>NW_027397078.1:16525564-16561398 GCF_003265705.2 Callorhinus ursinus | reverse complement strand
TAAAGAGGGCACGTAATGAATGGAGCACTAGGTGCTATATGCAAACAGATCTGTACTTCTGAAACAAATAATGCAACATATGTTAAGGAAAAAGAAAAAGAAGAAGATAGCAGGAGGGGAAGAATGAAGGGGAGTAAGTCGGAGGGGGAGACGAACCATGAGAGACGATGGACTCTGAAAAACAAACTGAGGGTTCTAGAGGGGAGGGCGGTGGGGGGATGGGTTAGCCTGGTGATGGGTATTAAGGAGGGCACGTTCTGCGTGGAGCACTGGGTGTTATGCATAAACAATGAATCATGGAACACTACATCAAAAACTAATGATTTAATGTATGGTGATTAACATAACAATAAAAAACTAAAAAAACTAAAAAAAATAAAAAGTATAGGCTCTCAAAGCAGAAACTCAGGATTTCAAGGATGAAAGGGTGCAACTAAAAATCATTACTACTCTCATATTTTTCCAATATTCATGAATAGTTGATTACTAACACCTAGTTTGGGATAGATTTTGATCTACTCTCTTACTTAGAGTCCATTGAACAAGTAGGCAAAGATTGTAGCTTTTAACTGAAAGAAATATGACCTGGAAGTTAAAATGTTTGATATTAAGACTTACTAAATACCAAGTTGGCAAAATTTTACAAACCATAGTATGTAAATTCTTTTCATATGAAGGATGTTTCTAATTGGATGATAAAGAAATTAAATTACTTAAGTTTACATTTTAAATTTATGAGAGGTTTGGCCTAAATCAAGATATAAATAGAAATAATTAAGGAAATTTCATAAAGATTTTGAAACTAGCTAATAGTAGTTCAAAGCTTGAAGTAGATGTTAAAGAGTTTTGATCCACCAAATTTATCACTATTAACAAATGAATCATCTAACACTTTTATGTGTAGGAGATAAACATATACCTTTATATCAGAATGACACCAGTTCATTGTTTGATATAAAGTATGAATTATTTTTAAGTTATGAAAACCCTAAGGTTAGAAAAAGCCAATTTATTTCTTATAGACTAAATGTAAAATAAAGTACATTTTTAGATAAATTATGTATAAATTTGCTACATTTTAAGAAGTATTATGTAAAAATATGTGTGCACGTGTGAAGAGTCAGTCCTTTCCTTATCCACCTGACTACTTGCCATTTTTCTCTTCTCTGAGTATAAAGTGCATACAACACCTGGATTCTTACATGCCATGAGCTTCTGGGTTTTCTAGGTTCAGAATACTATTAAAAAATCTCCAAATAACTCCAAATTGTTAGGTCATTAATTCTGGTCATAAAACATTTACATCATTTACATAACTGAAGGCTTTGCAAACATTAAAGCAGTAGATCAGATAAGCATAGGCCATCGCGTCCTACCCTTCTTCCATTTCATCCAGCATCTTAAAGGATCTAGCTTATATTATTATTCCCCAAATAAACTTCTTCAGACTATCTCAAATTCCCTTATGATTGTGTGTGTATGTCTGCCTGTGTCTGTGTATGCCCGTGTGTGTGAGAGAGCCTGGTGTGCTAAAGAGGAGGAGTCAACATGAGAGAACTATGAGTTTTCTACCAAATTCTCCCACAGTTCAGTCAACCTGTTCATAAAATCCACTTAGGCATTCATCTTTTCTTTCAGGCTAAAGGGGGAAAAGCTTATGTTTTTTATTTGCTTCTTGTAGATAATTACAATTTTATTATTCACACTAGCATGCTATTGATGCTTTGGCTGATCCTTTAAACCTCTGGCTTACTGCTTAAAATGCAGGGAGTGCACTGATGTCAACCCATGCTGATAATCAGAGGACCTTCAATTAAGTATCTACAAAGCAACCAATGATAAACAGGAGAAAAGATGGTATAAGTTTGCCAAAGAATTCTTTCATAGTCTGGTTCTCAAAAGCAATTAGAATCACTTCTTTTGGCCTTGGAATTAATGAATTTTCATTAAAATTTAAATTTCAAATGATTCCAAAGATATCAAACTTGGGAAGTTGAGCTGATTGTCTACATAGTAAATCACACCACAGGAACATGTCAAAAAGACTAATGCAAGTTCTTTGCCATCCAAATTTGTGTTTCTCCTTGTCAGCGCTATGTGAACATATATAATTGCTTTCTTTTTCTCTAAGAAGCTATAGCCAAAGACACACTGTTATTAAACTCTCTATTTCACTCTGTTTAGAATTTGTCAAATTATAATTCCAAGGCTGTGACTGAAACTGATGCTAGCCTATAAGAAAAGGTTTGTTCTAATAATTGAATGTGACGTAAATTTGAAAAAAAATTGCTACAGTTACTTTCTTCACAATAAGCTAATTTGCTTAAATGAGTTAATAAAATCAGGTATAACATTCTAATGTCAACACGCCTAATGTTTGAAAGTAAAGTTTACCTTGATAACACATATATTCTTCCCTTGATAGAACACTAAACACACTGTGTGTGTGTGTATGTGTGTGTGTGTGTGAGTGTGTGTATAAAGCAAATACTGCATTATGGAATATCCAAAAGTATGACCATTATAAGAACTAAAATTCCTTGGGCAAAGAAATCAACATAGGTGTTTTTAAAATGGTAACAAAGTTGAGCAATAAAATAAGTGGAAATAATACTCATATAAAAATGTTGAACATTTTAGTCTTGAATTAAAATAGTGAAACAGAATACATGGCAAATTCTAGGCTGCTTTTTGTTTGTAGTCTTCTACTCATCCTCACAAAAATTATTTTCTGTAAAAATTGTCATGGTATGTTTTTCTCTCCAAAACGGAGTGAATCTTCTTTGTTTTTTAAAAATATCTACACAGTCTAAATAAGAACTGTGCCAAATATGACATATGCATATCAGACATCCATGATTTAATTCCCACTTTAATATTTTTCTTGCTAAGTTCCTCTTCATACATGTGGTTTGAATCAGACTCATGGAAATATCATTAATGGCTTATTTTCATTGTTCACTACCTGTTTTTTTTTTTTTAAGATTTTATCTATTTACTTGACAGAGAGACACAGTGAGAGAGAGAGCACAAGCAGGGGGAGGGGGGAGAGGGAGAAGCAGGCTCCCCGCCAAGCAGGGAGCCCGATGCAGGGCTCAATCCCAGGACCCTGGGATCATGACCTGAGCCGAAGGCAGACGCTTAACGACTGAGCCACCCAGGCGCCCCTCACTACCTGTTTCATGTGTTTATATTTTCTACAGGATTTGAACCTAGGGCAATAGCACTGTACAGACTTTTTCCCCATGATCCCCACATCTTTTCCAACCCACCTTCTATTGAACTTCCATCATAGGGGCACTAGCTTATAAATAAATATATAACAATAACTAAAAATAGAGAATCGTGGCTTCAAATGTATTCAGGGACTGGAAGGAGGATCACACATCTGGAGCCGGCAGTCAAACTCTTCTAATGGCCATTTTATTTGCTTCACACAATGTTTAAATATTTCTGTACATGGGCAGCTTAGGGCCCATTGCTTAGTTCTGTATGACTTCATGCTTTTCTGTTACCTGCCTAACTCACATATACATTGCAGTTTGCAATACCTGCGTTATGTGCTGATCCACCACCACTTTACTGTTATACTGACACAGCATAACTATCCTCATGTCATCCATACTTGACCATCTGAGATCTGGAGCTCAGCTCAAGAAATATCTTAACTTCTGTAGCTGTGAACAGGCTCTTTTATCTTCTGCTTCCTTTGTACATACCACTACGAGTCCCACATATATCTGGGTGCATAATGGACACCCAATAGTAATAAATGATAATAAATAAAGAATGAATAATTTAGATGATGACATGGTAACAGGAATTACTTTTGTGGGCACAAGATAATGCTACCATCTTTTTTTGATCCATACTATAGCCATACCAATGGTGAATGCTACGGTTGGTGGACGGTTAGCAACATAATCTTAAGAAAGCTCAAGCTTAAAAACAAAAATGGATGAGAGAAGGAAAGTTCCTGAAGTGAGACAAATTGTCTGTGGCAGAAAATGGGGCATGCGGTTTTAAAATAAGTTATGTTTCATATTTAGTAAGATGATTAAATACAACCTATAGATGGGGATAAATTTTTTATTTCCACAACTTATAATTATCAGCATTAGCATGCTTTTCTCACTGAAAAAATGTAGAAATGACAGGTGAAAAGCTTTAGACAGATGGAGATTTCAGCAAGAAAGTTTTCATCCTGATGAAATATTATCAGAATATATAATTATTAGTTCAATAAATACAGAAATCACTTAAACTAATTATTTAATTCAGGTCACAAAAATGTAAAAGAATTCATATTGTGATCCAACAGGAAATGATGTCTGCCATGATGTGTAACAAAGAGAACTCTTCTCACTCACTCAATTTTTTTTACCCCAATTACATTTGATACATTTAGTAACTATAAGTAGTCACATGCCATCTTGATAAGATTTTAAACCCATTCAATGTCCTAATGAAAGAGAAGTTTTAAGAGATTTGAAAAAAAATTACTAAATCTAAAATTGAAAACTTCCTACTGAATTCCATGATTAGCAGGGTAACCTCAGTATAAACTTGAAAAGCTAGGCTAAACTCCTTATCTAAATGAAAAGGAACCATTAGCTTAAGTAGTATTTGACAGTAGCCATCATAATAAGCAAGTAAAGTAGGTGAGACTGGGTGGGATAGTGTAGAGAGTCACAATTTTACAAACTCCAGGTTGGGACACATCGACCTGACAATCAGACAGAGTATTTATAATTAGCACTATTCTGAGAGATTTTAGTCATTTGGCCTCTCCATTACAGAGGAAGGGCCCAATCCTTACCACGAAACAAATGGGACAGAGTATCTGCAATGTTACAAGTGTGGTGGACGTTGTATGCTTTGTGGTGACATCAGATCTAAGTATCTAAAATCATGACTGCCCTTATAATTTGAAATTGAATTTACTTCATTTTGACATGATGGCATAAAAAAGTTAATGATGGATTTTTTAAAGTTATGATGATCATTTTATATCTGAAGGACTTTTTCTCACATACTGGTGCTGGTCGAGTTGAGCATTGAATGGATACAAAAACAAAAAACATATTCGGATAGCAATATAGTTGTGGGCAACATATTTTCTAAAAGCACCAGAGAAAGTTCTACAACTCTTCAAAGAAGTTTTATCTATGTTATACATGGGTTTTGAATGCATCTCTCTGTATTTTTGTGGATCTTTTTTCATTTGAAAGAGTAAAAACAGTAAAAACAATTTCAATGAAGCATTTTAAGTAGTGGTATGATGCATTAATGACTGCATACAATTTCACTCATTTAATTTTATTTCATCAAATTAGCCTTCAAATCCTACAGACCATCTGTGAAAATCCGGTTGACTTGTCAGGGTACATTTTGCCTGTGTTCAAGGGAGCTATGAATTTTTTACTCCAACTTAAATTTAGGACCTCTAAGCACTGTTCCTTTGAATTTGACATCTGATGGGATGTCTTTAGTAAGCAAAAACACATTAATTACCTGGATTTCATAAATTAAACCATCAGGAAAATGTTGCTACATTTTCACCCTAAATTGCTGAGGAGGGCAATATGCCAAGATGGGAAAAAATATGTAAGCATGTTAATTAGGAGCTATTTGTTTAGTGTATCAGTCAGCAGGAGGATAGTAGGTAACCACAGGGGGTACAGACACAGAAGGAAAAGGGGAAACTGGAAAGCAGATCCAAAGACAAACCTAGGACTTGGAGATCCGATGGGTATGATCTGGAATAGAATTTGTTTCATGAATGCAACTGTAATTACCTAGGCCAATACCGGCTGTCTAGGAACCAGTCAGACCCCCGAAACTACAGAATTATGTGAGCCATGCAGTTTATCAGAGGATCTTTGAAGTGGGATCAACAAGTTAGTATACCATATGGGCATCTTGGACACACAAAACCAAATAGGTTCTGGGTATAAAAATTAGTATACAATACTAATTGTATTGTATAGCCTCTGAGGGAGCTCTTAGGAAATGGCAAATTCTAAGCTACATACAGGGTTTCTTAACCACGTAACCCTAAGCTGGTAAAGACTTGGACTGTCTAGAGCTCATTAAGCTAACAAATAAATGGGTGCAGTCTAAAAAGTAAATCTCTGTTATTTATATCATACTTCCCAAAAATACTGCTTGCTACAAAGAAGAATAAAACTTAACCTTGAAGACTATAAAAATCCAAATGAGAAAGCAAATATATGACCTGATGTTTTACTTTCTATCTTTATTTTCTCTTCAGTGGTTAAGTATGAAGAGAAATATTTAAAGTTAGAAAAGTAATCCAAAACTTGTTAGTGGTTGCTCTGAAATTGATTTTTCCATTCTCTTGGCATTTACTATCATTATTTAAATTTCACAGCATAATCTAAAAACTCTATGAGATAAATCGGATTGTAAATGAATTATATGACCATGGGCTTGCCCATTATTTGTGCAAGTGGCTTTATCTGCCTTGCTTGCTATATTAAATATAGTTTATGGACAAGTTGGCATTATATTTTCCCTCTACTTAATTTTTATAAATTACTCTGCATCTTGAAAGGTTGAGTCCTGATATATGTGACAAATGTAATATTAAAAACCCCTTACCCTCCAGTGACATATTTTCCTTATTTTAAATTCAATTGGTTCACATATTTCCAAAATACTTTAAAATTCTCCTCTTTTATTTGAGACTTTAAAATTGGTATTCTATATAGCATATAGATTATTTCCCCTTTAGGAGGAAATGATCTAGTGAATAAGAGTTTTTTTACTCTTTAATGATGCCTTCTAATTAGAAAATAATGTTTTTGTTTTTGAGAGAGAGAGGGTATGTGTGCACATGCACACTTGAGAAAAGGGGGGGGGGGGGGGGGGGGCAGACGATGAGGAAGAGAGAGAATCTTAAGCAGGCTCCATGTGGAATCTGCATCTGGGCTCTATCTCACTACCCTGAGCCCAAGAGTGGGACACTTAACCAACTGAGCCACCCAGGTGCCCCAAAAAAGAATACATTTTAGAAAAGAATTTCCAAAATCCAGAGGCTCCCATATTCCCAGTGATTTTGACAAATAATTTCCGTGACTGTTATTTCAAGTAAAGTTCTAAGGAACTCTTAATTTCTTACCCATTTTTTCTAAGTTAGTGCTTCAAATATATCTAAATCACTGTAAAATAACCCAGGATGTGGTCACTAATTATCATGTATCATGGCTATCATCTGAGATTAACGAACAAATAAATGACATGATTAAAACTAAATTCGATGGTTATGACAGTATAAGATCACAAGGCTAGTCTACTAAATGTATATATTATAAAGGTGTACTCATGACTTTACTTAGCATTTCTTAAACAAAGATTCAGGACAGATAGGGATTTTTGAAGGAAGGATAAAAAAGTAACCCTCTTAGCTCCCTTTTCCAGTACTCTCGACTCTGAGATGTAGATCATTTCCTTTCTTAATTGGCAAAACCTGCAGACTTTTTCAGCTCCTCGGTGAAAGTTACTTAGGAAGAGGCATTAATTCTTTTGGTTCACTAGGACATCACTTGGCAAATTATTATGTGTGAGCAATAAATCACAGAGTTGGGGGATGCCCTGAGAAATTCTCCAGGTTTATTCTTTTGCCTTCTGGTAAATCAGAAACTTATTACATTCAATAACAAGTGTATGTATATTTTTATATTGTAAACATTATGACTACAAAATCAAGAATGAACTATTAGTATTTCACAGCCCCTTATTTCTGAAAGTTTGCCTAAGCATATATAGTGTTTATTTATATTTCAAATTGCGGCTAAAATTCCTGGAAAGCTACAAAGGAAACACAACCATTCCACTTATAAACAGATCTGATTAGTTGCTCTTACTCAAAACTCTTAAATTCTCAAATAATGAAAATCAAAAGTGTTAAAAATATACAACAAAGATATTTTATTTTGTAACTTACAGGATAATAGAATGGAAATAGTTGTGAACATTTATGCTGAGATGATAAACTAATATTATTTTGAGTTGGTACATATACAAAATTCTGACTGAGACATATTGTCAAATCTACAAAGAAAGAGTATAGCATTAACTAAAAATAAAAAAAGACAAAATAAAATCCATCTCAACCATAAATTGGCATAATTATTATCTCTTTTATTTATTTATTTATTTTTAGAGATGGAGAGAGGAGAGAAGGGAGAGGGAGAGAGAAAATCTTAGCAGGCTCCATGTCCAGCACGGAGCCCGATGCCAGGCTTGATCCCACGACCCTGAGATCATAACCTGAGCTGAAATCAAGAGTCAGATCCTTAACCAAATGAGCCACCCAGGTGCTCAGGCATAATTATTATCTTATCTTATCATACAAAGTTACTAAATATGAGAATATTTTTATAACAATTTTTAGCAATTACTTACATAAAATAATAGCTCAATCATACTCCATAAAGAAAGACAAAGGACATTTTAAGATAAAAGCCCATATAAGTAAGTAACTATTTTTCCCCAAATAAGGAAGTAAGCACATAAAAATTCTCAAACTTTTCCTACTTATAAATCAAAAAAATGTTATTTAACCCATCTTCTAAAAACTATGTCATTTAAAGAGCTGTAGCTCTAAACAACATTCATAATAGTGCAATTTTACTTTATAGCGCTGTTTATCTGTTCGTATACACATCCTGCCTCTCTGATGGGCCAATGAAAAGCAGGTCTAAGTGCTTTGCATTCCCCAGCATGTAGGAGATTGGAACAACATATAATAAGTTTTTTAAAAATGTGGGCTAGTGAAGAAATTGCATTCACTACCTAAGGGATGAATAAAAAGGAATATTGCCAGGCGCCTGGGTGGCTCGGTCAGTTAAGCATCCAACTCGTGATTTTGGCTTAGGTTGTGATCTCATTGGTCGTCAGATTGAGCCCCATGTCCGACTCTGCACTCAGAGCGGAGTCCTCTTAGAAGTCTTTGCTCTCCCTCTCCCTCTGATCCTCCCCCATGTGCATGCGCTCTCTCTCTCAAAGAAATAAAATCTTTTAAAAGAAGAATATCAATGGAATATTTTGTAAAGAGAATAATTATTTGCTTCAAGACACAGAGTCAGAAAAGGACAGCATGTGAGGCAACTCCAACCTGCCACCTCTGTTTATATGGTACACAAGCTAGGAAAATGGCTTTAACATTGTAAATGGTTGTGGGGGGGAAATCAAAAGAATAATAATATTTTGTGACATGTGAAAATTATATGAAATTCAAATGTCACACACCATAAATAAGGTGTGATGGAAGCAAAACTCATGTATTGTCTATGACTGTTTTCACACTACAACAGCACATTTGCATAGTTTCAGCAGAGACTGGATAACCTACAAAGTCTGAAATATTTACTCTCTGGTCCTTTATAGGAAACATCTGTTGGCTCTTGTTTTAGGAGAAAGCACACACAAGAAGGTAATAAAAAAGACAATCAGATTCTGGTTGGACCCCAAGAGTTCAATTATGGAAAGCAAAGGAAAAAAATCAGAAGAGGGGAGGAGAGCTAAGGGGAAAGGCCTTGGAAATTTAGTCAGAGGATTCATGTTTATATCCTCATGTTGCCATGAAATCATGGGAAGGGGACATTTTTGCTCTCAAAGGACTTTTGACCAAACTGTAGAGGGAAAAAGTAATGAAGAGAGGGAGGAGACCAGGGGAATAAAACTGCTCAGAGAAAGCTCTAATATTGGAAATGTAGTTGGAGAAAAGAAGTTAATGCCACTTCGTTTTTTCTTCCCCATTTCTTTTAAACTCTAAGCATGAGTAAATTTTAATGGTAAGTCAACAGTTATTCTCTTTCATTCTTAAAAAAAAGAGGCAAACAGACTACCTATAAAGCTTAACATGAACTATAAGAATAACTCTTCCATTTATGGAATTTTTCAAAGGAAGAAACCACCCAAGCAAGAAGGGTACTTGCAGAAGTTCTACAATAATAATGGAATAAAAACAGTCACAAGGAACACACACATTCATGCTTTCACTAAAATCACTCCTATAAACAAATCAAATAATATCATTCCTATAAACAAATCAAATAAAAAAAACCTGCAAGTACTTACTTTTTGGCAAAAGCTTATTTATTATGAGGTATTACAGCTGTCTGAAAAAAATAAAATTTTAACAAGGTCTTTCTTGACAAACTCTTGTTTATCTTCCAAGTTCCTACAGATACTTAATTCCACACCCATAATTTTTTCTATCCCTCTAGCCACCATAGTGTTTCTACAAAAAAAAAAAAAAAAAGGATCCTTTGGGATTCCAAATTTAATCTCTCAATTACGCTAAGGAAATAATATCTTCCCAGTATTTATGGATTCCGTTCAACAAACAGTTATTTAGCATTCTCTATATGTGAGGCATCGTGCTGGGTGCTATGGGAGATACAAAGGAATGCCAAGTAATGACGCTCCAGGGGATCATAATCTGGGTAGGAAGACAGACAGATACTAGGCAGATGGAGATAAATGCTATAATAGAGCTAGACAGGGGAGAGAGAGATTACCTCTGATGGAAAATTTCAGATGGTTTTCATGAAATTTTGGGCCCAGGCTATAAAGGAAACATAAGACTTCCTCAAGAAGAGGTCCAACAAAGAACATTCTAGGAAGGCATTATGACATTACAGAGGCATAAAGAGTAGGGTGTTATCTACCTTACTCTCAGACTCAAAAACCATGGTAGGGGTTCGGGGATTCTGCATTGTTATCAAGCTCCTTAGGTGATTCTGTTACAGGAGTTCTGCAAACTGCACTTTAAGACTAATCTAGGGCATTTGTTAAAAAACATAGAATAGGGAAGGAAAGTAATAAGGTATAGTGTGAAAACCATAGGTTTTATGATAATGAAGTGAGAAAGCAAGTCTAAGGTCATGTAATGAAGAGGGAGGCAGAGCTGTGTAATTGTTAGTGCGACAGTAAGTGCCTTACAATGTCAATTCTAGATACTTAAAGTCAAGTGAAATAGATTCCATTTACATAAAGTTCAAAAACTGGCAAGATTAATCTATGCCGTTAGAAGTCATGATCATGCTTTTCCATGAAAGTAACAATGAATGACTGGAACTGGGTGTGAGGAAGTCTTTGGGGTGTTGTTAAGGTTTTGTTTTTAAGCTAAATATTGGTTACAAAATTATGCTCAGTTTGGGAAAACTGATCAAGCTGCACTTTTATATTATGTATGTTTTTCTACTGAAATATATTATAGTTCAATAAGAAGTTCTAGAAATTAGGCTGAGTGGGTATATTTCAACTCAAGGAAAACATCCTCTAATTATTATCCTATTTAAGTTTAACAACTTAATATCTCTTTCAATTCTCTGAAAGTTATGTAAATTTGATACAATGGACCATAAGACAGAAATGCTCAAAAATATTTTCTGGTCACTTTAGTGGGGAAAAAATAAGTTATTGAAGTTTCCTTGCTAACACTTGAAACTCATTCGATTGAGATTCATCATTCTAAACTCTGTTATTTATCATTGTCTCATCCCGCTGTCCCTCTTTATAGTGAAACTTGAATGGTCTGTAATCTTTGTATGTATGTTCCCACCTCATGTTATCTACTCAAACCACTCCCTGGGCCCTCCAATCTCACCATTCCACTGAGGCTACTCTTGTCTAGATCATCAAAAACTGTACGTCATCAAATCCAATGGCTACTTCTCTTTTTCTTGCATGGAGTTCCTCGTAACATGTCATGCTATTAGTCTCTCCCTCCTTCCCTTACACTTCCTTTTTGTGTCTGCCATGTTACCACACTCCTGAATCTCCTGACTCTCAGTATTCTTTGTTGGATGCCCCTCTTTTGTTCCATTTCTAAATATATGAGTACCTCAGGGCTTGATTCTGAGATCATTTGTGTTCTTCATCTATACACTTACTGCTGGTGATCTCTAGTGCCATGGCTTTATAGAGCTCCTTAATATATATCTTTAGCCCCAAGCTCTGCCCTCAAGTCCAAATTCATATTCAGTTGCCTATTCAACATCCACTCTAGGGTGTCTAATATAAAGATTCCAAAATTAACTTGTCCAAATGAAAATGCTTGATGTTTCCCCCCAGATACCCTCTTCCTCAAATATCCCCCACTCAGGAAATGGCATTGCCATCTTTATGATTTTTTTCAAGTTAAACATCTGAGAGTTATCATTGACTTCTCACTTTCTATTACCAACAAAACATCGGTGCCTTAAAATCTGAAATCTAGCTCTTCAGCCTTTCCACTACGCCCACCTTTGTCCAGGCCACCATTACCTCACAGAGACTACTCAACTTAATGACTATCACTTTATTCCACTCTCACCTCCTACATCCCATTTTCTATAAACCAGTCAAAATTACGTCAAGCTCTCCAATCACTTGATGTCACCATTACAATAAAATCTAAACAATTTACTGTGACTAACAAGGCTCTAAATGAACTGGCCACTGCCTACTTCTCCGACCCACTCACCCACTGTGCTTTAACTATCCTGGCCTTTTGTTGTTGCTATTGTTCCATGAATATGACAACTCACCTTCACTCAAGATACTATGTGCTAGTGCTCCCAAAACCTAGCATGCTGTTCCTTTTGATTGTCACATAGCTGGCTCCTTCCTGTCAGTCAGGTATCAGTTAAAATGATGATGTTTAGAAAATATTTCCTTGACAGTCCAAATCAAAGTAACCACCCAGTCAGCATCTGTTATGTTAGCCTATTTTAAAGTCTCTTTGTATTTTTCTAGTTTATTTTTTGGGTTCTGTCTTCCACAGGAGAATATAATCTCCACGACAGTACAAACCTTATCTTGATAGTTAATTGCTATATGCCTACTGCCCGCACACAGTGAGGGTCCTGCAATAGGTGTTTGATAAACAGTTGTTGAATGCTGAATTCTAATCCCTTCAACAAGGAATCTGACATGATAAATGAAAAATCGCTGAGTGTAAGGACAAAGAATATTTCCATTCAGGATTGTTCATTCTAATTCACAATGGCCAGGACTTGCTAGTGGCTATAAAGGCCACCACAAATTGGAGAACTATTCCTGTTAGTCTCATAACATAAGAAGAATGTATATTATTAACTGGCTACCACTCTGATTTTTAAAATTGTGACTCAAATCTAGCAAGGAGATGAGTAATGCCTGGTGCCAAGTTTAGCTTCTGTTTAGCTAATAATGGACTTTTTTCCATAGAAGCATATGGAATTATAGAGTTGCAAACAACAAGGAGACGTACCTCCTTCTGTAATCACAGTGTTGCTATAATTACAGATAAAGGTTTGTCAGCATTTCCATTAAAAGAACTTAACTCAGCTGTTAAATGTCCATTAGCCTAATATATGGCTTATAATATCTTAGCTTAACTGCCTATTAAAAACAGCTAATTAAAAATGGATTGATATTTTTATAAAATTATGTAAATACCCAGAAGAAACCAGCCCTTCCAGTGTGTGCATTTCTGTAACAATTAAAGTGCAAGTTTCTTCTCAATACTTGAAATTTCTATTAATACACATAATTTTTAAAACTTGACCTAAAAAGTTCTGAAAAGTGATTGCTTAGCAATAAGCACAATGTTGTCATAAGGACGAATAATCATTTAACTACTGTAGTGGACACTGATGAACTATTCTGACTCTCCTTCAATGAAGAACTTGTTGCCTCAGCAGCTGGGAGCACTGTTGGCAGACTGCCTTCAGCTAGCGGTCCCTTCAGGGGTTGCCTCAGCTGCAGAAAGTCTCTCTGCCCAAGGTCGTAACCCTTTCTGGGGAGGACAGATGAATGGAAGAGTATAAAGCCCCAGCAATCTCAGCCCACTCAGGACCACTGTGAAGGGTTAGTCTAGCTCCAGAGCATCCCATGTGGTTGGCCAAGTGCTGGGAAATAGCTCCATGGAAATGCCCAATGACATTGCAAGTATCCACAGAGGCCACAGAGGTGAACTCAACTTCAGATTATCCTAAATCTTGGCAAATGCTCTGTGATCCTCTCAGAACGTGGGAAGATATGCAATCTTGAAAGAAGGTGTACCTTTCTTGAGGGAGGCTGCCATAGGGCAATTTCTCATCTGCCTGTCTGGTTCCTGGCAGACATGATGCATTCCCCCCATCTCCCTTCAAAGTACAGCCACAGGCTGAGAAACTGCTTAGTTGCTGCATGAAAGCGGCTTCTCAACCACAGAGTGCCCCGCCACTTGTGTTGCCTTTCATCTGGTCCCTTTCAGTGAGGTGTCATCCTGTGGGACAAGTGACACAGGAAGCTGACATCATGCTGATTATGCTTTTGCTGCCTATTCAACTATTTGGGTTTACTGTCTTCATACTGGCTGAAAATGTCAGCCTACTTGGCAGCCAGGCTCTTGTTGGGACTGAACTGCAGCTCAACCTCTCTTCCTGTCCACTTCTGCTTTCTACCCATCCCTCCCATACATGTTGGTCCAAAGGGCACTCCTTACTAAGTATCCTGCACACTAAACTCCATCATGGAGTCCGCTTCCCTGAGAACCAAACCTGTCCCACCTACCCAGTATTTCAAAGAAAGCAAGCACAGCAGGGACTCCTGGGTGGCTCAGTCGGTTAAGCGTCTGCCTTCAGCTCAGGTCATGATTTCAGGGTCCTGGGATCGAGTCCCACATCAGGCTCTTTGCTCATCGGGGAGTCTGCTTCTTCCTCTGCCCCTCCCCCTGCTCGTGCGTGTGCACTCTCTCTCTGACAAATACATAAAAATCTTAAAAAAAGAAAAAGAAAGCAAGGAGGGCAATATTATGTTGTATCATTTCTCTTTTTGTTTGGCTGCTAGGAGAAGTTGTGTTTATTACTCTAGCTGAAGAATCCATGGAGTTATTTCATGTACATTATCTCCCTGTGAAACTGTATAATGCATGATTTTAGGTGCTTTAGTAGATGATTACTGAGCAGGCACCTAGGCCATCTCCATCAAATCACTCAGCCTCTTCCAGAACCACTTCAGCAGTCTACAGGTGGAGAAGTATTCTGCTTGGTGAAATCTAAGAAATACGCCCCTTTGTTACTTACATCCACTTACTACACTTGTCTTTTTCTGAGCAAAAATTATGTTTTAATCTCTTTTCTGTAAAATAGCCCTCAAGGCTATCATGCATCTCTTTCTCCTCACTCTTCTCCCAACTAGTTCTTTCTACCTCAGTTCCTATTTTCAGTCACAGTTCATCTTGAATCATGTTTTCAGGCTACTTTATTTTGCAAAAGTCCTGTAGGACTTGAAGGCCCAAGAAAAGAAAAGATCCCATCCAGCCGCATCTCCCCAACATGTGTGATGAAAACTTCAAGTGTGCTACCTGGTCCCTTAAATGGTGATTTTAATTTACACTAGTTCTTTATAGTAGGGGAAATAAAGGAACATCCCAGAAGGATTTAGGCATGGGAACACATATGAGATCCAAAGCAAGTGCCATTTTATTCATACGTTCCCAGGGGTTTTCTCATTTAGTCAGTCTAATATTTATTAAGCACCTCTTAATGTATAAGCTACCACCTTGAATGAAATGTACAGAAACCACTATCTGTTTGGTATCAAGAAATAATAGAAATTCTCTTCTGGTTTTTATAATTACATTATTAAAAGTTCCAGTCTGTGGCAGCTTCTAACAAGCAACTCTTGAATTTAAATGAAGTCTCCTATTTAATGAATCTGATGATCAGCTGAAATCAAAAAGCTTTTATATACAGGGGCAGCTGGGTGGCTCAGTCAGTTAAACGTCCGACTCTTGGTTGTGGCTCAGGTTATGATCTCAGGGCGTTGTGATCTTGGGGTCATGGGGTCGAGCCCTGCATCAGGCTCCATGCTGGTCTCTCTCCCTCCCCTTCAGTTCCTCCCCTTGTTCTCTCTCTCTCTCAAATAAAGAAATAAATAAAATCTTTTTTTTTAAGCTTTTATATAGATATGAGCAAATAGCGTTGTGGAAGGGGTCCCAGAGCTGTCTCATGGATTGAGGTAGCTTGCAAACAAAATAGCAGGGACAGTCCACAAAACAATTCGATACGTGACTACATTTTTTCAACCAAATTCTTGCAGAGTGCTCAAACATCCAACATACAGGAGATGAGCCATTCAGACCATCATTTCATTTAGAACTTCTGCCTACTCCTTCTGTTGTAGTCTTCACGACAGCTACATGTTAAGTTTACGTTACAGAATGCTTAGCAACTTTTGCATACAGAATATACGCATAATTATTTGGTTACACTTCTTACCAGACTTACAAAACTTTATTCCTCCTTCCAAAAATCTCCTACTCTTTCACAAACAGGGCTACACTTTCCATCTTAAGTCTCACATATTCTGAATTTTCTTTTTGCCAATAATTGTATTTTGTCAAGATATATTTTCCTAATATTTAAACCAAACTATAAATGTCTCTGAATTTAAATACTGGAAACCCAAATATTTTGCAGAATCATCTTAGGTTAATGAAAAGGTCTTGGAGCTTGATTTAATTAAAATAAGAAAGATAGAGTCAAGAAAGGGAAAATGTATTAAGCGAGTGAGTAAGTGAGTGAGTGGGTATGTGTGTATTTCAGATGAGCAGAAATGCCACATACGTTGAGCTGTTTGTGTATACTACATAAAGATACCCAGCCCAGAGCAGAGTGAGGGATGTGAAGGCCGCAAGTCTGGATGGACAAGTCTTCTGTAAACTGAGCATCATTTGTAGAATACCTGCTTATTTTAAGTGAAAAAAATGTACACTTAAAATATGCATAATTGTTTATAATTGCATTTCCAATTGCATATTTAAACAAAAGTATATAGAGACAGATACATATATACAACTACACTTACTTTTCTCTAGCAAAAGTACGGATTACTAAACTTACCAACTGTATACTTATGATGTCTGGCAATATCCACTAAAATTTAATGTGTATAATGTATCCTAAGACCTGGCAAACTCACTTCTAGGTATATCCTCATCAAAAATATGTGCATCTGTGCACCAAAATACATATTATGATGTCCATAGCAACACTATTCATAATAGCTAAATAAATAATACAACTGTTAGATTCACCAATGGAATATTATACAGCCCTGAAAATGAATGTTCAACAAAGACACACAAGAGAATGGATGAATCACACAAATACATTGAGCTAAAAACTAGGCATTAAATATCACATATGATCTTATTCAGCAAAACAAATACTAAGGTAAAACCACTCTATGCTGTTGCAAATCAGATTAGTGATTACTCTTGGGGGACTAATGACAAAAAGGGGGAGATTCCAGGCTTCTCGAATGTTTTATTTGTTTTGTTTCTTAAAGTAGGTGCTGATTAGATAGCTGTGTCCTATTTGTGAAAATGCACTGAGTTATATGCTTGTAATATATGCACTTTTCTATATGTATGTATACATCAATACTTTTTTTTAAAGTTGAGGTCTCTAAAATGCTAGAATATCATAGTTTCCATCTTTTTAGTGTTGCTCTGAAACACATCCTAATTCAGGTATCTCATATATATTATTTTTAATCCATGTCACAGGCCTGTCTGGTCAACATGATTATCCCCATCATACAGGTGATTCACACCTTTAAAAGGAAAACTGCATGTATTTTTTGGCAACCATACTTTGTGGGAGGAAATGTGGATTATCATCAATGTGGATATGTTTATATGAATAGTCACCCCAGTTTCCTTGAGTTTTTAGGAATATAAAAATGATGTCCCTATTTGAGGCTAATCTTTCTAAAAGCAGTCTAGTGTGACAATCAGGGAAACAAACCTTAGGAGTTAATGAAAATAAAGACTAAGGCCAGTAATCAGAGCCTCCCTATCCTTTGGAAAACTGGCCACTCTGAGCCTTGTCTTTGGAGGATTCTGTTACATCTGGACAATGGGTTAGGGGTATTTCTGGATATGTTAGGCACGATCAGGAATACATAGATGAATTAGACAGAATTCTGTGGTGAGTTTCTCTGGAGAATGGTGAAGTTTGGTAAGAGGCAATGAGAGTAGGGGAATGCACTATATGTTTTGGATGAAACCTCTAAGATATTGCTGACCAATCCTAGTTCTACAGTCTTACGGCAAATCATTTAACATAAAAGTCTTTTCTTCATGTGTTAAATTAGGCTACTAACATATATAATGTAAGGACATATAGATACATGGATTTCCTGAAAAAAATGCAATACTAGTTAATATTTCTAGGCAGCTTCCTGTGTGCCACACCTTGTGCTAAGCACTGAATTAGCAATTTCTCACTTAATCTTCATGTAACTCCTATGGGCTAGATAAAGTTATTCCCCCATTTTACAACTGAGGAAATAGACTTAGATATTTTAGCTACTTGTTGAAGGTCAGACAGGTACAAGGTGGTAAAGTCTGAAAAGCAATCTCAGTTGCTCAAATTCAATCTCTCAATCAGGAGCTCTTAATATCTCTAAAATATATCAACAGCTGTTTTAAATAGAGGGAAAGACTGTTTTATGAAGCAATGACTAAAGAAAGATAGTAGAAATAACTTGTTTTAACTCTCAAAGAGATAAAAAAGAAGCAGGCTACCCTAGGTAGAGTAACAGAGAGGAGCTGATGGACAATGGGAAAGAATTGGTTTTGAGGCAGCGGGCCTTAAGAGAGTACAGTAGTTCATAAAATAAAAAGATCTGTGAAATCAATCAGTCAATCAACAAATTGATCAATCTTGGTAAAAACAAAAGTTCCATAGTTAAGCATCTTCTATGTGTCAAATACTGCTAGGCACTAGCAGTACAAAAGTGAATGGTCCCAACCCCTTTCTTTTACTACATACAAATAAAGAATTCTAGTCTGCTATGACAAGTCCTAAGATTGAGGTTCCTCTAATGTGCAACCAGAACTCTGGGGAAATCCCTGAGTGCCACCTGTATGTGAAGGCAAGCAAGAAAAGGCTTTCTGGATGACACGAAGCCTAGGCTGAAACATAAAGTGAAAAGTGTTTTTGTCTGGAGATCCATTCAATAAGCAATACTTGGGTGTCTCTTTTCTTTTTTCTTTTTAATTTTATTTTATTATGTTATGTTAGTCACCATACAATACATCATTAGTTTTTGATGTAGTGTTCCATGATTCATTGTTTGTATATAATACCCAGTGCTCCATGCAGTACATGCCCTCCTTAATACCCATTACTGGGTTAACCCATCCCCCCACCCCCAACCCCCTCTAAAATCCTCAGTTTGTTTCTCAGAGGTTCTATCATGGTTCATCTCTCCCTCCGATTTCGCCCCTTCATTTTTCCCTTACTTCTCCTAATGTCCTCCATGTTATTCCTTATGTTCCCCAAATAAATGGAACCATATGATAATTGACTTTCTCTGCATGACTTATTTCACTTAGCATAATCTCCTCTAGTCCCATCCATGTTGATGTAAAAGTTGGGTAGTCAGATTTTCTGATGGCTGAGTAATATTCCATTGTATATATGGACCACATCTTTTTTTGGGGGGGTGGCAAATCCTCATATCAGAATGGACCACATCTTCTTTATCCATTCATCTGCTGAAGGGCATCTCAGCTCTTTCCACAGTTTGGCTACTGCGGACATTGCTGCTATGAACACTGGGGTGCATATGGCCCTTCTTTTCACTACATCTGTGTCTTTGGGGTAAATACCCAGTAGTGCAATTACTGGGTCATAGGGTCAAAATTCCAATGACATTTTTCAAAGTGCTGGAACAAACAATCCTAAAATTTGTATGGAATCAGAAAAGACCCCAAATTGCCAAGGAAATGTTGAAAAAGAAAAACAAACCTGGGGCCACCACGTTGCTCGATTTCAAGCTATATTACAAAGCTGTGATCACCAAGACAGCATGGTACTGGCATAAAAACAGACACATAGACCAACGGAACAGAATAGAGAGCCCAGATATGGACCCTCAACTCTATGGTCAAATAATCTTTGACAAAGCAGGAAAAAATATGCAATGGAAAAAAGACAGTCTCTTCAATAAATGGTGCTGGGAAAATTGGACAGCCACATGCAGAAGAATGAAACTCGACCATTCTCTAACACCATTCACAAAGATAAACTCAAAGTGGATGAAAGACCTCAATGTGAGACAGGAATCCATCAAAATCCTAGAGGAGAACATAGGCAGTAACCTCTTTGACATTGGCCACAGCAAGTTCTTTCAAGATAAAGGCTAGTGAAACAAAAGCAAAAATGAACTTTTGGGACTTCATCAAGATAAAGATCTCCTGCACAGCAAAGGAAACAGTCAACCAAACAAAGAGGAAACCCCCAGAATGGGAGAAGATATTTGCAAATGACACTACAGATAAAGGGCTGGTATCCAAGATCTGTAAAGAACTTCTCAAACTCAACACCAAAAAAAACAAATAATCAAGTCATAAAATGGGCAGAAGACATGAACAGACACTTCTCCAAAGGAGACATACAAATGGCTAACAGAGACATGAAAAAATGTTCATCATCATTCGCCATCAGGGAAATTCAAATCAAAACTACACTGAGATACCACCTTACCCCAGTTAGAATGGCAGAAATTGACAAGGCAAGAAACAACAAATGTTGGAGAAGTTGTGGAGAAAGGGGAACCCTCTTACACTGTTGGTGGGAATGCAAGTTGGTACAGCCACTTTGGAAACAGAGGCTGAAACATAAAATGAAAGAGTTTTCAGAAAATTAAAAAATAGAGTGTTTCTTTTTCTTAAAAAATGAATATGCGTTTTAAATTTACAGGTAGTTTAATATCACACTGTATGTTAAGTAACTTGAATTTAAATAAAAACTTGAAACTACAAAAAAATCATGGTAAAACAATAAATTCGTCAGTGGTTGCTAAAGTCATCAACCATCCATATGCATTGGACTTATGAAGAAAAACAAACACTTGACTTTTAAAGAATATTTATTTTTAATATTCCTCACATTATAAAAATTTAAGTTTGAGAGTGATTTTTCTTTAATTTTATTTAGCTAAAATTCTCTCACTTTTTCTTTAGCCTTGAGCACAGATTCCTCTTTCACACCGAATTCTCCTCAGGTCTCTACTTATTTCAGGATTTTTAAATTAAAATAATTGTTCAATGGTTCTGCCTGTATCAAGCTCCTATTGAGGCACCCACCTATTTTCCACAAACATGGAGTCTGGTTGCTTTTTTTTTTTCTTTTTAATTCTACTACTATCCTCCGCAAATTTTGCTAAGAAAGTGTCTATCCTTGTTGGATGTAGTATTGTCTATATTTTGCTGCATGGGTTTTAACATAACTTTTTCTTAGTATCGCCAAGGATAATGATGTGTGGTTTTGTTCCATTTGGCTTTCCATTTGAAGTTTAGGTTATCTCCTATGAAATTTTTAAGGCCTTTACTTAGCTCAATCTCTGTGAATTAAAGAAAAACTAAAGAGCTTTCTTTTGTTTAAATCCATGACATTTTTATTTAGAAAGGAGACTGAGTATAGGACAAAAGTGAGCTTTCTCTCTTACAATTCATTCACTCTATCTTACTGTCAAATAAAACTGCAATTATTACCTTTTTAAAAAAATAAATAAATTTACAATCAGTAAAATCCACTCCTTTTGGTATGAAGTTCTAAGTTTTGACAAGTGCATAGTCGTGTAACCAACACCACAACCAAGACATAGAACAGTTTTGTCACCTCATAAAATTCTCTTGTCAACCACTCCCCCAATCCTAAATGATCACAGCCTCTTTTAATCTTTATACTGCACTGTTCATTGTGCTGAAAGATTTAACATTCCTACCCTTCAGAGAAGTTATCATTTAAACAGAAAAGAACTACACACATGGAACACTAAGTGAAAGATTTAAAAAACAACTGGCATCTTATAGCTACTACTAGAAATAACAAACAATATTTGGTGATATAGAGTTAATGACGATTTTTTATCTACATTATCATGTTTAATGAGTTCACGCCAAGAAATCATGAGTTAAAGTCAATTCAAAGAAATGACATAGTAAGATCTTTAAGAATTTGAATCAAAGATTACCCTCATAGTGTACCTGGAAAAGTCAACAGCAACTGCATAGATTTAGAAAGTTCATGAAGTTCCTTTGGAGGGAGGTCAGATTACTTTCAGAGACAAAACAGGAAGAGCAGGTAGATATTCAGGGGAAGGGTGTGAAAAGTACACTCAATTCTCTGACATTAGCAAAACCGAAGGAAGAGTGTCTTCAGATTAGAGAGGGTTTCTATCTACATGAAAGCCTGGGAAATGAGCAAGCAATGCACACAAGTTTATCTCTTTTAAGAAGGAAACCTCCTACCTTACAGCCACTACAGGGGTAAGCTCACTTTTCAGCTGGTGATCATTTGTCAGGCTTTTGCACAACCCCAGGGAAATGCTCCTCAAAGCCATCCCATACCATTGTTCTAATGCTCTAATTTCTGATCACGAAATCAGTTCCTCAGTTACTCTGGAAGACTCAAGTATGCAGTCCTTGAAAAGGTAGAACAACAGTATAAATGAAAGGGTACTCTTGTCTGGGTATAACTTTTAATTTCAACTTTTCTCTGGTAGGATAATCTAGTCTATGTGAGCTGAGCCAAAGATGAGGGACAGACACTGGTCAAATGGAGATGCTTTGGACCAGGCCATCCCATGAGATACTGCCTGAGAGCCAGCCAGTTGCTCTCCACTATAGCGCTCTCATGTGTTTAATATTTAGTAGCAGACATTAGAGGAGGGAAGCATTCTCTGTCATTTGCCTATGATGAGGCAACCAATAAGTAGCCTAATTCTGACTTGGACGTAGCTCTTCTAACCAGAGCCCATGCCAGTTTCTGAGGCCATATTATCTTCCCAGGCACTGGGAACACACTGGTGGCCTAACATTGAAAGATGATTTTTCAGAGCAAGAAGAGAAGGCATCTTTGGAAAAATAATGCTGATTACCTGTTAACTGACGGTTTTGACAGACTATTAAGAAAAGCTGATTTTCTTAGTTTTTCTTTGCAACATCTCTGTTATTCTTGAATTGAATTCATATTCCACACATCAAAAAGCACATCAAAGAAACACCAAGGAGAATTCTTTCAGGGTCATGGAAACTTATATATTTTTCAACGATAAGCAATTTGATTATGAAAGGTATAAAAATATGACTGATAAACTCAGCTTAAATGTTGAATAAATATTGTACCTAAATCCTGAAAGCTCAACATCAAGAAATGATGGAAGCTTTAGAAACCAATGCTCTGGAAAATGTCCCTCTTTTAGAATACTCAAAGGCTTGCTTAAGCAATTTTTTTTTTGGCAGTTCTAATCTCCACAGGTGATCTATAGCCTGAGCTAAACCTAAACCCATCAGATTTCCTGAGTTCAAAACATTTCAGAGTGGTTCTATTCACAGATTTTAAAAGTGACAGTTTTAATAACACTGTTATTAGAATTAAAACATATTAGAATTAAAAAGACATAAAACATTAGACATAAAACATTAGAATTAAAAAATATTATCCAAATATTTACAATATTAAGAAAATAAAATGACTAGAATTTGTCAAGAATTTCTCATAGCTGGTAGTGAATGTATTGATTAGTACAAGGGCTCAGGTTTAATTAATAATCGTTCTGAATAGTAATGGTCTTCAAAATTTTTAATCTGATAATCCATCAGATTATCTGAGAAAACACTAATATCATCATATATAAAATGGCTAGCTTTTCTGTGATGCGCCGAACTTTCATAAAAATATTATTCATTCTTTCAACATGTAAGGTCAGCCCAGGGAGTAGCAGTATCCTTGAAAGACTGGCTCATGCTATGATTTGGTGTCAGGATGAAAAGGCTGGCTTAGAAATATGTTCTGGGTTCAGTTTCCAGTGGTTTAAAAAAAAGATTTCTTAGAATTCGATTATGCATGATAATGTTCCTCAGTCTAGATGACACATGGGAAACTCCCAGCAAGCAGTGCTTCTCAATCCATTGGTTTATTCCACCATTTTGAAACTCCTACTGTATTCTTCTCACCTTCTACTCAAGCAGCAACAGCATGAATGAGGGACACTTCATATAAAGTCCCTTCTAGGTCTCTTTCTCTTTCAGTCCCACATTAAAAAAAAAAAACCAAAAAAACATACAATAGCAGCAAAAGCAATAGATGGCATTTATGTTTGGACCACCACTAAATTACTTTCTGATCAGAAATCAAACTTCCTTTGGTGTTTCCATTTTAAATAGTTGTAGGGGCTGGGCTGTGAGCTTTGTATATGGTACCACATTTATTTCATTAATCATTTATCATTTATTTATGTTTAATGTAGAGTAATGATGTAACATTAGATACATGTAGAGGCTCCAAAGCTGAAAAATATTATTATGCTAGGTTCTATCAGCAAAATCATTGCAAAACCATCCATGTGATTTTTTTTCCCAGTGTAGTATTTTGGCTTTTATATTTTCTCAAAATGTTCATCATTTATTTGTTTTCTTTCTTTTCTTTCTTTCTTTCTTTCTTTCTTTCTTTCTTTCTTTCTTTCTTTCTTTCTTTCTTTCTTTCAATGAGGATGGAACTGACTTTATAATTATTCAGGGAGAGAGCTCCTTTGGTCTTTAGAGAAGCCTTCCTGGCTAATTCTCTTTGCAATTGAAAAATCAAGGTCTAATTATGTAAGATAACTAAGTAACAATGACAACAACAAAACCACTATTTTTACTATATTTTTACTTTTCTTTTGCTAAGCCACCTTGTGCTCATTCACTGCATTTCAACTGTTCACTGTTTTTGTTCCTTTTTAGAGAGAGCTTTTTCTTTTCTTTTAAAGATTTATTTATTTATTTGAGAGAAAGAGGGAGAGAGAGCTCAAGTGTGCAAGCCAGGGGAGGGTCAGAGGGAGAGGGAGAGAAAGAATCCCAAGCAGACTCCCTGCTGAGCATGGAGCCCAATGCGGGGCTCAATCCCAGGATCCTGAGATCATGACCTGAGCAGAAACCAAGAGTCAGGCGCTCAACCAACTGAGCCACCCAGGTGCCCCTAGAGAGATCTTTTTCTTTATATGTTATGCCATGACCACTAATGTTTTAGCTTTTGCATTCAATATACTTACTCATTGGTGCTAGCTATAAAGTATATGAAGTTAAATATAATGGAAAGAATAATTTCTTATGGTAATATTAACTTTAGCCTTCACAACAGATTTAATTCTATGACTTAATAGTTAACAGCTGAGAATAATTTGAGTGTATTTATTATAAATTAAAGTACCAATTTCCTTTTTATTAAGAACGCATTTACAATGTAAATGCTCAAGAACATCCAACTAGCGCTATGCACTGCTATTAAAAGTCTATTAGAAGGAAGAATTTGAACACCAGCAGAAAGAGCTGGAGAAAGTCTGCAATCCCATATTACCAAGCTGTACCAGAGTGCAGGGGGCATGCCAGGAGGAATGCCTGGAGGCTTCCCTGGTGGTGGAGCTCCTCCCTCTGATGGTGCCTCCTCTGGACCCACCATCGAAGAGGTTGATTAAGCCAACCTGAGAATAGGTCTTGTATTGCTCCACACAAAATATTCAAAGGACCCAAATTTGTGGCAAATTCCATGGCAGTTTTAATGTTGAGCTGCTATAGTAAATAAACTGGGCATTCTTGATACTTGAATATGGAATATGTGCACAGGGAGAGGAAATAAACATTGCCCTTTATAAGCACTGTATTGTTAAGTGGAAAATGCAATGTCTTAAATAAAACTGTTTTTAAAATTGGCACCAAAAAGAAAACAAGTCTATTAGAAGGTTATAAACAATGTGTAAATTATTTTATCAAAAATTTAAAAAAGCAAAACAGTCTACAAAAATACCAAACTAGAAATTACTATTAAAATATTAAAGTTGTAGGGCATGTGGGTGGCTTAGTTAGTTAAGCATCTGTCTTCGGCTCAAGTTGTGATCCCCGGGTTCTGGGATTGAGTCCCGCATCGGGCTCCCTGCTCTGCAGGGAGCCTGCTTCTCCCTCTCCCTCTCTCTTTCTCTCTCTGTCTCTCATGAATAAGTAAATAAAATCTTTTTTAAAAATAATAAAATATTAAAGTTGTAAAACACACTGAAATCTTTGTGTGATTTAATACATGGGATTTATTACTTATCAACAGGCATATTATGTAAAGTATATCACTTTTGTATTTTGAGCAAGGTACACAGTTTTATTCCTCTTTTTCAGTAGTATTAAAACAGTTCTTGCATTAGAATTAAAGTTAACGGCCAACAGTATTTTTTTTTTAAAACATCTTTTTTTTTTAATTTTATTTATTTATTTCAGAGAGAGAGAGAATGAGAGAGAGAAAGCACGAGAGGGAAGAGGGTCAGAGGGAGAAGCAGACTCCCCGCCAAGCAGGGAGCCCGATGTGGGACTCGATCCCGGGACTCCAGGATCATGACCTGAGCCGAAGGCAGTCGCTTAACCAACTGAGCCACCCAGGCGCCCTAACGGCCAACAGTATTAGGAGTATATTGAAAGAAATTATATTTCACAGAAAATAACACATGAAAATTTTTACAGATAATTTGCAAAACAATAACTGGTTTGAAATGTCATTTTTAATCCTCATTTTAAAAACAAAATTTATCTAAATGTAGCGCAGGTATCACTGAGGTTATGAAGAGCTTATTTTAAGAAATGTGAAAAAGAACTACAATGGTTTTGTGCTCATTAACATAATGGTGCATAATTTCAACTGATGAGGATAATCATGCCTTACAAGTTGTAATATTTACTTTCTTAGAAAATAATTCGAGTCCCAATGATTGTTAGCAGGTGAAAAAACTCAATGTTTGTTAAGAGATTAAAGAGTCTTCACACACTTTGCCTTTACTGAAGTGTTAGCAGTGACTATGGCCAGCCATACTTTCAATAATTTTCAGAACTTACAAATAGCTCTTGAAGTAGCACAAGAATTACTGTCAAGATTAAACAAAATATTTGTGAATACACTATGTCTGAGCTGTATATATAATAGAGTTTCATCAATATTGCATAATTGAAGAATGTACCAAGATAATTACTGGTGTGCATGTATTTTTCCTTATTTACAATATTCATACTGAATATATAATATTGTTAACCACCAAAATGTTTAATTATTTTTGGTTAAATATCTCCATGTACAAATAAAAGATAAGAGAAATAGGAAGAAGTGTTTATTAGGGGCAGTTTATTTTAAATACATGGAGCTTCCTTCAACAGCATTAAGAAATACACAATATTCTCTAGTGTGGAGCCTCCTTATAGAAAAACACTATCATTATGTAGAGTGTTATCCTGAAATACAGGGAAGAATCAAGAAATAGAACAAAAAGAAAAGTTACTGGGTTCCTATTATACTGGAAAGTCCAGGCCTGGAGCTTACAGCAAACAACCATAAAAAATGCTTATCTTTAAGTGTTTCATTTTCAAGGATCTTTACTCAAACTAAGGCTATCAGTCATGCATTCATAAGAGAATGCTTAGTCGCTTATGGTAGTACTACATAGTAAATAGCAGATGAGTTACATAGAATTTGGAGAAAGAGGTGGCTTTTGGGAGTAGGTAAGGGAAGTGTTCACGGAAACGGTGGGTCATGAGCAGAGAGGTCTTGGCATGACTCACACACTGCATGAGGGTAAATGGCAAGCAAAAGAGCCAGGGGGTAGAAAAGCATGAGACAAGTTCAGAAAGAGTTAATTGCAAGTTTTGGATGATATGGCCAGAGATGTATAATCAAAAGACTTCAAAAGGACTTGGAGATCATTCCTCCTTTCCGAGGTGAAGAAACAGGCTCGGAGCAAGTCCATGACTTCAGCAAAGAGCAGAGCCCTGGTCTTCTGAATCATGGTGTGTTGCCTTGAACTACTTCCACTTCCCTATATTCTTTTGCTCGTTGAAACACAATTATTTCACTTGGTGAAAATAATAATGTTAGTGAGGGTAACGTAAAATATCTCCATTTGGAGGAAGGGGCTGTATTTCAAGTGGTGATGGTGGTAGTGTGATGTGCCAATGAACTAAAGGTGGTGATGACAGAGACGTGATCAAAGATCTGGTAAGTGGTTCCATATGGGGAGAAAGCAAAGGGGAGTTTAAGACTGGCTCTGCGTTTTCAAGCCCAGATTTCAAAACTATATTTAACAGACAAGCAGAAATATGGAAGTCAGAATGGCAGCTTCACTTAATAAAACAAGTCTTGATCAATAAAATTATTTTGAGGAAATTATTTATTCTTTAACTGTCGAAAGCATTTATTTTCCCTCCCCAAGAAAATCCTATATTCCTTGAAAGCAGGTCTGTATGTGAATCATGTGACATCCTCCTGGTTGGCTAGAGGCTTTAGCAAAATTCAAGTACTTAGTAAATTGTGAATAAAAGTTGAACAGCAACAGCAATGAATATTTACATCACAGTGCATTTTATTTCTCTTCACCACATGAAACACAAAGCATTTTCCTATAAATGTTGTAAATATACAAGAAAAGACAACTAATTTAGACAGTAAGTGTCAATCTTTCTCTAATTCTGGCTTCTTTCACATTATTCTTATAAAAACTTGTTTCTGAATTGATTTCCTATGGATCAAACTATTTTTTATGCAGTTGTAAGCTCATAATAATAATAACAATAAAATACATAATAACAATAGTAGCTTCTTGTATGTATTAAGTACTTATACATATAAGTACATAAACATATAACACACACACACACACACACACACACACACACACACACCCTTGGCGAAATGACAAGCAGTTTATATGCCTGTATGTTGTGCTAGAGTTAAATCTAGCACAAATAATTTTCTTAAAGTCGGAGGTCATTTTTATCCATCTTTGTCTCCCAAGTGTATAATCCCTGACATGTATCACGTGTATTTAAAATTTAAAAATAAATCCCCTAACTTTATGCTAAATGTTTCACATGCAATATTTGATTTAATCATCCCAAAACATCCTTTTACAGATGAAAAATCCAAAGATTCAAAAATAAAACATGCCCAATAGCGCACAGTTAGAAATTGGTGGAGTTAGGATTCAAACTCAGGTCTCTGACTTCAGAGCTCCTGCAATAAAACATGAGCCGGTGCTGCTTTGACAGAGCTCTTAAATTCAAACACCACTTAATTATGCTTAATGGTTTCCACAACAGTTTCCAAGATTCTAATCACAAGAAAAATATTTGTTATTAATTTGGATAATCCAAGGATTATTATTACAAAAAAAAATAAAGGAGGCCATGGTTAGGAGACAGTGATAACAGTGGAAAGCTCTCATAAATAATAAAGAAAATTCTAAGATCTCTTTTCAAAGTATAGAGCAAATCATCCAAGGCAAATATTTTATTAATAGTGAATGGCCTGAGCATAACATAGACTAAAGATTGTTAGCATGTTAGAAAAGAAAGTTACAGACGTTTCCTTGGGGGGGGTGAAGTCCAAGTTAGTTAGGTCCCAGTTACATTTACCAGAATGGTCATGAGGCACTTCATTCAATCATTTCAAGCAATACTGTACATCCGTAGCATGAGCCAGTCAACTGCTATTAAGACAAGCAGACTTTTCCAAGACTTTCAGTGTGATCAGATATTTCACCCTCCCCTAGTCTTCAGATGCCGTATACAATATGCATTTGCACATTTCTGATATATTCAAGTATTATGGTTAAAAATCTGTTAGAATACTTAATGGGATTGAGTTAGGATGGCTCGATAGCAAAACAAAATTCTCAAAAACACACAAGTAGTCAAGCGTAGTTTGCTTAGAAATAATCATTTAACCTCTACTAATGAGTATAAAAATCAAACGTTCACACTTAAGGACAACTAGAAACCTCTATACTGGGACCAGAAATATAAAATGACTTTTTTAAACCAAGAATGAGCTCTAAAGTTTAAAATTAAAGAGGATCATACATGTAATTTATATAGAAATATTGTAACAACCAAACTCCCAATATTGACCTAGCAATTGACAGTGTACAAATTCTTCTGTGTATCACATCACTTAATCATGGTAACAAAGCCTGTGAGGTAGGCATTTCGTGAATTTCTCAGTTCATGGTAACAAAGCCTGTGAGGTAGGCATTTCGTGAATTTCTCAGTTCAGAAAAAACATTTTTTTCCAAGTACATCTCAACTAGGAAGTACAGCAGCAGGGGTTTGAATGTCAGTCTTATACCCATATTCAACATGGACTATGTCATATTTTCACTCCCGTATCATTAACCAATGAAGTTAATATAAAAGTTACCCTGGATTAAGGCTTTCTACTTCTTCCTTACACTGCTGACAACTGGATTCATGGCAGCCAGACCAGAAACACTCAAAAATACTCAAAGAACATTATAAATAAAAAATACACATATTGAAATAATATACTCTTTAAGAAAAAAAAAATCTAAAAGGAGTCTTGAAGGTTGTGTGTTTGTGTGTGTGTGTGTGTGTGTGTGTGTGTGTGTGTGTGTGTGTGTGTTCTAGGGAAACAATAAAGCTTAATTGCTGAAGAAAAATCACAGCTATACTTCAAATTATACATAAAAATTATTCATTTGATCGGAGGGGGAGATGAACCATGAGAGACTATGGACTCTGAGAAACAAACTGAGAGGGTTCTAGAGGGAAGGAGGGTGGGGGGATGGGTTAGCCCGGTGATAGGTCTTAAAGAGGGCAGGCATGTATTGAATGGAGCACTGGGTGTTATACGCAAACAATGAATAATGGAACACTACATCAAAAACTAAAGATGTAATGTATGGTGATTAACACAATAAAATAAAATAAAAAACTATTCATTTGTTCTCCTTAGATTTTTACTAATTTTACAGAGAAAGCACAAATGATCAAAATTGCTAGTTTCCTGTCAGGAACCAAGTTGACGGCATGGCCATTCTGCTTCACTAACTATCCAGTCTTCATAAACGACCTTGTTTGATTCCCCATGTTCACATGAAGTCAGGTCTCTACATTGAAAACATGCAGTTTTCCAATTCATTCTACATCTATTCACGTTCTCTTTCGACCACATGGAAAGTATTCACCACGTAATGTTAGCATCCTTGGCTCCTGGCACAATGATTGGCACACACAGACCAAACAATATAATCCTCTTAGTAAATTCAATGCCATACCCATACTTCCGCTTCTCCTGTTCTCCCTGGGCTAAATATAATCACTTCAATTAGAACAGTCATAAAACAGAATCATTTGATTAATTTAACTTACGTTTTTTATGAAGTTTAAATCAAAATCATTTTGTTTGTTTCAACTCTGCATTTTAAAACCCCTTTAAAATAGATTAGTCCACTTAATTGTCTTGGTAAATATAGAATGTTGAATATAATTTTAATCTTTGCTAATGATTGGGGCCATTAAAAAAGTTCCACAATCATCATCTTTACAATTATTCTCTGAGTTTATTGCTGTTCATGTAGAAGGTTTAGGCCTTTGAATTTGTGAGGCACGTCTATGGCCTGCAGTGTGCCCTATGAAAGTGGCTTTTAGGAATAAATTTACGTTAAGAATGCATCCTACAGTGATGTGCCTTTTTCCTAGCATTTGCATAAAAGAAGCCAAGCTGACTAATAAATGATTTCAGTTTACCCTCATTTTATCCTCTGACCTCATGCATAACTAAATATGATCTAATTTTATGTTACTTCTGAATTCAATGCATGTACATACTTCTCTCTAGGATCTATCTATTCCTAATCAAATTTGTGAATTAATTCTATACTGAAAATGAGAAGTAAGAAAGGAACAAAACATAACTTCTTTAAAACGCTCCCCCCAGGAGAAATTGCTATTAAAGCCCAGCATGGGAAACTACACAAGGGAAATACACTACCTGGGACACACAATTGCTTATAAGATTACCTAACTTTCTTTCTCGTTTTACTTAAAAGCTTTCATCAGATAGATAGCCTACCTTTTCTTCAAGCAAGTATATGAAAAAGAGAAAATCATTGTCTATTATTTTGCCAGATATCCTTCTTTGGCTACTAAAGAAAATGTACATGTATTTATCTCACAAGGATGCTTGAAACCTTGGGAACATCTTTCTGGTATTAACACATCTTCATTGCTTCTTCCTCTACAATTGCTTTTTAGAATTATGCTTTTTAAAAGCATAAATCACCCCAGTTTCTTTCATTGCAATGAGGAAACAGCATGGTATGTATCTTTTGCTATCTGTCAATTTGCTTATTAAAGTATTTTTCATCTTTTTTTTTTTTGGAGGGTTTTTCTTGGCCTCTTCTTTCCTGACTAAAGTTTTTGTTTTTTTGTTTTTTGTTGTTTTTGTTTTTCTTCCCTCTTTCGCATTCTTCAAAGGCTTTAGCCCTTCTGTATTGTTTGGTTAATACCCCCCTTTCAGGAGCTCAGACTGGTCTTTGGTTTCCTCCTGCTATCATCTGCTTCTAAGAGTTCCGTCCTTCGCCTAGAACGATATAACCCCGCAGCATCAGTTGCTTTAGCAGGACTTGACACTGTACCCAGTTCCATGTTCCTATTCATCTGTTCACCTATATTTTTGAAGTTTCTTGAGGCAAAGGTTATGTTTTCTGTAACTCTTCCTGCAAGCCGATGCTTGGTTGCCAGAGCTGTCAAACCCACACACAGATACATCGCTAGAGATAATGTAATGAACACATTTTCTCCATGTACTATGTAAAATGCTTGTATCAGACTCTTTTCTGTGGTAAAGATATAGAGATATCATATCTAGGTGTTTATATACTTTAATATTTTGTCATATTCTGTTATATAACATTGTCTTTGGTTTTTCTCCCCTTCTTTTCACCTAGATTTTGAACTTTATATTGGAGAGGCAGGGGTGAATAAAAGACCAGGTTGACGTTAGGCCAGCTGGAATGCAAACTTAGGTTTAAATACTCAGTGGCTGTGTGACACTGGGAAAATTACTTAACCTTTCTAAATTTTAGTTTGGAAAGATTTCTCTGAGGAACCTTGCAAACCTCCTAAATGGGAAAGGCACGCAGCAAGCCTAGCACAGGGCAGAACCATAATATACCCTTAATCCCTGCTCCCTGCTATCCTTGTCCTCCTCTTCATCGTTGTTATTGTTACAGCTTCCTCCCCTTGCGATTGGTTCCCAGAACTTTTTGCAAACTGTGAAACTTAATATTTATTGCATTACTTTTTTCTGCATATTTCCTATTTTCCTGTTGCTAAAAATACTTATTACAAGATTCTATCCAAACTGAATTGTAAATTTAAAGTTCTTTTTAATAAGCTGCCCTTTCATCCCTATGTTTGGAGGACTTCACACATTTACAGATATAATAATCAGTGAAACTTGTTTTCATACAATATTTTTAGTGCAATTATTTCAAAGGATAACATGTTATTGGCACATAGTGAGTAGAATAATGGGATGATCTGTTTCTGTTTAACAAAGTTAAGTTTATACTAATTTCATATATTGTTCCTACTGCATTCAAAAACCAGAGAGATGAAGGGCATACAAGAAAACTTTAAATGTACTCACTGTTAAAAACCATACGTGCAAATGTACACATACTTTCATTCAAAGATTTATTTATTTTAGAGAGAAAGTACGTGCGAGTGGGGGTGGGGAGGGGCAGAGGGAAAGGGAGAGAATCTTCAAGCAGACTCCCTGCTCAGTGCAAAGCCCGACTTGTGGCTCCATCCCACAACCTATGAAATCATGACCCCAGCTGAAACCAAGAGTTGGATGCTCAACCGACTGAGCCACCCAGGTGTCCAGAAATGTACATGTAAGTTTAAAAAAAGTTTATTTATTTTTTAAGTTTCTATTTAAATTCCAGTTGGCTAAAGTACAGTGTACTATTAGTTTCAGGTATACATTATAGTGATTCAATACTTCCCTACGACTTCCAGGGCTCATCACAATGAGTGCCCTCCTTAATCCATATCACCTATTTCACCCATCCTCCCACACACCTCCCCTCTGACAACCATCAGTTTGTTCTCTATAGTTAAGAGTCTGTTTCTTGGTTTACCTCTCTCTCTCTCTTTTTTTTTTCCCTTAGCTCGTTTTTGTTTGTTTCTTAAATTCCACATGCGTGAAATCATGTGGTATTTGTCTTTCTCTGATTGGTTTATTTCACTTAGCATAATACTCTCTAGCTCTATCCATGTCCTTGCAAATGGCAAGATTTCATTCTTTTTATGGCTAGGTACTGTTCAATTTTATTCCATTTATATGTACACACACATACCATATCCTCTTTATCCATTCATTAGTCAGTGGACGCTTGGTCTGTTTCTGTATTTTGGCTATTTAAATTCTATTGTATAACATGATTTTGTTTATGTTAGAATAAATATTATATCTTTAATATTTTTAAGTAATAAATAGGCTACCTATGAAATGTAACATGTCAAAAAGTTAGAATTTAGATGCATACTTCATCCATATTTACTTAAATAAGCAGTCTGGTCCAAGAAAAATTGATATGAGACATGACCCACCTCTCTTTTTTTTTTTAAGATTTTATTTATTTATTTATTTTAGACAGAGAGATCGAGCATGCAAGCGGGAGGAGGGGCAGAGGGAGAGGTAGAGAGAGAATCCCAAGGAGACTGCACCGAGAGCAGAGCCTGATGCACGGCTTGATCTCAAGACGCTGAGATCATGACCCAAGCGAAATCAAGAGTCGGATGCTTAACTGACTGAGCCACCCAGGTGCCCCAATGCACCTCTCTTAAGAAAGAAAAAAAATTAATTTCAAATGGAGTGGAAGAGCATTCATTGAAATAAAAATTGGTTTTGACTTATACAAATCCCCCTCTGAATTAAGCAACTGTTTATTTTTTTAATGAAAAGCTAGTTATTCTCAGATTTATAAGACTGAATCTTCCTATTTCAATCAGAAATGTAAATGTCTTACAATATCTTAAGGAAAAAATTGGTTTTTTAAGCACATGACTTATCACTGATAACTTACAAAGCACTTTATCACCTGGTATAAATTGATCTCAAACTCATGGAACATATAACTTAGAGAAACTACCTTTAGCCCAACTAAACTCCACTTATGTTAATTTTTGTGATTACTTTTGAACTTGGTACCACACCTCTATGGTAGCACTGTTGTTTCCAGACAATATTGCGTAAAGCTCATCTTATTGGACATGTCCTATAATTTCCTTGACAGTATTCAAGTTATTAACAATTGCTATTCCAGCCACTGTACAGTACACTTTGAAAATCACTATTTTATGTGTGTGTTTATGTTAATAACAAATGAGAAATGATCAATGGCAGATAGTATAACTATAATGTAGGAATGAAGTGTTTTGTAGTTGCCCTATACTCATTAGCACTTGAATAAATGTGGGTATAAGGTGGAATGAGGGAAGAGATTAAATATCAAGTGTTAATCCACCATTACATGATTTTTACTAAGAAAGGAGTCTTTCTTCTCATGATGACTCTATAAATTAGCTGAAAACCAAAGGACATAAATGGCCTCTCTTGCCAGTATGTCTGCCATTCCTTCTGATGACATTTCAATTATAATCTGAAGCTCTATAAATCAACAAGATTTCTGAAGTTCTAATGATTGATCACTGCACTCTGCATTCTGAAGTGACTCTCATGCCTACTGTTTATAAAGAGTTTGCTTAAAAAAATAAAACACACTGCTAATGAATAATTTTGCTTTAACAGAATAAACATAATTTTCTAAAATATTTCTCAAGCAACTACTGTTCCTGACTTAGATTGGCTTCAGATATGTATTTTAAGAAAAGGCCCATTATAGATATAGATATAGATATAGATATAGATATAGATATAGATATAGATATAGATATA
>NW_027397078.1:16319018-16525464 GCF_003265705.2 Callorhinus ursinus | reverse complement strand
CTATATCTATATCTATATATCTCAACACGGCAAAGTGGAAAAACTTGTTTCTAGGTCCCAGTAAATGGTTAAGAGAAACTCAGCTTGGTGATCTGCCTGTGTCAGTTTCTCACAGTGCTCAATCTTATAAAACCATTACTTTTGTGTCCTTGTGCCCGCTCATCTACATTAACCTTTATGACAAAACCACAGGACTGAGTGTCATTTATATTACTGGCACAAAGAAGGGAGTAAGCCGACAGCCACAGCCTTCTGTTTTTTGGGCTTTTCATCATTGGAGGGCAATTATAACAGAACTGGCCATGGCAGCAGCCTCCTCAGACTTCAGGGGTGGGTTGGGGTACACAACTGACGAGGCAAAGCCAGAGACCTGTTTAGCAAAAAGGGAGGAGAAATTCATAATGGTTATCCTCGCCTTGGCCTACTGCATGCCTGTTAATTTAGGCATGATTTTTGCACTATATACTCTTTGATGTGAAAAATAGCTTTCTGATCTGTTCTGGAGGTAACACAATATACTACTGACAAGTAATATTTGTTGATTACTTTATTTGTTGTAATTGTGTTTGGTGCTTTATGACATCCACAGTAGCCGTGTGATAAAGATACTAATGGTAGCTTCATCTTACAAAGGAAGAAACTAAAACCCAGAGGTAAAGCAACCTGCCCAACACCAAATGCATAGTTAAGTAACAGCCTGGACTGGAAGCCAGAGACATCTGGCCGTGTCCTCTAATACTAAAAGTGCACAGGGTTTAGATCTGTTGCTCTGAACTGTATAAGATCAAACAACTACCTTTTAAGGACAAATATTTGGTAATACCCACATTTAGTGATCTGAAATGGAATGAATCAATCACATAGTCCAGCTTTTAGAGTGCTCTAATTATAATGTAAGGGAGAAATGAAATAATTTTATTTGATAATGATAATAACAATTTCATTTAATAACAAAATACAATATTTACTTAATTTTCAAATACTTTTGTATATGTGTTTGCATGGCTACACTAGGAGACTTTATTAAAGAACTCTAACACTTGTACCAAGAGGTAGAGTCCTCCTTCACGTGCATATTTCCAATGCCAACTGAACACCTGATGACTTGTATGGGACACTCAAGTACCAGAAGGGGCACCACTCTCCAAGTTGTCTGACATAGGAAACAGCTCTAAATAAGGTTCCGAACACTGTTACTTCATTCCTGAAAAATTCAGCAACTATTAAAACTGTGTTTCCTCTCCCTCAAAAAAAAAAAAAAAAAAAAGCATACATATACATACAAAACCTACTTTGTGTTTATCTGTAAAATGGATTTAGGTTCTGGTTGCATTAAACTACAAATTGGGTTTTCACCCATTTGCATGTCCAGGGCTGCTGGGAGGAATGGACTGTTGCTGCACCTCAAGGAGTCCAGTCCTTACCCACATCCATTGAGGCTGGTAGTGTCTACCTCTGATTATAACAACCAAAAATGTCTATCTGGTTCAGTTTAGAGAGATTCTATTCAAACTGTAAACAGAACAATCTGAGGTGATACTTTTAAGATTAAATGAGAAAATATATGCAAAGATCTCGGTGCAGTATATTTGCACACAATGTTACTAGATAATGAAAATTCAACATTTAAACAGAATCACTCTAAGAGAAGTTATATTAACAGCTTAAACACAATTGTAACATATATCACCTCAAATTAATAAGCCTATTTGTGACACTTCAAGGGATTTAAATTAAAAAAAAAAAACAATGTAAGAAGGAATGTGAAAAACTAGTTTTCATTTTAATTATTTCACACAATACAAACATTTACATTTATACACATCTTACTGGCTACATGATAGATGCAGACTTTCTTCTAAAAACAATCATAATTAATGATTTAGCCAGAAACGTGAGTTTAAAATGCTTCATTATTCATGTTTCATAACACTGACCCATCTATTCAAATTTAACTGTCACTCAAAGCTCAGTCCTTTTTCATGGTTATAAATTGCATTTCAGAACTTTGTGCCTTTATGCTGCCAGTAAGTTATATTTTATAATCCAGCATATAATGAAAGGATAGTGTACAACATTAATTACAAGGTCAGTTCAGTGTCAAAGTAGAATATCACTGAATAGCATTTTCATGGAAGTAGCTAGACTCTATTATGTTTAAGCTTCACCATAATGAATACTCTGTACCAGACTCAATTCATGACAGAAATATATAAGTTCTGTGGCAAAGTAGCTTTTTTTCCCGTGAAATAATAATTGAAGGCTTTCAAAATTTTATCCTGCAAATTTCAGATGTGATTAAATGTTGACTTTTTTAAAGGCTGGAAACACCAAATACTCTAAAGTAAAATTGTATTTTCATCCTAATTTAAAGATGAAAACATACTTAATGCTGTCTAATAGATCTAACCAAGAATTTTCTACCTGAAAAATACTAAATTCAATAGTGTAAAAAAAAAGTATATTCCGTAATTCTTAAGTGACATTTTCTCTAACATGCCGATTTTAACAATATTCTCAAAATAATTTGAAAATTCTTGTCTTAGAGTCAATAAGATGCCAGAAGACGGACAGATAGAAAATTAACCTGCTATCTGTAACCACAGTTCCATGGTCCTTAACGAACTCAACTCCAGAAAAAGATATGAGTGTAATCCAGGACCAGGGTAAATGCTTATTTTTAAGGTGAAAGTTTAAAATGAATGATTCCCAGCTTGGCAGGGAGTCTGCTTCTCCTTCTCCCTCTGCCTCTCCCCCAGCTTGTGTACTTTCTCTCTCTCTCTCTCAAAAATGAATAAATAAAATCTTTAAAAAAATAAATAAAATGAATGATTTCTCTAATTTTTAGTAGCAGGTTATTAGAATGGACTTGAATGGGATTTTTAAGATGCAACACTAGGGGTGTCACTCGACCTCTCTGTGCCTTGGTTTCCTCACCCACAGGAGAAGGTGTTTACATAGAGAATCATGAGGATCTTTTTCAGCTTTTGGAGTGTAGGGTGTTTATATCTGCATTTCCATCCAGTGATTCATCCTTCTTCCCGTCTAGCAGGATGGTTTCTGCCCCCTGTCTGAGAGAGCCAGAGACTCCAAATTATGTCAGGGTCTCTAGTTAGATTTTGCTGCATTGAACCTCAGCCATTTCTGTGCAGATCTGTATTGTTTACCATACCTTCTCATATTCGGGGAATTTCCTCTTCCAGCTCTTCACTTCAAAGCTTCCGCTTGAGCAATGCCATCAAAAGGCAAGTAAAAATGCCACGAAAGAGAGGACACTATTTCTTTGGGACCTACGCAAAGCTGATTCCTTTCCTTTCAAGCCAAATCGTGTATCTAGCTTTGCACCAGAATGGAGCTGCTTAGACAAGGGAGAAGGCATCTTTCCCCGGTTCTGCAGAGATCCTTGAGAAGGCAGGAAAATCAATTGGAACTAATGCTGTAATGGTACATGTCCCATTTGGGGACACTGATGAGGGGTTTAAGAGGAATGTATTTGTTGAGGCACTGTTTGCTTTAAATACCTTCTGGTTTGATCCCATGTTCCTTCGTGGAGGGGACTGGTAAGTGTTATGAACAAAGTAATTTATAAGTGACCTAAGTAACTATTATGTGATGATTAAAGATTAGCAAAAGAGCTGGTATCACTAGGCGTGGAGCTTATGCCCTTGGCTTTGGAGATCTCCGGGGTCATAGAAAGGGCAATAGGGAGTATATTAGTCAGGGTTCTTCAGAGAAACATAACCAATAGGATAAAAAGTGATTTACTATACGGAATTGGCTCATGCAATGAAGGAGGCTGGTGAATCCCAAGATCTGCAGGGTGAATTAGCAAGCTAGAGACCCAGGAGGGCCATTGGTGTAGTTCCAGTCAGAAAGAAGGCTGGCAGGCTCAAGATTCAGTAAGAGCTCATGTGTCAACTTGAGTTCAAAGGCAAGAAAAAGTCAATGCCCCAGTTCAATGTCTTTGATTGCACTCAGTTTGATTGCACTCAGGCATGAGGAATTCTCCCATACTCTGGGGATAGTTAGCCTTTTTGTTCTATTCCAGTCTTTGAATTGTGGGATGAGGCCCACCCACGTTCGGGAGCATAATCTGCTTTAATGGGCCTACCTATTCAAGTGTTAATCTCATCTAGAAACACCCACAGAGACACACCCAAATATCTGGGCATTCCCTGGCCGAGTCAAATTGACACATAGAATGAACCATCACAGGAGGTGATGACCAATCACAAAAGCAGTAATAGTAGGCACAAACTGAGCAATAGTATCATAAGAAGGGAGAATATCCAAAGTCCCTTTGAATTCCAGGAACAATACTGACCAGGTTTGATGCCCCATCACATTATAAATAATACCTAATCCAGATGACACTCAATGTTCATATGATTTGCCTTGGAGGAAAAAGAGACACTCCTCCCCCATTCCCAACTTAAAAAAAAAGGTTGTGTACTGAAATCATGAGGGATGAACTGTGAGCAGAAACAAGGAAATAGTAACTCATGGAGGTCCAACAAGATGATAACCAATATTTTGTTGTTTTGTTTTGTTTTAGATCCTTAACACTTTAGTGATCTTGGCTCGGCATTTTCAAAATTGCAAAAAGTTCGAAACAACTTGTATGTCCAACAAAGTAGGATTATTTCAATAGTTATTAGCACAAATCCAGTTAAGTACTATTCGGCCATTTGAAACAAAGTAATTCACAGGTAAAGAATATTTGTGCGGCAGGAATCTCTCTGATAGTGAAAGTGTTCCAGATTCTCATGGCTGGGATGCAGCAAATTATTTAGGAAAAAGATTTATAAAACATGGATTGCCACGGGTTATAATCCTATAAAATCAGAGCAAGAACAAACACCAGGATAGAAATAACACTAGAACAAACACTAAAAAGGCAAAAATAAGAGTGCCTTGTCCTCAAGATAGTGGATAAATGTAATAAAATTATGGCTTTCACAGGAAAATGGTTAAATCAGACTTGGCATAATAGGGAGAGGAAGGAAGGCTATTGCCATAGAGTCAAACCAAGATACATTTCAAAGGTGAGATTTTTATCTCTGTTGTAGGTTTTATAATCCTAGACTCATAGTTAATTTTTTAAAATGGAAACACTTACAGCAAATATAACTTTGATATTGATAGTCTGAAACTCTCTACTCTGACTTCTTTCCTCCATTGATAGCTATTTTAAGACAGTTTTTGATAACATGAGGTTTTTATTTTTTTAGAACACAAGCAGTATGTTAGAACAGACTGCACGTTGTAAATTACACATGTTATAAAACAGCATGTATCATTCCATTTTCACAAAAATATGGAGGTTTTAAATCCATATGCACATAACAGAAAAAAGACTATTAGAAAATTTAAAACATTTTAAAACATACATGGAAATGTATTAGAATGTTAAAGGTGATTTTCTCTGGAAAGTGACATTAAAGGAGAGATTTATATCTTTTCTATACTTCTATATTCCTCAAAAAGCTTTCAAAACGAACCAATATAATTTTCATATTCTGAAAAAAGCAGTGGTTACGTCAGCTGAAGTTTCATGTTACTTGATTCAGTCCGTGTCTCTTCTACTCAGTTTGTGGGCCCCCCTCTCTCTAAACTCAATTTGCCTGAGGAAAATCAGCAGCTACAAGTTTTTGCATTTAGAGACTTTATGCACCCACTATCATCCTGTGGTATGTATCTCTTCTTTATCCAAACATCTGTATAGACAGGGAGCTCTTACACACAACCTCTTCACTGAACTCTTGTTGAATACGTGGTAAGTTAATCATGGAGATACCCCACAGTGATGTGTATCAATAACTTACGAAAATGGGAAGTTCATTTGATACTTTTACTTCCTAGGGTGAAAAAGAAATTAGAGCAAGGTAATATCTGGTATAAAAATAGATAATGTCATGTAAAATTTATTAAAGAAAATGTGATTGCGGAAATTATCAAATCACAGAATATTAGGGCCGGGAGAGAGTCATTTTACAATTCAAAAATTCAAAAAAAATTAGAGAAATTGATTAGTCTGCTGCCACATGGATAAGCAGTCTTCACAAAAATGTCTGTTCCTCTTATCTGCCTTTAGGCATTTTCGGAGCGCTTAGTTTGTGCCAGGCACTGTGAATATGTTGGGTATAGAGATGTGAATGAAATGGACAACAATCTTGACCTCATGGAAGAGTAGTCTTTGTAGTCTAGTGGGTGATCTCGACAAATCAGAAGCAATTGTAAGTTTTTGTGTTAAGGGCCAAGAAGGGGAAATTACAGAAAACATGGGACACCTAACCCAGCAGGTAGCAGAATGTAATTTTCCTATTACTTTTTGATACTTCTGCCCGTCTGCCTAATTACTTTGTTTTTTTAATTTTTCCAATACAAACTCTTACACATTGCTTAAAACATTTTTGGTTTAAATGAGAGCTAGGATGAATTCTTGACAAAGACATCCAAATAACACTGGTAATATCAAAATTTAACCAGTCATATCCATCAGCTAAAGAAAAAAAAAAGATTTTTCAATGGCTACTACTTTTTCTATATTACAAATTAATTAAACTTAGGTCTTAACCAGTTACATTTATTCTGAGATCAAGCCCCACACATTTTCAAAAATCGTTTTGCCTATCAAAATTTTATTTGCTCTTCCCTAATTGGCTGAGGCTTACCTCTTTGGTGCCACCCTCAACTCAGCCTTAATAACATGAAGAATTTTGCAACATATTACAGAATAATATCTTCATAGATTTACACTATAAAAGTTTCCCATGACCATGGAAATGAAAACCCAAAACTCAAAGTGTAGAAAACTGGGGCTAAAGGTGATTCTGGAATCCACTAGTTTTCACATTACGAAAGAATGAGAGATATGCTGTCTACCTAAGTCCAACAGTAGTTTTCCTTCTGTTATCATACAAACAGTATGTGATGGTTGGTTTTGAAGTCACAAAAGCTAGATATTCGTGTTTAAAATTTAAAATAAAACAGCCCCACCAATTTTTCGTGAATATAACTACCCATGTTCCACTTCCTTTAATCTCTAACTAGAGTGAGTACATTTTTTGCCTCTTTTCCCAGATAGTAGTTATCCACTGAAAAATTGGCTAATGGCTTCAGTTCCACATGGCTAACTCCCCTAGGAGAAAAAGCATAATGCTGCATGCAAAATTCCAGCATAGTCACAGAAGGACATTCTATTTCCTTTTTAAAAAAAACTTTGTTTCAGGTTCTTGGGTAAATCTGGTGGATAGAATGTTTACCACCTATAATTCTGTAAAGTTATCCTAGTTTATAAAATTGGTATTACTCATGGCCAGAAAAGAGTATGCAAACGCTACCATGTCAGACGCTGACAAAGGAAAATGAACATCTCTTTGAGTATTCCAATGGAAGTATCCAAAAATTGAAGGCAGATCACTCAAACTCAACTTTAGCAAATAACATGGACATTCTATACACAATGGCCAAATAAATGACTGTGCAATCATTTTTCCATGTTGATATGAGAAATAATGCTACATTTATATTGCATAGCTAGTATATTCACCAAACCAAAAATATATTTTAATGATCCACCAAAAAGCCCAATAAGGTATCACTTGCACACACACACAATGAACTATTTTATAACGATCCTGGGACATGTACATATGCAGAGGGATAGAGAAAATACATTTTTAAAGACAGAAACTCCCCCCCTCCCATATTTTACTGTTATCTGGGAGGAAACACATGTTCCAAACTTTTCTTTTCTCCCTGCCTCTTTCCAAAGACAAACGGGCTTGTTCCTTTAAACAATCTGTTCGTGAGAGCTATTACTTCTTAGAGTTGAGTAAAGCATACCAACTAATATTTCCAAAATATTTTTAGTAAATGCAACTGTAGAATAATGAACAATGAACCACTCTGTTAAAGAGATAAGCTATGTCTTTCTTCGGGTTCATACGGAAACTAACGCTTACAACCCAAAATTATTTTTGTCGTAAGCTGAAAGCTGCATAGATTATCTATGGCTTTTCTATTTGTGTTATGCCAAGTTCCTGTTCAGTCAACCTTCAGTTATAGGGGTCGATACTCTTCTTGGGATAACCCTAGGGTATCGTCTAAATGCAGAACTTGTTCCACCCCAGACATTCTGTTACTGTTGTTGTCGACTTGCTGTTGTTGTCATATAGAATCCCATCTAGTCTGGAACCCAGCGTGAACCACTGCTTGTACTACTCCACACAAGCATGCTCCCATCAGCTTAGACCTCTTCGTGACTGTTTTACTCTGCTGTCAACCCTCCATCTCTATGGCAAAGCTTTCTCCAGGTGCCTTAATCACCAATAACCTTCCTTCTATCTGAAATCCCAATCCAGTTTTTGCCTATTGGCAGTGTCTAGCATTTATTACAGAATCTAGCATTTTATTATAGATGGAGATAAATTATTCTCTTGTTAATCTATACGGTTATATTTTTTCTTCTGCAAACAAATTTCAGATACCTCAAGGGCAGGAACAATATATTTGATTAACTGACTTATTGGCACAGAAAGCATTTATTGAGCTTTAATTATGAGCCAAATAGTGTACTATGCCCTGAACAGAGAGAGATGGTAAAGAGATGTTCTTGGCTTTCAAGGAGATTCTGTCCCTGTAATTCAATCCAATAATTGCTAGAAGAGAGTTATAAAGGAATGCTCTAGACCAGTAGTTCTCAAACCTGAGTGTATACTGCATCATCTAGAGGGCCTGTTAAATGCTGGGCTCCACTTCCAGTGTTTCTGATCCAGCAGATCTGGGATGGGGCCCAAGGATGTGTATTTCTAACACATTCCCAGATAATGCTGATACAGCTGGCCTGGGGAGAACGACTTAGAGAAGAGGACGGCAATCCCACGGGAGATACCATGTACAGAGACACAAGGGAGCAGAGTGCCTGCTGTATTCGGGGAGCAGCGGGAAGGTTGCACAATGGCCTTACGGGCTGTGTGGGGGGTAAATGTGACATGGTAGCTCGGGACAGAGAAATTCTAATGGATTTTGGACACCACGTGAAGGAATGCAGATTTTAGAAGCATGAAGCATGATCAGAAATGTGTAAATAGGGGAGGGAAGTGATCAAGCCTGAGCTTTAGTTTTCGGAAAGAAAACACTCAGGGTGGTGGATACACGGACGTCTGCTTCATGCTGATATGATGATGAACAATTATTTTGTTCTTTCAACTTGGAGGGTTCGCTACCATGCTTTTAGCATCTGGTCTGTCTCGGCCTGGACATTTTTAACGATCTCCTTGGGAAAGCACAGCCACCAGTCAAGTTCTCCTTTCCCTCCCCTAGTGGCAAGTTGGCACCTGGTATCCCACCTCAAATAATATCAACATTTGTATCCATATGTTTCATAGACTTCTCAGACCACTGGAGCAGGAGGAACCCATGCCGTAATTTTACTGATCAGGAAGTTGAAGGCCAGATTAGTTAAGTAAATCCAAATCACCTAGCTAGTTAATAACAGAGTCAAAACACTAGGACACAACTACCCAAACATTCTGCTTATTACCATAACAATGCACCGAACTCAAGTTAGCTATTGAATTGACTACCACACGGATACTTATGAACAGGTTTGCACCTGTGAAGGCATAATGACTAATTTGTAACTGCAACAACATCAATGATGAGACATGTCTGTTTTCAGAGCTATCAAAAACAGCATGCGGGCGCCTGGGTGGCTCAGTCGTTAAGCGTCTGCCTTCGGCTCAGGTCATGATCCCAGGGTCCTGGGATCGAGTCCCACATCAGGCTCCCTGCTCCTTGGGAGCCTGCTTCTCCCTCTGCCACTCCCCCTGCTTGTGTTCCTGCTCTCTCTCTCTCTCTCTGTCAAATAAATAAAACAAAAACAAAAACAAAAACAGCATGCATCTTAGAAGCATTGAAATACAGTAAATACCAGATGGCTTTCCAGGACCTCTACCTTATTCATGGAAAGGATGGAAGAAAACATGACTTTGATGGGTCACTTTTTCCCATGTCCTTTACCTAGGCAACAAAATGTCTTATGGTTTAAGAAACCATCTTAGCATCTTCTCAACCAAAGGAGCTCATCCACACACAGGTAACTTCTAGAGGAGCCAGACTCCTGCGAGAGTGTTGGATGTTCTTTATTCCTGTATATTTCCTTACCTTCCTCAATTTCACAAGCAACTCCTGGAAATCCTGAGGAATTTCTTCAATCAGTTTTAATTCCCTGACCATACTTAGAACTTTGAGCCTCGTTATCAAACTTTGACCTCATGCCCTCATTTCCTCCTCTCAAAAACAAATCACTTTACTACATGCACCTATGTTTCAACACATTGTCCTTTACTAAATCTAAATGAAGCTATTAAATTTTTCATTACATAATTATTAATAACTCATTACCATTTCTAGTAATTTACTGTCTCACTCGACTTGTGCTGAAAATGTGGATATTCAACAGAGACCACCTCCTCTTTTTGATGGTGCAAGTGTGTCAATTTTGTGTTGCTAAATTTTAACAGAATTAATCCAGATCACATATTTTTATTTAGCTAGGAAACAGTTTTAACTTTGAGCCACATTTTAACATGGAATGAGTACAATGTTTTTATTTATTTTTAGGCTCAACAGGCACTGCAGTTATTAAATATGTTAATATCATGTGCATAACAATTGAAAATGTGCTTAATTGTTCAACCTTGGGGACTGGATAAACCACAACACATCTCTCTGGGTTTTTCATGTCTCTGAATTATTAGAACTTTTAAATTGGACTCTGTGCCACTAGTGTCTCTCTCTTCTTACCATCCTACCTAACCCTTCTGAAATGGATATTTGACTATGATCTTTACTCACTCTAATCTGGCCAGCTTCTCCAAATTGCTTTTCTTTGACCTCATCACTGCATCCACCTTATACCTCCCATTCTATGTCCAGTCATGTGGAATTTCTTGGCATTTCCAGGACAGGCCACACTATTTTATGCTTTCATGGTTACTCAAACTGTTGTCCTCACTTCTGATCTTCTTCCTCTACATTGGCAAACTTCTAGTCCAACTCCCAGATGAGCTCATCTGCCACCTTCTCTGTAAAACTGGGTCTTAGACTTCTCTGATTCTTTCACAGATTTTACTGTAACTATTTTGGAATACTATACACTTGATCTTAGCCAAAAGGCCGAGAAGCGATATTTTGGAATACTATCATGATTTTAATGCTGTTCTCCCCCAGCAGAGTGAGCATGTGCCATTTGCAATATGGGAAATATAGTATATACTCAACAAATATTGTTTAATTAGTGCATGACTGACAGTAATAACTGCACAGTGACAGCCACTGTCCTTACATTCTCACCTCTCATTATCTTTCTGACACACTACAAAGAGGTTTTGATGCATGCTTCCAATAAAAATGTCTTCTGTCAAAGTCAACTATGAGTTCCATATTACTAAATCCAGTGTAGTTCTTTTGTGTTTGGGTGAGTGAATTTTTTAGCAGCCTCTGACACTGTCACTGCCTCTGTCTTGAAGTACTTTCTTCATTTGGTTTCAGGAACCTCACACTTACCTGGTTTTTCTTATACATCATAGCTATTACTTCCTAGTCTCCTTTAAATGTTTTCTTTTCCCCTTCTTCTCTTTGATATGTGTGGTCAGTTCCCAGCCCCTTTTCCCAAACTCTCTTCCTAGGAGACCTCAATCAGTCCCATGTCTTTAAAAACCATCTATAAGCCTATGACTCTTTTATGAATATCTCCAGTCCCAATTATGTCCTGCACCTTCAGACTCATCTGTTTATCCAATTTCCTTCCCAGCATCTCCACTTGGATGTCTAATGAGTCTCTGACATGAACACAGTCAAAATAAATCTCTTAATTTCATCTCTCCTTGGAGTTACCATTCTTCCTCTACTTCTCTCCATTTCCCCTCACGAAGAACTCAGAAACCATTCTCAATTCTTCTCATACTGCACATGTAACCCATCACAGAAAATCCTAACATCTATGTCTGTGAAATGTACCCTCAATCCAAGGTCTCTCACTGATCCCATCTTGCCATCCTAGCCTGAACCATCATCATCTCTCACGTGGTCTAGTAGGGTGGTTTTCAATGTCATCGCTCTGTATCACGATTGCCCCATTCCAGTCTAATCTCTACTCAGCAACAAGAAAGCTCTTTGAAGAAAACACATCAGATCATCTCATTCTCCTGTTCTAAATTCTCCACTGATGTCCCATAAAACTTACAGAAAGAATTAAATTCCTTATCCTGAAATATAAATTCTTGTATAATCTGGCCCTTGCCCACCCTCCCACTTCATTCCCTCCCCATCCTTCCCATACACTGCGATCCATGATATTTCTTGTATAAGTCAAGTCTCTTCTGATCTCAGGGCCCTTGTCCTTGCTGTTTCCTCTGCCTGAAATGTTTTTTTTTTCCCCAAATATTCACCAGGTGTGCTGCTTTAAATAATTCTCATCCCTTCTCAGATAGTGCCTCCCAGAGAAGCTGTGTTTGCTAGTCTACACTAGTCAACCTTCGAAATCATTTTCAAACCAGTTTTAATTCCAGAACATAACACTATCTGAAATCACATGTATATGCATGTAATGAATGTAACAAAATAAATATCATGTATTTATTGTCTCGTTCTCTATTAGAATGTTAAGTTCAATGAGGGTAGGGAGTTAACTTTGCTCACTCTTGTATTACCAGTGCCTGTCATATAACATGTGCTTGGTAAATGCATACTGAATGAAAAAACACATTGAAGGGATCGAAATTCTACCACTGTGGCATATGGATAATTTGAGAACCAACGTACGCAAGAAGACACTTTCTCTGCATTCTACTTTCTGCCTAAAAGCAGAACCTTCAAAAAGAATTCAACTTATTATAAATCCCCCTTTAAGAGAGGCTTCCAAAGCAGGGAGGAAGAATGACTCCTACCTGTTACCAGAAATGGGAAGCTGGTGCCAGGATGAGAAATGACATAAATAGACCTTACAAAAACAAACCTTACCTTCCATTAGTTTCCCCCATATATTTCTCAGTCATATTCCACCATTTGTTGTCCCTTGAAATCCTAACTCACTCTCTCTGTTGAGATGGTATATAAGTTTTAAATTCTAACAGCTTCTTTGAGCTACAATTTCTGTGTACATCCTTCCATGGACATACATGAATAAATTTTACCTTGTCTCTTACTAATCTGCCGTTTGTCAGTTTAATTCATAGGCTCCTAAGTGCTGAATTTAAGAAGGTAGAGGAAAAGATTTTCCTCTTTGACAACATAAACGAACACATCAGTAAGTGGATAACTTGAGCAACTCTCCTCATCCTTCCAAGCCTCACTCTATCATTATTTTTATTAATCACGTCATCAATGCCAGGCAAGAAATGGACTTTCTTAAAAGTGAAGGCATTAAAAATGTTAAAAGGTTACCATAAAGAGCTACCATGTTGGGAAATGGTCTACAGAGTCTTCATGTGATTTCATTCTTAAGCTAAATAGTTTGGAGGATCAGGATGGAGATGGAGATACTGCTCTGCACGGAGAGCCCAGTGATGTGATTAATAAAAAAGATGTCTAAAGACACATGGAAAAGATAGAAGTTTCTCTGATACAGGTCAAGGTTATTGCTTACTCCGGTCTTATGGTTCCACAGAGTCCAGAACCCAGCAGTACCCCCTCACAGAAGGACAAGACTCCCTGAACTTCAGGATGCCACAGATGTGGACTGCTGCCAAAATGCCATCTGACCAGGTGAAGATATTTTCAGATCTTTCACAAATTCCTCTATCATTATTCTCATGTTTTTTTATACCCTCAAACTGAGAGTAAGTAGCTTACATACAAATCCAGGAGGAAGTTCCTGAATGAACACCAAGAGAGGGATGAGTTTTAGGTCAAATTCCCAGATCCACCAGACTGTGATCTACTCATATCTACATTCTCACTTTTCTAAATTAGAGTAAAAGGCTGCCCAGAGGCCATTTTATTCAAACCCAAGAGGATACCTCAGGCTGAGAAGATATTTAACCAAAAAGTTTGTTTGGGGGATGATTTGGATGGGAGTCCTCCATATGGATCTGGAAGGATTATCACCAAAAAAAGAGAGAGAATGAACTTCATGTTACTGGCTATAGACTGGCAACCAGAGAGGCTAGGGGACCCCAGAATCTCAGGTGTGGAAGGCCTGAGCCCAACGTAGACATCAATGCCCATCTTTGTCTTGGGAGCCCTGGGTAGGTAACACTTAAAGCCATCTCAGAAGCTTCCCTTTGGCATAAGCCCCTAAAACCTGAGCTGTGAGACAAAAAGACTAACAGGGCATTGTTTTTTCCCACCCCAAACTCACTGCAGCATTTATAACTGTAAAAGAGTCTGTTTGGGGATATCCATGCTACTTTCAATCCTAGGCTAATAGTTTTCTGCCACTTCTAAGCCTGCACCTCTCCTACTTTCAGAGGCTTCCACCAACATTATACGAAGGAAAAACACCAGCAACAAAACATTATTTCATTAGCCCAATAGGTATGGGACAAGATTTAGATAGTAAAGCTTACTGTTTTATTTTATTAAACACTGATTATTGAGATCAAAGATCTGTTCTATAGCTTCCCCTCAAACTTGTGTTACTGTGGGTTTTTTTTTTTTTTCACTTATGCAGAGTACAGCCCAAACACCTAAGCTGGTGGCCTGTCCCTCAATCACAGTTCTAAAGATGACAGGGAGCCCCAAACTACAGGGTGAAGAGGAGACAACTCTCTGAATCTGGGTAAACTTCCAGGAACTCTGGTGGTCCCAGTACGTACTAGACTGGGCCCAAGGAACTTCTCTCACGCTCTGTGCTCCTAGAGCAGTGGTTCTCAAACAGTAGTTCCCTGACTAGCAACACCAGCACCACGTGGAACCTTGTTAGGAACGCAAACTCTCAGGTGTCACCCCACAGTTACCTTCTCAGAAACTCTAGGGGTGGGGCCCAGCAATTTTGGTGCATGTTAATGTGTGAAAACCATTCCCCTATAGTGGTAAAATTTGAAGGGATTTGAGTAGATAGTGACATGTTTCGGAATGCATAGCATTAAGGACTGCCAAGCGGTCCCATTTGCATAGCAACGATGTGCAGATCATGTCCACGGTGCAGCCTCTCCTATGGCTAAAGTCCCTAGTGCTGTCTTGAGCTAAAACCCAAACTGCAGAAAAACAGACTGGATTTCCCGGAGCGAAGTTCCCGTGACTCAGTATCTCCCCACATTATGAACACTACAGAACGGTGAACACTGTGCCTACAAACATCAGAATCTCTGTCACCCCCTCCGCCTCCTCCTCATTGGCCTTGTCCACAGGAAGGTGGAACTCTTCCATTTTCACCCTATGTTTGCAAAGCCCTGTACCAAACAAGCACCAGGCATGCCACAGCCGAGAAGGCCCTAGCCCTGTGAAGCTTAGTCTTGCCTTAACCGTGCCTGCCTCACTGTTACCTAGAGGCCTTTATGAAATCTGTCCCTTTTCCTTGAGTTACCCTTCCCTTCCTGGATTTGTCACTTTGGGGCTGATACTGCAGCCCTGGGTAGCCATCACATTCTGTGCTCACCCCTTTCAGAGTACAGTACTGCAATGATTTCTTGACTCACCCCACTGTCCCCCTCAACTTGGAGCTCCTGGAAGACTGTGTCTAATCTTTCCATCACCAGCATTTTGCACAGTTCCTACTTGAAGTAGATACTTGATAATATTTTGATTAATGAATGAATGAAAGCAGATAGTGAATTTTAAGGCAGAAAAAAAATATCTTGCAATAAATGTGTCTTCTGAATCTCAACACGTTTGTGAGCATACCAACGAAGGGAAAGAATTTAAAAAGAATTTACCTGGGGTTTCATGACTTCCTTCACTCTTGATTTCACTTTGTAATCAGGACCCTAAGCTGCTTGTTTCCACTTAACCTTACCAAACTCATACAAATTCAGTTGGCAATGTCTACAATTGCCAGAGTTACTTGGAATTGTATACTGATCCTCCGAGGTGCTTAATGAGCCACCCTAGCTGATTAACAACCACCTACAAGATTGATGGGCATGAAATGCATTTTAATAGCAACCAAACCCTTGCTTCCCTGATCTATAGACCTATCGTTATGGACGAAACCAAATTTCTGAAATTCTGACCGCTCAGATCCAAACTGCAGTCTAATTGTGGCATTATTAAAATTGGAGTTTGAGGTCAATATCGCAACTGCATCTAGCAAATTGGGTAGCGAACAAGCCTCGAAATACAAACGTTAGTTAGAAGTTAATGATTTGTACAGAGTGATGTGTGGCTTGGGTAGTCCGTTCCCTTTGTCAAGTGTGTCTACAAAATGATTGCTCCATGCTGACTGCAGTACGTATCCATGGTAGTTATGTGCAATGCATTTGAAAATAATAATTTGACATGGGGAGACAAAGAATGAATAAGCCAAGGAAGTGTGACATTCACAAAGAGGCATTTTGTCTGCTGGTTCTTAATCAGGGCAGACCTGAATATTCACATTTATAGCACAAAAAGTGAAAGAGAGGGCTGGAATTTAAAAGGCCCTTCATCTTGGTCAGGCTCTGCGGGGTGTTCTCCCCGCAGCTGGTGGGCCCCTTCCTGTTTCTGATGTCTCCACCTGCAGGTGGTGGCGCTGGCCCCTGACCCCGGGAAATAAGCCTCTCGCTCTTCTCCTGAATTACCCCTGCCGCCTGTAGACTGCAAACAGGAAGTCAGGGGATGACAAAAGGCCTCTCACAAAAAGATTTGATTAATCAGCTACATAATGTTGCTCCACGAGCCTTCTTTTCCAAATCAGGTTTTCAAAAGAAAAAAATGTGTGCTAATATATCTCTTTGGTTTTATTCAAAGGGCAATAGGAGTGTAATTTAAGGAGAGGGAGATCATTGGATAGAGTCTAAAAGGAAACATCTAATCAATATAGGCCAAAGAGAAAAGGCAAAATTGCCAGGCAAGGATGTATTAAAACCTTGAAAGTGCCCAGGCAGCAATGAAACATTTGAGGGGGGAAACAAATGAGTGGCTTGTATTTTAGAATTTCTCAAACATTTGGGTCTAACCACTCCAAAGCAAGGAATACATGTGTTTATAGGAAGGAAGAGAAAAGAAGCGGATTTCATGCCAGGCTGGAGACCAAAGGCCCAGGGTTATTGCATTTGCCATGTGACCCAGATCTTGAGCCTCCTTCCATGGCAGGTCGGGACAGATTTAACTATCCCCCCATGGCCTTTCTTGTCTCTGTTCTGTTTTCTTCCAATCTATTGGCCAAACTGGAGGAGAGAAGGTATTTTGAACGTTCAGGCCTATTCAAGTCATTTGTCTATTTGCTTATGTACGTTTAGAAGTGTAGCCTAGCCTAAAGCACTGCCTCTCAAGGCAAGAGGAGATGAAGGCCAACAGGAGCATCACAGAGGAACATATTAGAAATGCAGATTCTGGCCCCACCCCAGGCCTACCGGCCCAGCACCTCCCAAGGTGCGACTCAACCACCTGTGGTACAACACAGCCTCCGGGTGATTCAGATGCTGCTGAAGTGTGAGAACCACTGGCCCAGAGGTGGTTCTAAACTTGGGTGTCTGTCAGCTGGGGACTGTGGTTTTCAAAAAGAATTACCAAGAATCCAGGTCTTCACCTACGGACACAAATTTGTAAGGTTTGGGATCAAGGTAAGGAGTCTACAGCTTTTATCAAGACATCAAGCTGATTCTGAAAAGGGGGGTATGGACTGCACTTGGCGCAATGCCTGGCCACAGTATCCAAACCGCTAAGTGTCACAGGCAGGAGACTAGCCTTCTCCCCCACTGCCTCCCCCCAACCCCCTCTCCCTTGAACCCTTTGTCCACCTCATGCCAGTGCCACGTGCTCTCACTCTCATGCAGGGACTCTCCTCTGCCTCATTTGCTGCCAAACTTCTTCCTGGTCTTTTCAACTTGTACACCTCTTCACATCTTATGAAGGGCTTTCCTCCGCTCCCTCAGGCAAACTGCATTCTCTCGGTTGTGACTCCTCAAACACATTGTTCATAGAAGTCTATCTGAAGAAGTAAGGCCTTTGGAAAGACCTGGGCTTAGTCATATACTCCTTCAGCAATTATTTATCTGACATCTCTTTTGTTCAAGGGGTTTTGTTACGGTCTGGAAATAATGGTAAACAAAAAGGGCACAGTTCCTACCCTAATGAAGCTTTAAGGCTAGCTGCAAGTCATAACTGCACCACTTATTAGCTGCATGACCTTGGGCAAGTCACTTAACCTTTCTGAGTCTCAGTGTTACTGGCTGTAAATTGATGATAATACCAACTTTACAGAGCTGTGGCAAAGATTAAGTAGCAAGAGGAAGAAGCATATGATGGAGTGCCTCTTACACAGTTGCCCTCCACAAATGGTAGCTATTATTAGATTATGTATCTCACTCTATTGTAATGGTTTTCGGTATCCATCTTCCCCTGGTCTATGAAGTTCCTTGAGGTCTATCTTACTCATCTTTGAATTCCCTGTCCCTATCACAGTGTCTTGCAGCATGACTGACATAATTCTTCTGTAAATATTTCTGAATAGTAAACTGCACTTTGTCAGGCAAGTCACGCTCCCTAATGTGAACCATTTTGCTCTTCCCTTGAAAAATAAGGCAAAACTAAACAGGGGGATTTCAATGGAGATTTTTGTATTGTTGCTATTTAAGGAAAAGTACTACTAATAAGAACATTTCTTCTCACACTGAACATTACAAGGTAAATCAAAGTAATTGTATCTAAGTAAATGTCCTGTCACTAACTTTAACCAGATTTTGCCCTTTCAAGTGCTCTTCAAAACACAAAAAGAAAAGCAGGCATGCACGTTAAAATCTACTTTTTGAAAGCACCAAAGGAAAGCAGTGAAGATGCACTGACCTTGACAGTTACTGGCCCTCAAAGGGGACACACCTAGTTTTACTACATTGTCTCAGATAAAACACAGATTTGTTTTGTGTATACGGAAAGGGAAACATTTAATTACCAAATGATCCTTTACTACAGTGATTCTTTAAATTGAGTGTACATCAAAATCGCCTAGAGAGCTTGCTTACAGATTGCTGGGCCCCACCACCAGTTTTTGATTCAGTATGTCTCAGGTAGGGCCCAGGAATTTCCATTTCTAACCATTCCCAGGTGATGTTGGGGACCACACTTTGAGAACCACTGGTTCACTCTGTGATGGCAAAGGTCTGAATATGCTACAATGAGTGCTCTACCTCTGAAGAAAGAAAGAAAAGCATGAAAGGTTAAAGGGAAGAAAGTTAGAAATCTCAGGCAACTGAAGTCCTCCAAGTAAAATTAATTGCATCTCATATACATCAAAAACCCTTTGTTTCACAGACCAGCCTAGATTGACTACTTTCTTATATTGATACGAAAGTGAATCCACTTCCGTATGAGATAATGAGCTTCTTGAAAAATGGCGGCAAGGTTTATTCATCTTTATGTCTATCATGGCATTTACATAGTAAATGCTCAATAAACATTTGCTGGATTAAAATAATTCTAAAAGAAATATTTTTTTTTACCTTAATCTCCAGAATGGTAGAAATTTTACGAAGTAATCTGTAACTTAAGGTACACTACTGATTCACTGTGTGGATTCTTGGTTTTCTTTTTCATCTGAAATGATTCACACATCTAACTTCTGTGAGGTGATATACAAAGAATACTCAGAGATACCTAAAGAATTAAAGTGCTATATGGATACCATATACGGAAGCTACACAGTTTAATATAATTTTTTATTGTGCTCCTACTATATACCTAGAAGTGTACTGAATTCTGGAAATACCTAACAGAATAATGCTGCTGATAGCTTTAATTTATTTAGTAGTTAGGATGCAACAGGTACTATATAAAGTGCTTACTGTAAACTATGCTTATTTATTCAGCACAACACTTCTCAGAAGTTGGCATCATCAGCATCTCCAAATTTTTTTTAAAGATTTATTTATTTATTTGAGAGAGTGAGAATGAGAGAGAGAGAGTACATGAGAGGGGGGAGGGCCAGAGGGAGAAGCAGGCTCCTCGCTGAGCAGGGAGCCCAATGCGGGACTCGATCCCGGGACTCCGGCATCATGACCTGAGCCGAAGGCAGTTGCTTAACCAACTGAGCCACCCAGGCGCCCAGCATCTCCAAATTAAGGAAGAGGAAATCAAAGCTTAAAAAGATTAACTGATCCAAGGCCACACAGATAAGAAATGGTGGACCATGACTTGAACCAAGGTTGTCTGAAGGTAGGGTTTGCTCTCAATGGCTCCGCTGTACTGACTCACTCTGAAGAGGGGCTTAGCCCTCAGGAGAGCCACATGCAAAAGAAAACAAATTATTTCCTAAGATTTAAACCTGAATAAAGCTATTGGTTCAGCTTACATGCATCCAAGTTCTAAAATACTCCAAAGGGGAGCTCATTTTGGGATCCATATTAGAAAAATTTTAAGGTACATTTTTTTCATTCATCGATATGACAAATTTCTCTTGACCATCTGTTGTTTGCAAACACCGTGGTTCCATGGATTCATTGGTGAGCAAAGCATGCCTACTGTGTCGTGGGTGAAACAGATAATAATCAAATGCTCACACAAAGAGCATGTAATTACAAACTGAAAAAAGACTATGGGAGGAAAATAAAGGGCACCAAGGAAGCATGTAGCAAGAGGACCTGCTCTAATTTGGGAGTGGGGGGAATCAGAGAAATCTTCCTGAGATTGTGACAACCAACTGAGTTTTGCAAGATGATCAGGAAGAGGTTATTGAGTGTATGGGCTTGGGGTTAGTGGAAGAGAGGGTGAGCAGAGTTCCTGACAGAGGGAATGGTATGTACAAAGTCAGAAGAGATCACAGCACAGTAGCCAGAGGATCTAAAAAAAAAAGTTAGTGTGGTTGGCATACAAAGAATGAGAAGAAAGGAGTAGTGAAAGATACTATTGCAAACATAGACAAGGACAGAACACGCTGGGCTTTGAAGGCCATGTTAAGGCCAAGGGTAAGAAAAAGCCTTTGAAGTAGAAAAGTGACAAGGCTAGGTTTATATTTTTAAAACACTACTCTTGCTGTAGAGAGAACAGTCTGGTGGGGAGGGGTAGATTTATTTTAACTCAACTAATTAAGAGGTTATTGTGGTCATCCCAGTAAGAGATGATGACAGCTTGTCTTAGGATCGTGATGGACACAGAGGAAAACTGCAGAGATATTGAGAAGGTTAAATCAGTAAGACTGGGTGACAGGTTTGATATGGCAGTTGAAGGACAGTGAGGAGGAATCAAGTACAAATCCCAGACTTTCAGCTTGCTCAACCCGGGGGTGTCATTCACTAGAATGGAGCAAAGTAGATGTGTATCGGATTTTAAGGACAATATCATAAGTTCAGTTGGGTGGTGTTTGTAGAACTTGACCTGCCTTTAACAGTGAAGATGTTAATTAGGAAGATGGGTATCTAAGACTAATATTCAGGGGGAGAGTTCAGGGCTGGAGATGTAAATTTTAGAGGTTTGCAAGCAAGCTAGTAATTTAAACCAAAAGCGTGGATGAGATCACCTAGGAACAGGAGACAGAGTAAAATATGAAGGACGATATTCATCCCCCCCCCTTTTTTTGGTACGTTGTGTAGTAAAACAGAAGCATACCCTATTTAATTTTACATTAGAAAACCAGTCTAACCACTCATGGTAGAGAAGAAGAGAACTAAAACTGTAAGTTCAATCCATTTGCTAGATCTTAAGAAGAGCCAATTTTTTCCAAATGTCATCCTGGGGTGACCAACAGCAATGGCATCACCTACAAACTTGTGAAAGATGCAAATACTCAGGCCCCATCCTAGATCTCCTGAATCAGAAGTCCTGGGTTGGGGCTTAGCCCTGCTGGCAAATCAGATGCATGCTCAATTCTGAGAACTCCCGCTTTATTTTGTTCAATCCCTTGTCTGAAAAGCAGTCAGCCAAGCGGCATATTCACACTCCTGGATAGAGAGGGAGCAGGGGCAAAGTGAGGCTGTTCTTGATTCTGTGCCAGAGGAGATTGTATAATCTAGACCCTCTTGAACTCAACAGAAGCTGTAGAAAGCATTGCTACATGTGTTTTATAACCCAACAATTATGCATGCCCTCTCTGTGCTTTGCAAAAGGGACAGACTGGTGCCAGGGAAAGTGACATTAGTAATCCAAGTTGAATAGGTAAAATGTTCTGAGACATGAGGAGGCAAAAGTTGATTTGGGAGAACTTGACAGAGAAGGCACTTTTAACTTCAGTCTCAGCTTGATAGATATAAACAGCTATTTTCAAGACTCAAACACCCACACTCCCATCTTTAGAACAATATTAGCAATTCTGTATGTTTGACAGATAAACCTCTGCTGCAAATTATCCTCCAGCCATGATATTTAAAACCAATGGTTTCTGGTGTTTTGTTGCTATGAAATATGTAACTTTAACCAGCTGTTTACACCTGTGTCTTAAAAATCTAATTGAATAGTTCACTTGATGTGTTAGCACAATTAAGAAGCTCTTCCTTAACAGGGAAAGAGGGGCAAATTGATATGTTTAATTTTCAAAAACACAGATAGTTCTCTGCTCTATAACAGTGTATCAGCTAGAAATTTCTATTAACTGTCTCTTCTCTACTTCATGAGTACAAGGATAAGTTGTGGTTTTAATGATCATTTTGGAACATTCTGGGGTATTAAGGTAGATGCTGAACCAAGGAGCTTAATTAATATTCAGGACAGTTTTAGTTTTGTATGCTATTATCCTACTTAATAAAATAATTATATTTAATGATAACTCCTTTAACTGTAATGTCTAATCAATAAGGGCACACCCATTTCCTGACAAATATACATACATTTACATGTATAAGCTTAACTTATTTTTATGGAAATGATTCATATATTTTGTTATACGGGATGAAGAGAAATGGTATCAGCCGCTTCTATCTAATAATTTAATAAATTAAGCTTTATGACATATATGCTCTCAACAGCATTCAGATGAATATATTTTCTTTAATAATCAAACATAAAGTACACAGGCTTTGTTAAATCACCTAACTACTGAAACAACTGTACTATTAATATTTGAAGGATCTTTGAAAGTATTTCTGATTTCCTTTTCCCACATGCTACTCAAAGGGACAGGCATTTATTGAATTGTCAATTAAATGTTTTCATAGTAAGAAGATAACTGGATCATAAATAATAAGGCATGCAGTCACAATTGTATGGCTCATGAGTGTAGTATGTAGTTATGTACATTACCTATCCCTTCAGTGAAAATGAAGACAATCCATTTTCTTTTAGATGCAATCACTACTATCCAATGCAAAATAGACACAGAAAATAGGCAATTCACAAGCATAGTAACTACATGGCAATTTGCTTTCAACCTTCTACATGGATATTCTTTTCAATATGCATTAATTTCACCGTAACCAAAGAACGCTGTATGTCTAAAAAGGAAACTAGCTGCTAAAATCGTGAAGATATTTTGCATATAATGGTCAATGGTATTCTAGGCAACAAAGAAATGTTTAATAATAAAATGTTTGTTCATAAAACTCGTAGAAATGCTTCTTTGAAATGTATCTTATAAATGCCTAGAGATGGGCTGAAGAGAAAAATATAGTAAAAGAATATTTAAAATTTTTATATTTTCCTTTATACACCTCTAATCTAACATACAGTCTTTTAATAGATTCTGTTTGCTGCACAAAATCATGAATTAAATACTAATGAGTTGAAATATAATTTTAAAAAATAAGTGCATTCCAAATAGCAAACCAATCAATTGACTTTTATATTCTTCTGATAAATGCAAAGTACCAATTCTCTGAACATAGCTTTTTATGGTTACCTTTTCAAAATAACTACATCATTCAAACTACTGAGTTGCCTGTAAAAGCCCAATTGCTTGAACATTAGTTCTGGAGAAATTTTCATGATGCCTTTAGACTCTTGAGTGTCAAACTCAACATTTAGGCTCTAAAGCCTACAAGTGATATTTATCACCTTTCAACACTCACATTCATCATTTAGGGAAAATATGTTTAAGAAAGAAAAAAAAATAGGCACTCGGGATTGAAAATATTCTTCTTACAACCCGTGTAGTTCTCTTTATGTAAAGCCCTTTGACTGGCCAGTGGGAAAAATATTAGAAAGATTTTTAAATGCCCAAATATTTATGACAAATTATTGAAAACAGGATTTGGAAGGAAACAGTAAAACAGAAACTCAATGAAATATTTAGTTTAATCACTCTGACTGTTAACAAACCTAAGATCCCCCAACCTCAGCAACTTAGTAAAAAAAAAAAAAAAAATACAAAAGGGTTATAGTTTGCTGTGGCTATCTAGAAGGAGAGCCTCCTCTTTCTTCCCTTTCCTAAACCAAAAATTGGTATTTTCTCTTTCAAATTCATGCATCAGCAATGAATCTAGTTAAGTGATAATCTCTTTTTGCAGTAAAACACTTTTGCAAGTCTCAAATTATATTCTATAACACTGCTTGACCAGGTTACTAGAAAGAGGCAAAGTGTCATTTATTCATTCAACAAAAATTTATAGAATCCCCAAATTAAAAATAAGGTACATTTTGTGATGAAATCATAATACCAAAAAAATAGATGCCAACATTTGATACCTCTTAAACTGTGAAAATATGAGTGGCCAATGTGATGGTCAGGCAAATATGAGGGATATTTCCTGAATGCTTTATGAGTCTAAAATTATAATCATACCACCCAGTATGAGCATCCTCCTCACTTAAAAGGAATCCTAACTATTGATTCAGGATTAAACCCAAATGCACCAACGAAACAAGAGAGAAATTTCAGGGTTATGATCACAAATAACAATTATATCCTGAGAGCAAATGGAAATTTGCTAGTAAGGAACTTCTACATCATGACTTTTTTGCTGAATCTAGTGTTAGTTGTTTTTTTTTTTTTTTAACAAGTGAGAAATTGATAGTCCTACAGGAAATGTTATGTCCAAGTTTATTTTCTTGGCTTCTGATTTTGAGGCCAAAGGGTGTGGGCCATTTTAAAAGGTCAGACATCAGCACGTGGCTGTAATGACAAAGAGTTATTCAACTACAACACAATACTTTTATTTTCAAAGGTTGGCTACAATAGGAAAAGGAGCATCTCTTCTTATATCCTCTCTTCCTCATATTTTAAAAAGACATTTTTTGATTCCAGAACTCTTTTAGTCTTTTAAGCTGGCCTTTGCCCCCCTTATGAGAAGAGCTTTGCTCTTCGCCTTGAGGTTGTAGTGACATTTAGGTCGGGAAAGTCTTTACCAATGTAGTCTTAATGGGGAGTTCTAACAAGGGAGTAGGGACATTGAAGGCCTGCTCAGACGCCTGAGCAATTTGCCTTACCACTCAAAACTGGACCAAGTTGTGCAGAAAAGAACAGGTCTTGTGGTTCGCTACATTTACTTTCAGATTTACAGGTCAAATGTAGATTTTCAGGAGGGTAAGGAATTAAGTATGATCGCCATCATCTACACCAGCACCCTCACCAACATTGTCATCACCATGATCAAAATGTCATAATTATCATCAATGAATCCATTTTGGCTTTTTTTTTCAACATTTTCTATGTACCAGGTACCATGCTAAGCATTTTATATGTATAATCTTTTTTATGTTTACAAAAATTGCCATAATGCAGGCTCCATCCAAGAAGAAATATGTTTAAACATTAAATCACATCACATCACAATCCGTATTAAAAAACCCCAATGGCTTGCAATTTATTTTATGAAAAAAGCCTAACTACTTACTATGTTCTGGAAGACTGAGCATCATCTGACCCTGCCAGATCTTTCTCCTCATTTCCTGGCACTCACCTCTATCACCGTACACCACTCATGTTACTCTTTAAATAGGCCATGATGATTCCGGCTAGGGAGCTCCACATTTTTTGTTCCCTTTGTCTGGATATTATTTAAATGTCTTCCTCCTTTTCAGTGTTCTGGTACCTTCCCAAATATTACCCAAATATTATTTTCTTAAGTACCTTCTCTGATTTCTCTATCTGGTGTTAGCTCCCACCTCACATTCCAGGCATATTCTACCATATTGCCGACTTTTATTTTCTGAATAGAACTTATCAGTATCTGAGTATTATATTATTTTTTACATCTCCTTCATTAGAATGTAATATCCTTGAAAGCAAGGATCTTTTCTTTAAGATCCACTACTGTAATCAATCACCTGAAACTATATTTAGCCTATAGGAAGTACTCAATCAATATGTGACAGGTGATTGAACAAATAGCCCTTTGAAATGGGTACTAATTTTCTTGTTATCTTTATTTGAAGGATAAGGAAGCTGAGATTTAGAAAAGTTAAGTGACAGGTTCAAGATCATAAAGCAACCAACAGAGCCAGATTTTGAAATCAAGACTGTATACTTACCTAACCAAATAAAAATGAATTTGTCCATATCATGATAGACATAGGAGTTTTCAAAATCATACACAGGATATCTTAGCCTGTCACATTAGGAAACATAGATGTCATCAAGTATTGCTAGAATGATTTCTTTTTTTTTAATTTTTTTATTTTATTATGTTATTTTAATCACCATACATTACATCATTAGTTTTTGATGTAGTGTTCCATGATTCATTGTTTGCATATAACACCCAGTGCTCCATTCAATATGTATTAAAGAGAGCACGTATAGAATGATTTCTTAGTCAGAAGTCTATAACAATAAAAAGAAAGCCCTTTAAAATACGATAATTTCACAAAAGTTGATCGTTCTGTTCTACTGCTCCTATTTTGGACTACATTCTCCTCTAGGTATTAAACATTTTAGGGAAAATAACTATTGCTCATAATAAAGTCAGCTGAAGACCATGTTACACAGCACAGCACCCTACAATGAGTGTCAGAAGACCTCAGCACCAGTCCCAGCTTTTTCACAGATTAGTTGGTAGTTACAGGAATCTGAGAGTCACAATTTCTTTATTTTGAAATAGGAGAGCTCTTTCCTGACGTGATGAAACAAAAATGGTGAAGTAGGAGACACCCGGCCTCCATCCTCCCATAAAGACCAACAAGTAGACAGCTATCCACAGATAAAAAGAGCTGTAGGAGAGCTCAGGAGTTCACTTAAGACACTTCAGGAACACAGTAAAACAAACAAACAAACAAACAAAAAAACCCACAAAATAACTACACAAAGTGTGAAGGAAGAACCACTCCATTTTGCCTGCATTATCTCATTTCCCCAAGCCAGCAATGGTCAGCACCAAGAAGGAACTCCCCTGCTAGAAACAGTTCCTCTCACTGGGAAAAGGACAGCAGAGTGAGCAACCAGTATCCTCAGCCTCTTGGGCACTGCACTAAGGACCCACTTCAATTTTACCCCACCAGGACTTTGGCAAATTTATGTATAGAGACAGTTAGAAACAAAGAGCAGTGATGCCAATATCAGCCACACAGTAGGAGTGACCACAATACAGAGTGACATACTCTGCAGATTACCCCAGCAGTTTTCGCTGAAGAAACCAATAGCCAGCACAACTACCATGGATGCCCTAGAGATTTCTCAGGTTTGGCCCACAGGTATTCATGTTTGCTTATGCCAGCTGAGTCCCTCCTTGCCCACTCTCCTCTGCCCCAACCAGAATGTGGGATCCACACCTGCAGCCAGCCCAGGCCTTTGTAGGCAAGTGCATCCAAGATGCCTGCATCTGACCTCTACTGCCATGTACACACTTGGGGCTAACCCCTCTAGCTGTGTACCTGCACACCACAGGCTGGCACCCAAACACTGGACTCCACTGCTGTGTGCACAACTGTGTCAAGAACCTGAAGCTATAGAAGTGCACATTGGCCAAGTCCCCCACACCTGATTATGGACCTGGATTTGGCCCTATCTGTTGTGACTGGACTGCACCACTACACTCACCTGCAGCTAGCCCCCTAGCTGTGCACTTGCATACCCCCAGCCCAACCCTCATCACTAGCTTCCACAGCACTGTATACACCTGTGGGGAGATCCTGCAACCATAGGTATACACCCTGAATGCCAGGGCCCCCACACCTGCCAGCATGCCTGCAGGTGGCGCAGGCCTTTACTGCTGGCCGTGGCCCCCACTACTATGTGTGCCTCTGCAAATGGTCCTTGCCACTACATGGACACCTGTAGTTGGACCCCATAACCAAGTGTGTGCATACCACCAGACTCAGCTAACACACTGCCTACCCTGACCCCTAGCTGCTGGACACGGAAGTTCTGCTGAGGACTCCAACAGCCCTTGAGGCCACTGCAGACCTAGTGAAGTACTTGCCAAGGACCACAGAGTTAACACAGTTACTGTGGACCCCAGTGGCCCAAGCTGACAAAACAACATGCCCTCCTGGACTCGGAGCTACTACATGTCCCTGAGCATGGTGCTCTGTACCACTAGACCCACGGTCATAGCTTGTTCCAGTGAGCCCCTCCCTGCATGTGAAGGTCTTTACTCATAAAGTCAGCCTATGAAGTCTGGAAGAAGGGACTGCTTCTTCAAATATGCAGACACCTGTGCAAGGCAACAGGAAACAGAGAATCAGAGAGAACATAACACCACAAAGGAACATGGGAAACTTCCAGTAACTGACCCCCCAAAAATGGATAGACAATAAATTAAAAATAATTGTTCTAAAGATGCTCAGGGAGCTATGACACAATACAGCTAAACAATTTAACAAAATCAGGAAAACAATTCAAGAAAAAAATGAGTTCAACAAAGAGAATAAAACATAATAGAGAATCAAACATTAATTTTGGAGCTGAAGAATATAATTACCAAACTGAAGACTTCATGAAAGCTTAAACAGTAGACTGGGCCAAGTAGAAAAAGAATCAGTGAGCCTGGGGATAGATCACTTGAAATTATCCAGTCAGAGGAGCAAAAAGAAAAAATGAATCAGAAAGTATGGAGAAAGCCGACAAGACTTATAGGATACCTTTAAGAGAAAAAAGCTAGGCATCACTGGAGTACCAGGAGGACAAGAGAAGAGAAAGGGGTAAAAAACTTATTTAAAGAAATAATGGCTGATATCTTCCTAAACCTGGGGAGAGATTTGGACATCCAAGTTCATGAAGCTAATAGCTAGTATGTCACTGCATAATTTCAATCCAAAATCATCTCCAAGACGCATTATAATAACTCTCTAAAATCAAAGGCAAAGAGAGAAATATACAAGCAACAAGAGAAAAAAAAATTTAATAAATGGAAACCCCCCCTTAAGGTTATGAGTGGATTTCTCAGTACAAATCATGCAGCCTAGGAGGGAATGGGATTATACATTTAAAGTGTTGAAAGAAAGAAAAAAAAAACTGCCAACCAGGAATACTTTATCCAACCAAGCTGGCTTTCAGAAATGAAGGTGAGATAAGGAATTTTTCAAGAAAACATGAAAATACAGCATACATTGGTAAAAGTAAGTATATAGTCTGATGTAGAATCCTCTAACACTGTAATATGATGGTGTGTTAAATACTTCATTCTACTATAATGGTTACAGGACAAAAATCTTAAAAATAGTTATAGCTACAATACATTGTTAATGGATACATAATATAAAATATGTACATTGTGACATCAAAAATATAAAATGGAATAGAATAAAAGGTAGAGTTTTGTGTGCGATCAAAGTTAAAATGTTAGCTTGAAATAGACAGTTATACCAATAAGATGTTTTGAGTAAGCCTCCGGTAAGTACAAAACAAAAACCTGTAGTAGACACATGGAAGATAAAGAGAAGGGAATCAAACTATATTATTATGAAAAATCATCAATTCACAAAGGAAGACAGCAAGAGAGAAAGAAAAGAAATATAAAACAGCCAGAAAACAATTAACAAAATGGAAATAGTAAGTCTTTACCTATCAATAATTACCCTAAATGTAAATGGATAAATTCTTTTATCAAAAGTCCCACAGTGGCTGGATGTAGTTAAAAAAAAAAAAAGAAAGACCCACCTATATACTGCTAACAAAAGACTGACTTCAACTTCAAGGACACACATAGGTTCTAAATGAAAGAAAAAAAGGATATCCCATTCAGGGGAAACCAAAAGAAAACAGGGGTAGCTATACCTATCTGAGAAAAATAAACTTTAAGTCAAAAACTATAACAAGAGACAAAGAAAAGGTCATTACATAATGATAAATGAGTCAACTCATCAACAGAATGTAACAACTGTAAATATATATTCACTCAACACTGGAGTACCTAAATCTGATAAGCAAATACTAAGAGATCTCGAGGGGGGAAGCAGATAGCAATGTAATAATAGTAGAGGACTTCAATGCCCCACTTTCAACATGGGATAGATCATCCAGACAGAAAATCAATAAGGAAACTTTGGACTTGAACTATAATTTAGAGAAAAGGTACCTAACAGACATAGACAAAATATTCTATCCAATGGAAACAGAATACATATTCTACTTAAGTGCACATGGAACATTCTCCAGGATAGATCTTATCTTAGGTCATGAACAAATCTTAGCAAATTTTCGAAGACTGAAATTATATGAAGTCGTTTTGTTTTTTTCAACCTAGTGTCATGAAACTAGAAATCATTAACACAAGAAAAACTGGAAAATTCAGAAATACGTGGAAATTAAAGAATGCACTCCTGAACAATCAATGGGCTAAAAAAGAAATCAAAAGGGAAATTTAAATCTATCTGAGTTGAAAAAAAAGAAAACATCCCAAATTTATGGGGTACAGCAAAAGTAGTACTAAGAGAAAAGTTTATAGCAATAAATACCTACATTAAAAGATAGAAATATATCAAATAAAAAATCTAATTTACTTCTCAAGGAACTAGAAAAACAAGAGCAAGCTAAGCCCAAAGGTAGCAGGGGAAAAAAAGTAACAAAGATCAGAGCAGAAATAAAAAAAAAAATAGAAACAAGAAAAACAATAGAAAAGATCAACAAAACTAAGAGCTGGTTTTTGAAGAAGATAAAAAAAAATTGACAGATGTTTAGCTAGTCTAATAAAAAGCGAGAGAAGACAAATAAAATCAGAAGTGAAAGAAGATATATTACAACTAATACCACACAAATACAAAGGATCATGAGGCTACTATGAACATTATACATTGACAAAATGAAATAACCTAGAAAAAAATGAATAAATTCCTAGCAATGTATAACCTAACTAAGACGAAATCATAAAGAAAAAGGAAATCTGGGAAGATCAATGATGAGTGAGGTGACTGAACCAGTAATCAAAAATCTCTCCTAACAAAGAAAAGTCTAAGACCAAATAGTTTCCCTGGTGAATTCTACCAAACATTTAAAAAGAATGAATGCCAGTCCTTCACAATATTTCCAAAAATTGAAGAGAAGGGAACACTCTCAAGAACTACTTAGGAAGCCAGTATTACCCTGATACCAAAGCAGATAAGGATACTACTACAGGAGAAGAAAATTATAGACCAATATCCCTGATGAATATAACAAAACACTAGCAAAGTGGATTCACCAGTACTTTATATCATTCACCATGATCAAGTGGGATTTATCCCTGGGAGGCAAGAATAGTTCAGCATTGCAAATCAATAAATATGATATATCATATTAGTAGAAGAAAAGACAAAAATCATATAATTATCTCAATAGATGGAGAAAAAGCATTTTTAAATGAATCAACATCCATTTATGTTAAAAACTGTCAACAAACTGGGTATAGAAGGAATATACATCAACATAGAAGCCATATATGACAAACCCGTAGCTAACATCATACTCAAGGGTGAAAGGTTGAAAGCTTTCCCTCTAAGGTCATGAATAAGATAGGGGTACCCACTCTAACCACTCCTATGTGGCATAGTATTGGAAGTCCTAGAGAGAGAAATTAGGCAAGAAGAAGCAATTGGCATTCAAACTGGAAAGAAAGATGTACAATTATCTGTACAGATGGCATGATCTTATATACAGAAAATCTTCAAGTCTCTACCAAAAACTATTAGACCTAATAAACAAATTCAGTTAAGTTCCAGAATACAAATCAACATGCAAAAATCTTTGTATTTCTATATACTAACAATGAACTATATAAAAAGAATTAAGGAAAACAATGCCATTGACAATAGCATAAAAAACAACAAAATGGTTGGGAACACATTTAACCAAGAAAATGAAAGATCTATACATCAAAAACTGTATGACATTGATGAAAGAAACTAAAGATACAAATAAGTAGAAAGATAGCCCATGTTCTTGGATGAGAAGAGTTAATATTTTTAAATTTCCATACTACTCAAAGCCACCTATAGATTTAATGCAATCCCTATCAAAATCCCGATGGTGTTTTTCAAAGAAATAGAAAAAACAATCCTAAATTTTGTATGGAACCTCGAAAGTCCCCGCATAGCCAAAGCAATCTTGAGAAAGAAGAAAGATATAGGTATCACACTTCCTAATTCAAACTATGTTATAAAACTAAAGTAATCAAAACAGTAGGGTATTGGGGGGGAAAAAAGCAGACATAGAGACCAACTGAACAAAATCAAGAGCCAAGAAATAAACTCACAAATATATGGCCAGCTAATATTTTCCAAGGGAGCCAAGAATACTCAGTGGGGAATGGACAGTATTTTCAATAAATGGTGTTTGTAAAACTGGATGTTTGTTTACATGCAAAAGAATAAAATTGGACCCCTATCTTACACCACTCACAAAAATTAACAAAATGGATTAAAGACCTAAACATAAGACTTGAAACTTAAGACTTCTAGAAGAAAACAAAATAAAAATGCTCCTTTATATCAGTCTTGGCAACAAATTTTTTGGAGGTGATACCAAAAACAAAAGCGATAAAAGCAAAAATTGACAAGTGGAACTACATCAAACTGAAAAGCTTCTGCACAACAAAAGAAATAATCAACATATCCATAAAAGACGCTGAACTCTAGGAAACAAACTGAGGGTGGCTGGAGGGGAGGTGGGTGAGGGAAAGGGATAATTGGTCATTAAGGAGGGCTTTGATGTAATGAACACTGGGTGTTATATGCAACTGATGAATCACTAAATTCTACCTCTGAAACTAATAAAAATAATAATCAGCAAAATGAAAAGGCAACCAATGGAATCAGAGAAAATATTTACAAGCAATATATACGATAAGGGGTTAACATAGAAAATATATAAGGAACTTATACAACTTGGTAGCAAAATACAACAAACAATTCCATCAAAAAAGGGCAAAGAACTTGAATAGACACTTCTCCAAAGAAGTCATACAAATGGGCAAGTAAATGAAAAGATGTTCAACATCTCTAATCATCAGGGAAACGCAAGTCAAAACCACAATGAGCTATTACCTCACACCTCTTAGGATGACTATTATCAAAAAGACAAGATATTAAATGCCGGTAAGAATGTGGAGAAAAGGGAACACTTGTGTACTGTTGGTGAGTAGGTAAGTTGGTACAGTCACTAGGGAATGCAGTGTGGAAGTTCCTCAAAAAACTAAAAATGTAACTACCAGATGATCCAGCAATCTCACTCAGGCTAACTGAAACAGGCTCTTTAGTAGTGGATAAATGGGCATTTGGTAATTTGGAAAGCTCTCCTTGGTTTCTCAAAAAATTACAAATAGAACAACCATACGATCCAACAATTCTACCCCTGGGTACATATCTGAGGAAATGAAAACAGTATATGGAAGTAATATCTGTACTCCCATGGTCACAGCATTATTCGCAACAGGCAAGACATGGAAACAAATTAAGTGTCCACTGGCAGATGAATGGGTAAAGAAAAAGAAACACTGAACATACACACACATAGCAGAGTATTATTCAGCCATAAGAGGAAGGAAATGCTGACATTTGTGACAGTATGCATGGATCCTGAAGGCATTATACTAAGTGAACTAAGTCAGAGAAAGATAAATACTCTGTGATTTCACTTACATATAGAATCTAAAAATCTCAAAATTAGAGAGTAGAATGGTGATTGTCAGTGGCTGACGGGTGGGGGAAATGCAAGAGATCTTCGTCAAAGGGTACAGATGTTCAGTTATAAGATGAGTAAGTTCTGTGGATCTAAGTTATAGCATGGTCACTATGGTTAACAATACTACACTGTATACTTAAAAGTTCCTATGAGAGTAGAGCTTTAATGTTATAACTGTAACAATGACAAAATGGTAATTATGCAAGGTGAAGGACTATTAACTAACCTTAGTGTGGTAAAGATTTCACAATATATACATGTATCAAATCATCACACTGTACACTTTAAAATTATACAATGTTATACGTCACTTACATCTCAATAAACCTAGGGAAAAAAAGTAAATAAACGGAAGTTAAAAAAGGAAAAAGCCTATCTGTCATATCAACCTCATGGGATTTAGAGGTCAATGGAGACCATGGTTATTAAAGCACATTTTAAATACCAGAGGAATATAAAAATGGAGGGTTCCATCATTGTTATTTAGGAATTGAGGCCTTACCTACAGCTGTTCAATAAACATATAATGGATAAATAAAAAAGTGAATGATGAATATTATGAAGTAATATTAAATAAATAGATGCAATACTTACCCATAAGGTTGATTTGTGTTTGCTTTACAGTTTGGAGTAGGTAACATGCTGCATAAAGGGGTGGGTCAGTAACAGAAATGTCATTCTAAAAAAATGTGCAAGAAAGCAACTTTCCACCATGGTCAAATTACTTCAGATGCCTTGAATTCATGAATAAAACACTCCATCAAATTTTATGCGTCTCAAGCACTTCTCACACATTTAAATTCACAACATCCAAGTGAGGTAGGAAAGGAGGAATATTTCATTTTTCTTATTTGGTGAAATGAAGATAATGAGGCCCAAGGAGGTTAATGATAGATTTGAAGTTAATGCAATCAGTCAGCAGCAGAACCAGATTGAAATCAGGTCCCCTGAATCCCACTTAGGTTCTTTTTAAGATACTGTGTTAACTAGATTTTATTGTTGGAGGGTTTTAATTCAGTCATGTAGATACACATGCTCACAACATTTTTTTTTTCCTACTAAGGAATCTTGCTGTTCATTCAACCACTGAGAGGTAGAACAGGCAGATCTACACTAGAGATACAGCATCAATGTTAATTCAAGTCATTTCCTGAGCTAACTTCTATTCCTTTCCCTATGAATTCTATATTTTTCCACATTACCCCCACTGAATTATTCAGAGTCACTGAATACCCTTTGAAATTACTAACATACTGTATCTGAAAAATACTGGTTTCTCTTTTCGGTTTTATAGGTAGAAAGTCAGGATATAGTGATTAGAAGGGCAGGAAAAGGTCAAATGAGCCCCCCAAATGTACATTTTGTAGGTAGAAGGTCAGGTTTTCAGGATACCACTTTCTCTCGTTTATCCCCCCACCTCACTGGTTTCTCCTTTTTATTCTCCTCTGACATTTCTCCTCTTTTGACCTACCTCTTAATGTTGGAGTCCTGAAGTCCTCTTCTTTTTTTCTATCTATACTTTTCCATGGTGAGATCATCCAATCTCATGGCTTTAAATATTATCTTATGCCAACAATTTCTTGAACTCCAAACGCATACATTCGATTGCCTACTTATATCTCCACTGTGATGTTAATAGATGTCTCAAACTTAATTTGCCTCCTTCCAAAAAACCACCCCACTCAACCTTTAGTCTACTATCTCAGTTGAGGGCAAATATACTCAGTTGATTAGAACAAAAACCCTGGAGTCATTTGTGACTATTTTTCTCCCATAGCTCTTCTCCAATTCATTAGGAAAACCTTGATATCTCTACCTTCAAATATATTCAGAATATGACTCCTCACCTCTCTAGTCTGAGCGACCATCACCTTTGCACAAATTATCATAATATCCTTCTAACATTTTTCCTTGCTTTGAGCCTCCACCCCCAGCGTCCACAGTAATCCTTTTAAAATATACGTCAGATCTTCTCCATAAAATCCTCCATTGGCTCCTGTCTCACTCAGAACGAAATCAAATATCCTTACAATGGCCTCCAATGTCCACCGTCACTTTGCAAATATCCTTCTTTCCCACAGCATTGTCTTTTAACAAACTATAAAATTTACTTATTTATTATGTCTTTTAGTTTGCTGTCTGCACCCTTCGAGAATCCAGAAGCCTAAATATTTTGTTTTATTCACTGATATATCCCAAACATCCAGGGTTGTGCCTGACACATAGATAATAAATGTTCGTTGAATTAGCCTGATGCATTTCAAGGACTTTTAGTTACCCAGTGGTGGAACTAGTTTTAGAGTATTTTTTAAAAAATATTTTATCTATTTATTTAACAGAGAGAGAGAGAGCACACAAGCAGGGGGAGCAGCAGAGAGAGAGAGGGAGAAGCAGGCTCTCTGCTGAGCAGGGAGCCCAATGTGGGACTCAATGTGGGGCTCCATCCCAAGACCCTGGGATCATGATCTGAGCTGAAGGCAGATGCTTAACCAACTGAACCCACCCAGGTGTCCCTAGAGTATTAAAAGAAATAGGCAAACAGATGATGAAAGTAGGCAGATATGGATTGAGTGGAAAGTAAGGGAAGGGAGAGGAAGACATGAGATGACAGAGGGAAACACATAAAACACCAGTTGCTGTTGTTTTTTCTACTAGGGGTAGGGCACAGAGTCAGGGATGTAGAGCAAGGGGACATCCATGAAAATACTAATAGAGATTTGTACCATTTCAAAAAGGCTAAAATAAATTATATGTTTAATTGTGATAAGGTTTTAAAGGCTGACTGAATTATCATTCTCCTTTTCTTTTTCATTTTTTCCAGGATTACATTATTTCAAAAAGTCATTGGTTATTTCATGGGAATCAGGATTGGTTACTGCTTCTTACTTATAGAAGTCTGATTAATAAAAAAGACAAAAAGTACTCGATAAATGCAATCTTTTTTGTGGGCAAAATATTTAGGAAAATGTCCATGTGAGAATGAGAATATAAAGGAGCCTTGGAGGTGAAAAATTTTTCCATCATTGACAAGTTGCCTGGATACAAACAGTAAGTTATTAGCTGATTGCAAAAAGATAAGAAATAATCTTTTTGGGCTTAATATATTATTGAAGTGAGATGGTTATGACCATTTCTGGTCTAGACCTTACAAAAGAGTTACAAAGGAAAGATATTCTACCAAAAATACCAAAAACAATTTTTTTTCATTTCTGAAAGATATTGCCAAAATTGTCTAGATCAAAAATTAATGAGGATTCTTTAATTACCTAATTTGCATCTAAAGTTCCAAAACCAAAGTGGTATCCTTGGTCATTTAAGCTACAGAAGTGTTGTTATGCGCAACTTTCAAATTAATAGTCCACCAGCTCTGTCAGTTACAGCACTAAAATAATGATGGAAAATTCTCTGACACTCAAAGTGATCTACATGCAAATATATGGAAATGATTTCTCTTTTAAAACAGTAATAAAAAGTGTGTTGGAAAAATTTATGCTTTAGAAGAATAAATGATGTTCACATAATCATTCTGGTAAGTTGCTTATTTTTATTTACGTGCATGTTTTATTAGCTACTTAAAGGTGATTCACACAAAATACAAATTAAAGTCATTAAATATTTCAGGTTATCTCAAATGCCTAACTTCAATTTTCTACTAAAATATACTCCTTATTTAATACTAATGGATGCTTAACTTGCAGTTATTATTACTATACACAGAAATGTACAAATCAAGATACATAGGAATCAAATACTATTACTAAAATTTAGTCATGAACTTCATGGACAACACATTATAATTAGGACATTAAGTGAACCTGGCATAATAAAACTGTTTAGAATTCATGGTGTTAGAAATAGCTGATTACACTAACCAAAGAGGCAAAGGATCTGTACTCAGAAAACTATAAAATACTCATGAAAGAAATTGAAGAAGACACAAAGAAATGGAAAAACGTTCCATGCTCATGGATTGGGAGAATCAACATTGTGAAGATGTCAATGCTACCTAGAGCAATCTACACATTCAATGCAATCCCCATCAAAATACCATCCACTTTTTTCAAAGAAATGGAACAAATAATCCTAAAATTTGTATGGAACCAGAAGAGACCCCGAATAGCCAGAGGAATACTGAAAAAGAAAAGCAAAGCTGGCGGCATCACAATTCCGGACTTCCAGCTCTATTACAAAGCTGTCATCATCAAGACAGTATGGTACTGGCACAAAAACAGACACATAGATCAATGGAACAGAATCGAGAGCCCAGAAATGGACCCTCAACTCTATGGTCAACTTATTTTTGACAAAGCAGGAAAGAATGTCCAATGGCAAAAAGACAGTCTCTTCAACAAATGGTGTTGGGAAAATTGGACAGCCACATGCAGAAGAATGAAACTGGACCATTTCCTTACACCTCACACAAAAATAGACTCCAAATGGTTGAAAGACCTAAACGTGAGACAGGAGTCCATCCAAATCCTAAAGGAGAACACAGGTAGCAACCTTTTCGACCTTAGCCGCAGCAACTTCTTCCTAGAAACATCGCCAAAGGCAAGGGAAGCCAGGGCAAAAATGAACTATTGGGATTTCAACAAGATAAAAAGCTTTTGCACAGCAAAAGAAACAGTCCACAAAATCAAAAGACAACCGACAGAATGGGAGAAAATATTTGCAAACGACATATCAGATAAAGGGCTAGTATCCAAAATCTATAAAGAACTTATCAAACTCAACACCCAAAGAACAAATAATCCAATCAAGAAATGGGCAGAAGACATGAACAGACATTTCTCCAAAGAAGACATCCAAATGGCCAACAGGCACATGAAAAAGTGCTCAACATCACTCGGCATCAGGGAAATCCAAATCAAAACCTCAATGAGATACCACCTCACACCAGTCAGAATGGCTAAAATTAACAAGTCAGGGAACGACAGATGTTGGCGGGGATGTGGAGAAAGGGGAACCCTCCTACACTGTTGGTGGGAATGCAAGCTGGTGCAACCCCTCTGGAAAACAGTATGGAGGTTCCTCAAACAGTTGAAATTAGAGCTACCGTTCGATCCAGCAATTGCACTACTGGGTATTTACCACAAAGATACAAATGTAGGGACCCGAAGGGGTACGTGTACCCCAATGTTTATAGCAGCAATGTCCACAATAGCCAATCTGTGGAAAGAGCCAAGATGCCCATCGACAGATGAATGGATAAAGAAGATGTGGTATATATACACAATGGAATATTATGCAGCCATCAAAAGGAATGAGATCTTGCCATTTGCAACGACGTGGATGGACCTGGAGGGTGTTATGCTGAGTGAAATAAGTCAATCAGAGAAAGACATGTATCACATGACCTCACTGATATGAGGAATTCTTAATCTCAGGAAACAAACTGAGTGTTACTGGAGTGGTTGGGGGTGGGAGGGATGGGATGGCTGGGTGATAGACATTGGGGAGGGTATGTGCTACGGTGAGCGCTGTGAATTGTGCAAGACTGTTGAATCACAGATCTGTACTTCTGAAACAAATAATGCAACATATTTTAAGAAAAAAGGAAAAGAAGAAGATAACAGGAGAGGAAGAAAAGGGGAGTATGTCAGAGGGGGAGACGAACCATGAGAGATGATGGACTCTGAAAAACAAACTGAGGGTTCTAGAGGGTAGGGGGGTGGGGGGATGGGTTAGCCTGGTGATGGGTATTGAGGAGGGCACGTTCTGCATGGAGCACTGGGTGTTATGAACAAACAATGAATCATGGAACACTGCATCAAAAACTAATGATGTAATATATGGTGATTAACATAACAATAAAAAATAAAAAAAAGAAATAGCTGATTACATAATTCATTAGGAATCCTCTATTTTCATGAACTAAATATTAAATCTATAGGAAATGATGGACTTTATAATGTTTTATTGGAGTTTTCTGGTATTTAACTTTTCATAGTTCTTAATAGACAGAAGTCACATTTTTCATCGTAGCAACATTTGTCACAGTGTTCACTTTAAACCAACCCTTAAACCTCAAATGGCTATATTTTGGGTATGTCCCTTCAACATTTGGTTCTCTCTAAGTGGGGAGGCCATTGGCATTCTAGCACCTCTCAGTCTGTCTTGTCTGGTGTATCCAAGCCAGGCCTTCCCATATTATACCTACTGGCAATGAAAAACTGAATGCATTTATACTAGAATAATATCTCTGTTGTCACTACCTATTACCTAGGCAATTGTTCATACTCTCCTCCCTGCTTAGGTTACTTTCAATAAAGCATATGTTCCTTTACACAGACCATTCCATTTTCAGCAGTTGAGGTCAATCTACAAAAAGCCAGGTAGCATATCGATCCCGATCACATGGAAAAGCAAACAAGCAGCAGTGCTTGAGAAACCCCCAAAGGTTATAGATGAATCATGATTTGAACATGGCACAGTCCGGCACCTGGTTCTGACTTGTTCTTCCCAAAACGGGATCAAAATTTTGTGACACCCAAACTGATTTTGAAAAATAACCATCCCATGATATACACATTCTAATTCTCTGATGGACAAAGTAGAGCTTTCCATGATTCTTATACTGTCATCTAGAAAAGAACACTTGATTATCTATAACATGCATCATTAGCACAGATAACATAAAGGATTTTAAAACAAGGGTTATTCTGGCCTCAAATGTGTTAAACTTATTTATAATGCTGAATTAAGCTATAGGAAATTAATCTTAGATATCCAAATCCTGTACACACTGCCCTCATTAATTCCTCCCACCTGATTTGTATACATTACCGTAATCACACCAAGTATCTGAAGCTCCATTGGCAAAAATGATATGATAGGGGAAAAGTATCATTGAAAGGTCAAAGGAACTCCTAAAAAACACAAGTCCCTTTGAAATACAGAATTCTAGGTATGGAAAATACTCTAACGAAGGAAGACTTCATGAACAAATGGGCTGAGCCAATGTAAACTCTCCAAAGGCAATCCTAATCCAGCCACTAGACATGTCATTACACATGGATGCTAAGCTATCAATAAGGACAAGTTTGGCAAGCATTAATAGGGGATGGTCTTGTAAAATGTAGTAGATATCCCTTCTAGGGTGAAGTTCATGAGGCCAAAAATAAAGTTGTCTGTGGATGAAAGTATAGTTTTCAATTTCAGATTCTTGGAGTAGTTACCACCTCTGAGCTGTCCATGGTGCTGCATTAGACCAGACCATTAGTCTGGGGAAGACCGGATTCTTGAAAATTCTCTAGGCACTGGCTTACAAACTAGTTCGCTGTATGGTACACCTGTCAACCCTTCTGTGACTCCTATATGTAATTGTTTAATATAATTCATAGTCTCAGTCCTGCCTATATCACAACCAGTTGTAACTGCTGTCATGATTCCCTGGCAATATCATCAGATATTCTTATTTGGTAGATCTGGGTGGTGCCCAGTCATCTGTATATTAACAAACATATTTATGTGGTTCTGAGAAGGGCCTAAAGTCCTGCTTAGACTTTAGTCTCCCCAAGATTTCCCACCTCAATCCCTAGCCATCCTGTCCCCATTTTTTTTTTCTAAAAGAACACTGATTCTGATCCCACTAGCTGTTTGATTAGACCTCATATGTTACTTGGACTCATACCATTGAAGCTTCACTTGTGACACTGTTCCAGCTTATAATTACCTCCCCCTTTTCCCTTGTCAAATCTTATCTGACCTTCTAGTCATCTTCTTTGTGAGTTCATCCTTCACTTCTCCAAACACCACTAGCACCATTTTTGGAGTCATACAGACTTTGATTCAAATCAATAACTGTGTTGAAACAACTCACTTAACTTTATAACCAAATATTTATTTACTTACTTGTAAAATGAAAATAACATCTACCACATTGCAGATTTCTTGTTAGGGTAACATGAGACAAGATTTTCCAGACACCTGGCACGGTATCTGATAGACAGTGGGTTCACAGCATGTTAGTTCTCTTCCCCTTATTCCTCTAAATCCTCTTTAAATATATAAATACTTTATTGCTGTATTTCATTTAATTGACTCTTATTTCTATCATTTACCTCATCAAACAGCCTTTAAGATCCTTGACTAATAATAGCCATTGCATTCTGAGTATGTAATGGGTAGATGCCAGAAATTGCAGTGCCTTTTACATATCTTGGCTGGTAGGACTTAGCTGAGTGGCAGAGCTAGAATTCTGAATCTCAAGGCCAAACTCCTAACCACTATGTGATACTAAGGTCAATGACCATTTGGTTTTCCCCCTACCATGCCTATGCCAAGTATCTGGTATATGGATTAATTGCTATCAGAGCCTTTTTCACTGTAAGAGAGAAAATGCATTGTCTATATCTTACTCTGCTAAATCAGCATCATCATCAGCCCATTCAAAAAGGACAGCCAGTTGCCCTATCATTTAGTAAATGACTGACTTAGGACACTAAAACTTTTTTTGGAAACCAAAAGAGCTAACGCAGCTCCTGAATTGCTATCCCTGCTCTCCTCAGAGTGGATGTCCTGGAAAATCTGAGAATATCATTCATTTTCATACTGTTCACATTCTCCAGAGGGATATTTAAGTAGATGTCCCCTGCTGGGGCAATGGTTGAGCCAGATATAGAAGACTCACATCCTCTTTGCTAACTTAGTCTGTTCCTACTATTTTCACCATGTTCAAATCATCGTAACAAAACAAGTGCCCCATAAGAAGACACCAAAATATTACAATCTTGGTTAATCTATTTATAGACCCAGAAAGTGTCGAATGTTCTTACATTCAACTGAAATTCATCAAGATTACCATGGTTAGGGAAGGAAACCCAGTGTTACGACACTGAAAGACATTACCAGTAAGTTTCAATAAAGTAAGACACACTTGATATATAATACAGTAATGATACTGATACCTTTGTGGTTACTTTATAATAATCATCCTGTAAATTCCTTTGTGGTGATGAAACAGTTCTGTACCTTGAATGCAGTAGTGATTAAATCAATCTATACATATCATTAAGTGTCTAAGAACATAAGAATTTACAAAAAAAAGTGTATGAATAAAATGGTCAAATATAATCTGTAATATAGTTAATTGCATTGTGTCAATGTCAATTTTCTAGGTTTAATAATGTGTATATTTATTTAAGATGTTGCCATTGGGGAACATTGAATAATGTGTACACAGGAACTCTACTATTTTTTGAACTCCTTGTGAGTCTATGATTATTTCACAATAAAAAATTTAAAAACATTTTAAATCCAGTAGAAAATTGTTGTTCCCTTTAAGAAAAAGTAGAAGAAAATAATTAGAGAAAGAAAAGAGAAAAAGAAAGAAACTGGCTAATTCCTAATAGGAAATTTTCATTTCTTTTATACTAGAAACAAACAAACATAACTTGCTCTATTAACAAGTTTTTTTTTAAATACAAATAAATAAAATTTGTCAGAGAGAGAGAGATGGAGAGAGAGCATACAAGCAGGGGGAGTGGCAGGCAGAGGGAGAGACAGACTCCCCGCTGAGCAAGGAGCCCGATGTGGGACTCGATCCCAGGACCCAGGGATCATGACCTGAGTCAAAGGCAGATGCTTAACCGACTGAGCCACCGAGGCACCCCTATTAACAAGTTTTGAGAGTCTATTTTCTTCAAAAGGCTTAAGGAGATGTGAAATCTTTTGTGCAAGTGAATGACACACTAAAATTACTTATTCTACCCTTTTTTAGTCTTCTGTTTACATACAACGTCTATAAACCTGCCAATATTTAGTTACTAATCTTGAGTTATGACTGAATTTGCAATATCTTTAAAGATGAGATTTGATTGGGGCTCCTGGGTGGCTCAGTCGAGAGGCGTCTGCCTTCGGCTCAGGTCGTGATCCCAGGGTCCTGGGATCGAGCCCCACATCAGGATCCCTGCTCTGTGGGGAGCCTGCTTCTCCCTCTCCCACTCCCCCTGCTTGTGTTCCCTCTCTCGCTGTCTCTCTCTCTGCCAAATAAATAAATCTTAAAAAAAAAAGATGAGATTTGATCACAAGATGTTGCAAGGTAATATGGTATTATGACACAGAAAACTGTCTCCTCTTAAAATGGAACTGAGGTGTTCTTAAGATGTTTAACTGAAGTGATTACATGGGCTGAATTGTAACATATTGGTTTATTTTTTATATTCTTATTTTTAAATTAAGTACAGATGACATATAATATTAAACTAGTTTTCAAGGTACCTGGGTGGCTCAGTTGGTTAAGCGTCTGCCTTCAGCTCGGGTCGTGATCCTGGGGTCCTGGGATTGAGTCCCACATTGGGCTCCCTGCTCTGGAGGGAGCCTGCTCTCCCTCTGCCTGCCTGCCTCTCTCTCTCTCTCTCTCTCTCTCTCTGTCCCTGTTTCTCATGAATAAGTAAATAAAATATTAAAAAAGTAAACTAGTTTCAGGTATACTATGTAATAATTCAGCAATTACATACATTAAGATTTGCTCACCACAATTAGTGTATTACAATATTATTGACCACATTCCCTATGCTGTACTTTTCATTCTCATGACTAATTTATTTTATAACTGGAACTTAGTACCTCTTGATCTTCACCCATTTCGCCCTCCCCAAAGCTCCTTCCCCTTTGGCAACCACCAGTTTGTTTTTCTTTGTTGTTGTTGTTGTTGTTTGTATTTTTAAATGGTCTAGCCACATTTGCATTTTTTTTACAAGACTGAACTATGGGAACAAATTACTAACAAAAAGATTTTGAAAAGCAGTATATGAAAATCCTCAACACTGGAGTAAAATTTAAGTCCCAATGGTAAAATCCAAATATCTATAGTGTTGCTAGACACAAGGATACATTGATGAAAAAAACTGAGAAGGAACCTTCCCTCATGGTGCTTGCATCATTGGAGACAACAAACAAAACAAGGATGCAGGAAGTACGTACAGTGGAGCACGGAGACGAAGAGCTAAGTTAGAGTATAATGATAGCAGAGGGTATAGCTGGAGCAGGCAGCCCTAGACCACATGGGCAGGCCTCTCCTTGGAGCCTTGAGGCTGTATAGAAGACAGACAACTGCAGAGGAAAATGTCTGCTCCAGAGGGACACTGTACACTGCATTAAAGCTCCCCGCATCAAGGGGGATTTGCTGACTCTCCTTTTGTTTGAATATTCTCAGAAGATTACATAGGGAATAGTCCATCCTACTTCATCTACCTTCACTGCCCTTCCATTCTGTGAAAAAAAAAGAGAGGTTTCAACAAAAGGCTTTAAAATTCGATTCTTTTCCTTGCACTTGCTGAGTTCTCCTGTGTTTCCTTGGACCTTATTTACACCATCCACTTCACAAAATGTTGGGCAGATTAAGCAAAACCATGGTTATGAATATGTACTGAATATCACACTTCCTTCATTAATGCAGGCATTATAATTAAAAGAAAATATGACTCACACCATGGTGATGTAAAACCATCCCTATCCTCCTCTGCATAAAGGAAAAGAAATAGTTGAACAGTCTTTGCAGTGAGACAGATAGGGTTCTAAATTTCAGATATCTTACTTCTTGCTGTGTGCCTTGGGAAAATTAATTTCTGAGCCTCAGTATACTCATAGATACATTAAAGCTAAAGCTCTGTGCATTATTGTTGGAATAATATTGTGCATATTTACCACCTGGTGGAAAGAAAAATAGTTATAATCATAATTATAACCACCACTACCACCATTATCATTTAAGAACCTATTGTTGATGTGATCAATTCTGTCAATGAATCTTAGTTCAGCATCCAAACCTAATGTTTTATCTGGCATTCCCCAAATCACTCTCTGCTCAGCATGGTTTTCTTCTCATTGTCTTCCTGGTACAAAACCATCCATCTTGCCCCTGGATTTGCCCACACCGCTTGACCGACCTTTTCTATTTTCTCTTCGCTACAGTTAGACAACTTGTGGAGGTGTGCCAGACCATGAAATCAGAGGCTGTGATCATGTCTTATTGGTTTCTTGTTGTATCCTTAGCAGCTAACATGGAGTCCAGTATTAAGTGTTTAATACAACTATATCAGATATGATTAAATGCCATAGCTGAAGTTTCCCCTCCCCAAATGAATCTCTTCCTAACTGTACACAACTGCACAGGAATTTATTACCCTGGCTTCCCATAAGAATCTTTGACTGAACCACTCATTTTGGAAAATCTGTATATAATACTATCACACAATTCTCCAGCACAGTTCACTCTCATGGAATAGGGAGTATTGGGCAACAGGCTAGGCTCACTCATTAGTCAAGGAATTGATCCTGCACATTGAACCCAAGCAATGCAAATAATGAAAACTAATTGTACGTTGTAGCCTGACAAGTTTTCTCACAATGATTAACAGTATGAATAAATCCTTATACTTTAGGTGTCTACTAGATAATGAAGACCCGTGTTCACTAATTGGTTACTATGTGTAACTCAAACCTTGTATTTCCAACATGATCGTATGACACAGGAAGATATCTTGGTACTGGGTACCTAATAAACTCTTAAGACTCGTCTGTCTCCCATAAATTGTAGACAAATAATTTTCCTAATATACTGCTATTCTCTATTGAGATAGAGCATTTGAGGTCATGATGTTCTCTGGAAATCCAGAAATTCCTGAGGCAAATCTAGGTGACGCAATTACAGAAGATGCTGCAACTGATTTCCCTCAAGCACAGTTCTGTTGCTCGAGAGTCGTCCCAAGTCTGCCACGTTTAAAGCCAAACTCTTCTCCATTTCACTCATATGGATTCTCACTCAGGTTTTTTTTTTTTAAGATTTTATTTATTTATTTATTTGAGAAAGAGAGAATGAGAGACAGAGAGCACAAGAGGGAAGAGGGTCAGAGGGAGAAGCAGACTCCCCGCTGAGCAGGGAGCCCGATGTGGGCCTCAATCCCGGGACTCTGGGATCATGACCTAAGCCGAAGGCAGTTGCTTAACCAACTGAGCCACCCAGGCGCCCCATCACTCAGGTTTTAATAGAAAAATGTAAACTAGTAGAGCATAAGCTGATTCTCTCTGGATGCTGCCATGAGAATGCTCTGGATTTCCCATTACTTTTCATATTAAAATAGTATCAAAAGCAAAGCCATACCAAATCTTAGCACACATTTAGTATATAGAAACTATTACAGAAACATTCCCAAAATAATAATTCTGGTAAAACAATTAAAAAGCTAACTGAAATAAAAGTTGTTTCTAATTCATTTATATTACTAGCACTTAGAAATAATATTTGTGGGTGCTATTTTAAAGTCATAGTTCATCTTATTATGATTTCACATATAATAAAGTTATAGGAAAGGCCAAAAGAGTACATTGACAAGGATCTTTGGTAAAAGAAAAAAATGGAAACAGGAATAATAAATAAAATCATGACATCAAAACAGCATATTTAATCTTCATATGTATGCTCATATACGTGATTAGTCAAGGATGTATTGGCCTTTCAAAACAAAATCTACATTTTAAAATTTATCTTCTTTTAAAAATATAAAATCATAAGTGAAAAAAACAAACAAATAAGCAAAACCCTCACTGGCCCAAACATCATGATGACGATATAAAAATAACAAAGGTTTATAACTGGGTATATATTCAAACTTAGGCTACATGTATTGAAGCTACTTAAAAATTGGTCATTGGTAGGATTTTGCTGGAAGTGAGCTTGTTACTGTAACACTATTTCCATAACTTGCCAGTCATAATAGATAAGTCACAGACTCAGAAAAATAATGTAAATAGTGGTAACATAATTAGTCATTGGGGCTTTCATTGTAATATGCCTAGGTGTGCCTCCAACTGTTGTTAAAGTTGTTGGTATTTAAGGTCTCTTGGAAAAAAAAAACAGTTCCAACGAGTTCGAAAGGGAATGAATTTTAGTTCAGCACAGCATGCTCCTTGCAGTAGCAAATGGCTCTGAGGGCCTCCTGCTCAGTTGCCCTGTGAGAGAAGTATGTTAAAATATATTGGTATTCTAGAAAGAATAAGTTCACCTCAAACACTGTATTTCCTTGATTTCCAAGACAACAGTGATTTCCTGTAAGTTATAAATCACAATGAGCAAAATACTGCCATTTCTCACACAGTTATAATTTATTATCCCCATGTGAACATGCATTCACATTTTAGATAATGTATAGATTACTTTCAAATTATAATGCTGAAAATAAATTCAAAAACAGATCAGAAAAGCCACCATATTATAGCCTCTTGAAAATCATGGATTGATATGCTCTAATGATACAGTTATAATTTATTTTTTATTTTTTTTAAGATTTTATTTATTTATTTGAGAGAGAGAGAGAATGAGAGATAGAAAGCATGAGAGGGAAAGAGGGTCAGAGGGAGAAGCAGACTCCCCGCTGAGCAGGAAGCCCGACGCAGGACTCGATCCCAGGACTCCAGGATCATGACCTGAGCCGAAGGCAGTTGCTTAACCAACTGAGCCACCCAGGCGCCTGATACAATTATAATTTAATATTAGTATAAAAAGTAGTATTTTATTATTATTTTCTTTCACCAATTGCGGTGATTATTGCTAACATTGATAAGAAACAGACACTAGAATATTCATCAATCATACTATACTTAGTATATTTTTAAATTGAAGTCACATGAAATCTAACCTGTGAAATAAGGAAAAATAACAGCAACCTCATAGACTGTGGTAACAGTCAAATGAGATAATGTACATGAGATTGCTTTGTAAATTTTAAGGGTACGACTATTGTCTTATACTGTGTATCTCTACTTTTTAGGACATTCTTTCCATATGTGCATAAAAAAGTGTGTATTGCCTTTTTACTCAGCGTGGTCTTTCATCAAGGAAAAGTTAAAAAACTCTTTTTCAGTTCCATAATTCTGTAAAATATGTTCATGTAATTAAAAATTATAGAGAAATAAAAGAGAGAGAGAGTAACTGGGTGGATGGCTGGATAGAAGGACAGACAGGTAGAAGGATGGACAGATAGCATATATGGTCTTCATGAAATTACTTAATTCCTCTTCCTTCACTTTTGTCATACATAAAATGGAACAATAACAGTACCTACCTCATGGCACTGTTGTGAGCATTAAGTTAGTTAATTCTGGCACACAGTAAGAATTCACTAAGTGTTAAATTATTTATCATAGTAGCTATTTGGCTCTCTAACAGTCTGTCACATATTTACATGTAGTTTTTTTTATGCATAGACTAAATATAGCCTAATATTGAGAGTTATCAGTTATTAATCACCCTCTGTATGGGTCTAAGCATAGATATTTTACATACTGAAAGACATATAATCATGAAAATAATCTCTTAAAGTACTCATTTTAGGTAGCATTCTACATATGAGAAGATCACGACTTAAAGCATGTGTTTAAACTGCCCAAGGCCTTAGAGCTGATAAGTTACAAAGGCAAGAATAGAAACCAGAAGCGAAGACAGCAGGACGACGGCTCTAGCTCAGACATTTACTCACACAATCTCTATGGGCCACAGTTTCCCCATCATGGTGGAACTTAAAGTCCATACTGTTGTTGTGAAGATTAAATGATACAATGCATGAAAGTGCTGAGAAGACTGTATGGCACAATATAACCCGATATAAAGTAACTGTCATCATTGTTAGTATTATTACTGCTACTATTATTATGTTCTTTTTATCATCAATATGATCATCATTTTCATCTATCTAGCTCTGTAAGACAAGATCTTTCCATGGCACTATATACTAACTCATTTGGGCATACAAATCTACTTCATTTTTATGTAGCAGGAATGATACAATAAATTTGGAAGAGTTGGTGGGGAACTCATAGTAATGGTCACTGGACCAAGGAGTAATGTTTACCTTCCTTCTCTTAGTATGCACAACTTACTTTTTCTCTGTATAACACAGTTCATTAAAGCCATCTTATTTTGAGTATAAAAATAAAAATGTTACTTTCAAATAATATCTTACTCATCCTTGCGTTCAGTTTAAAAATAAATTATCATTCATTTTTTGCATAAACTCTGTAAAGTCAAGAATTATCGCACTCCTTTCTTAACTTTTTATTACATGAAATTGTAGACATAAAAAAGTAGACAGCATAGTACAATAAACCTCCATATACTCACTACCCAGCTCCAGCAATGATCAACTCAGGGCCAGTTTTGTTCAATCTATAACCCACCAAGCTTCATCCACCCCCACACCTAGCTCTATTATTTGCAGCAGGTCCTAGGTAATCCTTCTTTTGATATTTGGGCTACTGAGTTAATGAGTGTTCTCAGGTGATACAGCTAATAAATGAAAAAGTTGCTTGAAAATAGATCTCTAAATAGTTCTGTGTTTCATTCTCATTCTATTAGAGGTACCATCTTTATGATATATGTAATATGCAGCAAACGATTATATACTTTACTGATTCACATATGGTGTTGGGTGAATACTTAACATATTAGACTGTTTGGTATGTGCAGGCATAACTCATTTTATTGTGTTACTGCACTCTGCAGATTTGCATTTTTTACAAATTGAAGGTCTGTGGCAACCCTGCATTGAACAAGTCTATTGGCACCATTTTTTCCAATAGTATTTGTTCACTTTGTGTCTCTGTGTCACATTTTGGTAATTCTCACAATATCACAAACTTTTTCATGAGTATTATATTTGTTAAGGGGATCTATGATTAGTGATTATGACTCACTGAAAGCTCAGATGATGGTTAATAGCAATATAGTGTTTTTTAATTAAGGTACGTGCATTTTAAAAATACACAATGCTTTTGAGCACTTAAAATCACAGTAGAGTGCAAACAACTTTTATGTGCATTGAGAAACCAAAAAAAAATAATTTGACTTATTTCATTGCAATATCTGCTTTATTGCAGTGATCTGGAATTGGACACACAATATCTCTGAGTTATGCTAGTATAAATAAGAATCATCTCATGTTCCTATTTAACTAGATAAGCTGAAAATTGATAAACAGATTTTTAGATAGCTTTATAAGCTACATTTTAAAGTCAATAGGAAAAATAAGTAGTAAATAAGGATTTTTTGAGTGTGTGTATATATGTAACACTTCTATCCCTATAGAGAAAAGGCCAGAAAGTTATACATGAAAATATTAATTTGGTTTCCAACTGGTATCAAGATTTCACAGCATGCTTAGATTTTCATAGTATCATACTGATAAGAAAGCTAGCCCTGTATTCTTACTGTCTGGGTTTAATTTTCACCTTCTATTTGCTAACTGTATAGACTCAAACAAATTACTTAACATACCTGCATTTCTACTTCCTTGTTTTTAATATGGGAGTAATAGTAGTAGCTACTTAACAGTTTTTTTGAAGATTAAATAAATAAATCCATGTAAGCTACCTAGATCTATGAAGGTTAGATGATAATACCATTACCTCTACTAGTACCACTACTAGGCTGGACTGTATTACTTTATTAATAAGAAAACAATAATTTTTAAGAAGTTGAAAATGAACAGGATGGGTAAGGTCCAAGATGGTGGCATAGGAAGACCCTGAACTCACCTCTCACAGACATACCAAATCTATGGCTATATATGGAATAATTCCCACTGAAAAATGACTGAAAACAAGCTGAACAGCTCACTCCACAACAAGGGGTAAAAGAATCACATCAGGCTGCCTGGGTTGCTCAGTCGGTTAAGTGTCTGCCTTCGGCTCAGGTCATGATCTCAGGGTCCTGGGATCAAGCCCCACGTTGGGCTCACTGCTCAGTGGAGAGCCTGCTTCTCCCTCTCTCTGTCTTTCCCCCTACTTGTGCCCTCTCTCCCACTCGTTCTATCTCAAATAAATAAATAAGATAAAATCTTAAAAAAAAGAATAACATCAAGTGGGTAGGAGGCATACGTGGTTTCAAAAAAACCCCACCTTCCTGCAGTGACACAAAATAGTGAAGGATCTCACAGGTCCAGGGCTTCTCCCTAAGGAGAGAGGATTTTGTGCCCTACATTGGGTACCCCAACCCTTGGGACATGCACCAGAGACACAAGTTCCTCAAAATGTCTAGGTTTGGAAACCAATAGGGCTTATGTCAAGAGGACCTAGGGGGTTGTGGGGATCTGAGACACTCCTTTTGAGAGGTTTGAGAGTGAACTCATTCATCCATGGATCCAGTGCAAAGGCCAGCAGTTTGAGAGGTGACTGGATTATATGGAAGGAGATTCATTTGCTAATCCTAATGCATCTGCCAGAAGAACAGGAACCAGCTGGGACATTTTTCAGAAATGGAGGCACCAGCGAGCACCATTTTTGCACTCTCTACCTTGCTAAGATGAGGATGTGTAAATGGACACAGCCTCACTAAAGATGATAGTGAGTCCCACACACCATGCCCATTTCTGGTCTCGCTAGAGCTATAGGTGTGCCCTGCCACCCCAGCACTCATCCCAGGTATTCCTATAGCCATAGGTGTGCCTCATCCCCAGTGTTCTTCCCCTGCAGCTCTAAAGCTGCAGATCTGCCCTGCCTTTAACACTCTCCCACAACTTTGCTAAAGCTGGCAGATGAGCACAACCCTCAGAAAGGACTCTCTGAGACTGCCTGCCTCTGGTGACCAAAGGAACTTGCATTCCTAGGACTCACAGAACTGTAACAATCAGAAAGACAGTTTAGGGTGGGCTACCACCCCCACAGCACTTAACAGACAACAGACTAAAAACATATGCCCAGTCTGCCTGTGAAAAAGGTCCATTTACTTGTCCTGAGCTTCAATCTGAGGGAGAGGCTTCAGGTTTACCATACATCTAGAGTCTACAGATGTGCCTCAGGAAATGTAGGCTGGGAAACACCATCTTTGTGCTCTGCCTTGTTCTTGACACAGCTCATTGATACCTCCCAGGAAGAAGCACATACACTTGTCTGAAGACCTGATTCAACTGTCAGCATGATCCAGATCTCCTGGTCTAAAGGTCAGCAGGGCCTACAACTGTGGTCCCACAGGTCTATATATGTTTACATACATTAAAAGCTGCTGCCTGAGAAACTGGCTTCCAATAAGCCTGAAACTAAGAGCTAACTAAGATCATTTCCTCTGGAACACTGACAGGTCTTGGCACACCCTCAACAATTGGGACCTATCAAGAATATATCAGGTTACTTAGAATCACAAAGGCTCAAGAGACAACCAAGAGCTAGGGCAAGGTTGAATGATAAGGTTCATCACCTACACAAGGCCACTATTTCATGACTAGGAGAGGTAGCTATTTTACTAAATACACAGAAAGAAACACAGGGAGTCAAGCAAAATGGGGGAAACAAAGGAATATGTTCCAAATAAAAGACCAAGAGAAAGCCTCAGAAAAAGACCTTAATGAAATGGAGATAAGTAATCTGTCTGATAAAGAGTTCAAAGTAAAGATCATAAAGCTCACCAAACTCAGAAGCATAATGGATGAATACAGTGAGAACTTTAACAGACAGAAAATACAAGAAAGCAAATAAAAGTCACAGAGCTGAAGAAAACAATAAGTGAATTAAGGAAAAAACAAACAAACAACACTACCGTGGTTCAACAGCTGACTAGATGAAGCAGAAGAATGGATCAGCGACCTGGAAGACAGGGCAGTGAAACTCACCCAAACAGAACAGCAAAAAGAAAAAAAAGTTTAAAAAGTAAAGATAGGTTATAAGACCCATAAGACAACATTAAGCAGAATGACATTTGCATTACAGGGGTCCCAGGAGGGGAAGAGGTGGGGTAGAAAACTTATTTGAAGAAATAACTGCTGAAATTTCCCTAACCTGGGGAAAGAAGAAAATATCTAGATCTAAGAAAACCAGAGAGTTACATATCACATGAACCCAAAGAGATCCACACCAAAACACATTAAAACTAAAATATCACAAGTTAAAGATAAACAAAGAATCATAAAAGCAGCAAGAAAAAAACCTTACTATGTGCAAGGGAATCCAGTAAGATGATCAGCTCATTTTTTTAGCAGAAACTGTAGGTCAGAAATGAGTGTCATGATATATTGTGAGTGATAAAAGGAAAAAAACAAAACAAAACAAAACAAAACCTTTCAACCAAGAATCTTCTCCCAGCAAGGGTATCATTCAGAATTGAAGGAGAGATAGAATTTTTCAGACAAGCAAAAGCTACACGAGTTCATCACCATTAAACCAGTCTTAAAGAAGAAATGTTATCTTCTTTAAATAGAAAAGAAAGACACTCACTAATAACAAGAAAACATATCAAAGTAAAAATCTCCGTGGTAGAGGTGAATATATAGTAAAGGTAATGGATTAATGACTTATAAAGCTAGTATGGAGGTTAAAAAATAAAAGTAGTAAAATTAACTATAACTATAATAATTAAAGGATACACATATGAAAAAGAATGAAGCCAAAAGTTGGTAGAAGGAAAGAAATAATAAAAATCAGAATGGAAATAAGTGAAACAGACTAAAAAGAAATAGAAAATATCAATGAAACTAAGAGCTGTTCCTTTGAAAGGACTAACAAAATCAACAAATCTTTAGCCAGATTCACCAAGAAAAAAAAGAGAAAAGGCTCAAATAAATAAAACATAAATAAAAAGTAGAAGTTATATTTGATACCACAGAAATATAAAGAATCATGAGACTACTATGAACAATGATAAGCCAATAAATTTGACAATATAGAAGAAATAGATAAATTCCTAGAAGCATACAATCTGCCCAAAACTAAATTGAGAAGAAATAGAAAACCTGAATAGACCAATTACTAGTAGGAGATTAAATCAGTATTCAAAAATCTGCCAACAAAGAAAGAGCAGGAACAAATAGCTTCACCGGTAAATTCTACCAAACATGCAAAGAAGATTTAAGATACCCATCCTTTTTAAGCTCTTTAAAAAAAAAATTAAAGAGGAGGGAACATTTCCAAACTCAATTTTTGATTCAGACAGGGACACCACAAAAAAGAAACTTACAGGCCCCATGCTAAACACGGAAACAAAAACCCTCAGCTAATACTAGTAAACTGAGTTCAACAATATACTATAAACATCATACATTATGATAAAGTGGGATTATTCCAGGGATGCACTGATAGTTCAACATCCACAAATCAATCCACGTGATATACCACATTAACAAAATTTAAGATAAAAATCATATGATGATCTCAATAGATTCAGAAAAAAAAATTTGACAAAATTCAACATAAACTTACGATAAAAACACTTAACAAAATAAGTATATAGGGAGTGTACCTCAACATAATAAAGGCCATATATGGCAACCCTCAGCTAACATCATACTCAATGGTGAAAAGCTTTTCCTCTAAGATCAGTAACAAGACAAGGATGTCCACTCTCACTATTTTTTTTCAACATAATATCAGAAATCTTAGCTATGGCAATTAGGCAAAAATAAATAAATGAATAGCATACACGTTGGAAAAGAAGTAAAACTGTACTATTTGCAGATGACACAACACTATATATAGAAAACCCTGAAGACTCCATCAAAAAACTGTTAGAACTAATAAATAAATTCATTAAAGTTGCAGGATACAAAATCAATACATAGAATTCTTTTGTGTTTTTATACACTAATAACAAACTATGAGAAAGAGAGACAAAGAAAACAATTTCATTTACAGTGGTATCTAAAAACATTCCTATGAATAAATTTAACCAAGGAGGGGAAAGACTTGTACACAAAAAGCTATTAAGACATTGATGAAGGAAATTGAAAACAACACAAATAAATGGAAAGGTATTCCATGCTCATAGACTGGAAGAATAAGTATTGTTAAAACGTCCACACTACCCAAAGCAATCCACAGGTTCGATGCAATCCTTTATCAAAATCCCAGTGACATTTTTTACAGAACTAAAACAAATAAATCTAAAATTTGTATGGAGTCCCAAAAGAGCCTGAATAGCCAACAATCTCGAAAAAGAAGAACAAAGTTGGAGGTATCACACTCCCTGCTTTCAAACTATACTACAAAGCTATAGTAAGAAAGAAAAGTATGATATTGGCATAAAGACATACATATATATCAATGGAACAGGATAGAGAGCCAAGAAATAGACCCACACAAATATGGTCAATTACTTTATGACAAAGGGGGCAAGAATAAACATTGAAGAAAGGACAGTCTCTTCAATAAATGGTGCTAGACACATGCAAAATAATGAAATTGGACTACCTTACACCAACACAAAAATTAACTCAAAATGGATTAGACTTGAATGTAAGACCTGAAGCCATAAAGCTCCTAGAAGAAAATATAGGTGGTAAGCTCCTTGACATTGGTCTTGGCATTGAAATTTTGGATCTGACTCCAAAAGCAAAAGTGACAAAAGCTAAAATGACAAGTGGGACTACATCAAACTAAAAAGCTCTGCACAGCATATGAAACCATCAATAAAACAAAAAGGCAACCTACTGAGTGGAAAGAAATATTTGCAAATCATATGTCTGATGAGGAGTTAATATTCAAAAAATATAAAGAACTCAACTCAGTAGCAAATAAAACACAATCAGATAAAAATTTTTAAAATGGGCAGAAGATCTAAACAGACATTTTTCCAAAGAAGATATACAGATGGTCAATAGGCACCTGAGAAGATTATCAAAAGAACAATAAATAACAAGTGTTGGAGAGGATGTGGAGAAAAGGGAACGCTTATGCACTATTGGTGGGAATGTAAACTGGTGCAGCCAGAGTGGAAAATAATACGGAAGTTCCTCAAAAAATTTAAGATGGAATTACCATAGGATTCAGCAATTCTACTTTTAGGCATTTATCCAAAAAAATGAAAACACAAATGTGAAGAGATAATATGCACTTCTATGTTCATTGCAGCATTATTTCTAACAGCCAAGCTATGAAAACAACCTAAGTATCCATTGATGGATGCATGGATAAAAAAGATGTGTTCGTGTGTGTACATGTGTGTGTGTAACAGAATATGACTTAGCCATAAAAAAAGAATGAAATCCTGCCATTTGCAACAACATGGATGGACTGTGAAGGCATTATACCAAGTGAAATAAATCAAACAGAGAAAGAGAAATACCGCTAAAACTCAGATGCAGAGAACAGGTTGGTGTTATCAGAGGGGATGGGGTTTGGAGGGTGGCAAAAAGGGTGAAGAGGGTCAATTGTGTGGTGACAGATGGTAACTAGACTTATTGTGGTGATCACCACTTATTGTGAATTATTATGATATATACCTGAAACTAATATAATGTTATATTAGTTTAAAATATATATAAACTAAGTTCTTTTTATGTTATATTCTAACTTTGCCTCAGTTTAAAAAAAAAGAAAAGAAAACGAGGAGGATTAAAGCTTGTTGAGATATTTTGAAAATTAATTTTAAGTTAATTATTTTATTATTTGATAGTATCTTGAAATTGTTCATATCACTTCCATTAAACGGGAGATATAAATAAATGTAAGATCCTACCTAACTCAATTCAGGACTGACTTGTGAAGTAACATACCAACAGGGCAGAGTGATGTGTTTTGTTTTATTTTTCCAGAATATCCTCCTTTTGATAAAAAACATTATTTTAAAAGATGATGTGACAATTCTTCTTTACACTGGCAGGCAATAGAACTTTCATAAATACAAAATAAATTCCTACAAAATGAAGTAGGAATTAATCTTTTAGAAATACTATAGCTAAATATAGTTTCTAGCAGTATATTTTTAAACAAATTTCATATATACTAATAGTGCTATCCTGTACTCATTTGAATGCTTGTGAAGACTTCTCTTCAGAAGTTAATAACTTTTCTAAAATAAGTCAAATCATGCAATTTGATGAATATAAATTGCAGCAATTTTACCACTGCTAAAAGAGTTTCTACGCATTATAGGAAGAAGAGTTCACTTGGCTACTCTTCACACTGAATACTTTATCTGATGTGGTTAAAATAATAAAGTGACAAATTGATATGCCTTTTATTTTACACTGCTTTTAAAAAAGAGGTCTTAATTCTTACTAAAAACAACAGATTATGAAATTAGCAAAAGGCAACCAAGGCTAAATACATTTCAAGCAAAATGCTATTCATCTTTGTTAAAGTGATCTGCTGAGTCTAGCAGAAATGTCTCCGTTTTCTCTTGATGAGCCAAAGCTAAAAGGGATGCACCGAGCCAACAGTCAGGCTTCTAGTGAGGCTCTAGTCAGTTGCTTTATCTTCAATGGTTCAAGCTTCAGTGCCTATATCAGTACCTCTTGGATTTTGCATAGGAATTTTACCTTTTAACCTAATATCAATAAAACTATGTAGTTTATCTTAGACACCCCCAAAAGTATCAATAATCATAAAATGTAATATTTGATGAGCATGAGAAATTGCCAAATGTGAATCTCAACAGATTGCAAGTATCATTTTATTAGTTCTTGTATCTACTCTAAGGTAGGCAGCATTGATGTGCCCGTTTTACAGATGAAGAAACTGTGGCCCAGTGAAGTCAGTAGCATTTCAGGTGTACAGATGTTAAGTATCCACTAACTATAATATTCTGATTCTGCTATAAACATTAAGTTATAGCATAAAACAAGCATGCAATAGGTATTTGTTGGCTAAAGGATGGATAATGAATTGCGATAGACTCTAATACTGAAAGACAAAGAATACGGACCCCAAAAGATTAGGCTTGGTCTCATATAGCCACCTATTGAGAGAGTTTGGACATTTTTACCAATAAATTTCACATTCAGAGGATATCTTAGTTCATGTTTCCTAAAGGGAGATTCTGAGATCAGGTTTCATGTAAAAGTGATATACCAGGAGGTACCTGGGGGGTCTGTGGGTTAAGCGTCTGCCTTTGGCTAAGCGTCTGCCTTCGGCTCAGGTCATGATCCTGGGGTCCTGTGATCAAGCGTCACGTAGGGCTCCCTGCTCAGCGGGGAGCCTGCTTCTCCCTCTCCCTATGCCCCTCCCCCCAGCTCATGCTCACTCACTCTCTCTCTCAAATAAATAAATAAAATCTTAAAGAAAAGGTGATATACTAGGACATGTTTCCAAGAAACCATGGTAAGAGAATAGAAAAGGGGAATTGGGAAGGGAAAGAGGCCAACCATGTGTGTGTCATAAATGCTCAGGGTGACAGTGTAGGCCACACTTCGCAACTTCCCAGTTAGAGAAATTCACAAAAGCTCAAGTATTTATGCCTCTGCAACCAGCAGTCATTGATTAAGGGCTTCCCACACACAGAGATGTAAATTCCAAGACACATCCGGCTCTCCCTTTGCACAGACCCAGTGGGCTCTGGCAGTCTGAGGGCAGCCCTCCAACGAAGAGATGCAGGTGCTGGCTGCTGGGAGGGAAATCACACCAGGAAAATATTAAATGGGTGTGAAGGGATATAAGTGGAGCACCAGCAGCATCATCTACAGAGAACTTACTTCTTCATTTGAAAATAAAAATAATATCGAGGGCTGTCATGAGAATGACACAGTGATATGTGCATAGCACTTAGCCTGGGCACGGACACACAGCAATACTCAATTGGTGATGGCAATTATTTGCAACCCGTGTTGTGAGGATGGGATGGACTAACACAATGCCCAGTACATGAAAACTAAAAGCGACTATCACCAATTATTTTTCCTATTGCCATCACTACTGTCGCTGGTGGTATAATACCTAACTTAGGATACTGCTTCTGTATTTAACTCCAAAGCCTAGGAAATGCTTGGATACCTAGCACTGTTTCTAAGGGCGCCATCTCAGGATCTGAGCACCATAGAAGAGGCAGCATTCCTCACCAGCTTTACAGCTACAATGGTATTGGGCAAGAATCTCGAACAAAGGGCAGTACCTTTTAGCTATTAAATGTAAGATGGTACAGTTATTGATAACAGTGATAAGAATAATGGGAGCAGAAAGGAAGTTTCTGAATTCCTTCATGATCCCCCTTTTTATTGCTATTCCTTTCAAAGTCAGTGATGAGGGCAGTCAATCAGTGTCTTGTGGTACCATGAATACGAGCACTCGTTCTTTAAAAAAAAAAAAGTTTGATTGATTGATTGATTGATTTAAGCGGGGAAGGACAGAAGGAGAGGAATCTCCAGCAGACACCCTGCTGTGCACGGAGCCCAATGTGGGGTTCAGTCTCACAACCATGAGATCATGACCCTGAGATCATGACCTGAGCTGAAATCAAGAGTCGGTGCTTAACTGGCTGAGTCCCCAGGCGCCCCTATGAGCACTTGTTCTAAACACCTTTAGATGAGTAAAGCCAATCCCAAGGAAAGCTGCTAAGGAGAAGGATAAATAAAGTGAACCATACCATGTCTAAACAAACTTGCTGCATCCCCTCATCTCTGGATGGAAATTTAGGCTTGAATGAAAAGGGATGGAGAAGCACATACTACCTAAATGCTAACATCAGGGGAGAGGATACAGAGATTATGAGACCTTTCTCTATGTAATCCCCCCTTGTTTGACTTGTTCCAGTGAGTATGTGTTACTACCGTACTTTTTCTTTAAGATAGAAAAAAGTATAAAAGAAAAAAAATTGAGGTTAATCTAGAACAGGTAAAACAGCTGAAGAGAGGTTGTACATCTTAAAATGATATTTTGATTAAACCAGAAACCAAAAAATCTCCACCATTGTAAGAAAATAGTTTTCCCTCTCCACCATCCCAAATTAGGAGTATCCATAAAATGGCTAAGAAAGCGATCTGATGCCCCTCCTTTCCTCAGGGATAAGAGTGGGTTTAGGAGTTCTCTAGTGATTCACTTGTTTATGGAACAGATTATGACACCACCTCCTCTTCGTCTCCTCTTCCTTCTGTTGCCTCTGCAGGGTGAGGGGCATGGTCAGAGGTCAGTGACAAAATGACAATCATCAAGGGAGTTCCCTCAGCTGGCCCTCTTATAGGTCAGGTTTTCCATAGGCATTGTTACATAGTCAGGCCATGAAACCAGACTGCTCATTTAAGGAAACACCACAATTCCTCCCTATTATTCCTATTTCTACGAGCAGAAGCAGCAGGAGTTAGCAATGGGAGTCCTTACCCCACTGTTGTCTCTAGTGGAGACAGTTCTTAAACATCATTCTAAATCTGTGGAGACCTTTATTGAGAGATGATACAGAGATACTCACCAACATGACAGTGAGCCAAGGGTTACTTTTTGTTGTTGTTAATTGGCTATAATGGTTTTACTTCTCCTCCTCAATTTTATTAGGGACCCACTGAGTCTTTATCACTATATGCACACCAATATTTCTAGTCTTCAGAAAGAAAATTTTGTTAAGTTAGAAATTATGTGTAATTAGTTAATGTTCTTCACCATCTTAAAAAGGTGGCTGTTAATTCTGCACTGAAAGAGTATCTAATGACTGCTTTCTTTATATCTTGGAGGAGATTTTCCCCTCTAAGTCTGAAAAGTGAGCTGTTTAAACAGCCCTGGCCTGTGAGAATACATGCTCTTGTGAACAGGAATGTATGTGCACACATGTAAACACACAAAACAGTAAATACAATCTTAAATTCAAATTGTTAAGATACTTTAACTTATCTAACAGAAAAAAGAAAGAAAGGTTTTCTCCAAGATTTCATTAAAGTTTCTTTAGGATGCATACCACATATAGGCCACACTGGAATGCTCTGCAAGGCAGTGAATATGTTCAATTTGGAAGTAGATAACTATTAGAAATTGATTTTCTAAAGACACAGAGGTTGTGTAAATGTATAATATTCACATTTGCAAAAGCTGTAACCATTATTTAAAAAAAGACTTGGCTTTCATTTACAAGTTTTCTCCTCATGAATCTAAAGATCTTCAGTCCGATCACAGTGCTGGACAGTTCCTAAAATGTCTTGAGAAAGGGGATGCTCAGGGGCCTCACAAGGTTTTCAGAGAGCAAAAGCCACAGCAAAAGTTCCTGAATCCTGTATTTGCCTCTCCACTTATCTTTTTAAATAACACACCCACAATACGCACACCCACACATACACACATTTTTGTACTCAAATTCAAATATAAGTATGCCCTGCCCTTTCTTTCACTGCCTATAAATTTGTGGTTATTATATTCTCCAGAGAATGAAAGTGCTCTTGGACATTTGTTTAAATTAGAGCATATTAATTATTATCATTTTAAAAGTAAGAAAAAAATCACAGGTTTTTAAATTGAAACATCAGGGGCGAAAGAATATATTGAAATATTCTGGACAAAGTCTTCTACAAATAATGTCTCAAGAATTTCCAATGACTCTGACACATTTGCACACAGGAAAGAACTAGAAAATGACTTTAATAACATTTTTGGACCTTTAAAGTTTAAGTAAACCATTTACTGTAAATTTATTTTGAAAACTCACTTTGAATATGTGCCAGTTCTCCATTATTCTAGAGCATACAAAGGAAAACAATGTGAGTTTTAGAATATATTTGCGTGTCTATGTGTGTGTGCAAGTGTATATGTGTGTTAAATGGCACCCTTCCAATGAAGACAGTCATATTCCCTCTCAGGTTGTTTTTATCAGATGAGTTCCTACATGCATTTTGTAGAAATAATAGATTTCTTGATGGTGTCTCTATTTAGGTATTTCAATGGAGAGCAGGAAATATATAAGAAAAAAGGTGTTATTGGAGTGTATTACTAAACTCTATTCACATTAATTTATATTTCTCTTTTTTGTTGTCTGTGCATAGAAAATAACTTTTTAAAATTACATTTATTAGGAAATATTTAATAATTAAGTAAGCACTCTTAAGGGACACTTTAAAATATTATTTTAGACCCAGTCTTATATAGCTTCCCCATGCAATGCAAACATTCCACTCTGGAAGACAATACAGAAGGATAGTCAGGTTTGAAGTAGTATGGAGATTATTGGACCAAAGCCATAAACTCTTTTCCAAAAAGCACCAAAACATTAGCTATAATCTTGATTATACAAAATAAAAAAAAAAGAGGACTAAAGAAAGGAACTGAAACATTTTATTAAATACTAAAATATTTTGTAATCCACATTACTACAATCATTTGCATACAAAAGGAGAGTGTGTATTTTAAATTAATTCCTCGATGATTTGATATTTTGTTTTTGGAACTTTACAAGTAAGACTATCCTAAGGAATTCAGAGCTTTCCTCACAAGACCAAAGCAACAGTGCATGAAATTGAACTCAAAAAGAGCCACCATTCTGTGTGACTTCTTGGCTGACACAATTTAGATATTTATAGCCTTACGAATGGGCCACTGGAGAAGAACTTGAAGCTTTCTCTAGCCAGGAAGGATTAATGAACGTGTGCACCTGGTAATTACACCACTCCATCTTCCTGAAAGCCCTCACGCTGCCTCCATGGCAGAAAGTATAATGAAAATGCATTGAAAAATATCAATCTGCAATTCCACAATTTAATCTAAATAATAAAACTTGGTATCTTTTCTCCCCACACATTCCAGATGTGATAACAACACTGACAGCATTTGAATTTAAAACACAGAATCTGAATGTCAGCCTATTATTGAGCATGCCTCATTTCCAAAGTAAACCTCATGAGAGGGAAAAAGGTTATAAATATGGTCCCCCAAAATGACAACATTCAAATGTACAACAGACAGCCCGTAACTGTTTCCTTTTTATTAAAACACAACATACATTATAAATAATGCATTTACTTCAAAGCAGACGCATTTGCAATGATTAAATCACAACCCAAGGGAATAAAGGTAAAATTGAAAAGTGTAAAGATATCTTCCAACTCCAGTTACCTGTTTTGGCTCTCTTTTCTAAACTCTTGCTGGAAGTAAAACCTCGCTTAATAACTTTTTCAACTATAAATAAAAGATAAATCATTCTATTTTATCATCTACCCACATGTTAATTGCAAAAGTACTTGCAATAAAGAGGTCATATCATAGTGTCCAACTCAAATAATTTGTTACAATGAGAATTACATCTTAAAAGTTGAACAAATCAAACTTTTGAAAACAGTATTTTTTCTCAAATAAAACACAACATAGAGGCACAACCTAGGGTTTCTTAACGTTGTGGCACAAAGAATTTTGACATTCTAAGAAAGGCAGCAATGTATATATAAACTGAGAATGCAGTTTTCAAAAAAATCAAGGTGTTCTAAAGAAAGCAGATTTTTATGACAAAGTTTGATGCTACTCACACTGAATTTTAATGACTGCTTTACTAAAGCAGAAACAGAAAATTTAATGTAAGCATTGATACTAAAAGTTAACTTCTGCCTTAACGCACAAGCACCAAGCCTCCCTTACACAGGAGTCTCTTAAAAACACCTTTAAAAGCAGAAGAGGGCACAATTGTTGAAAAAAAAAATCTCCTGTTACTGTTAAACTCTATTGTTCCCTACTGGAGGAGAGAAGAAGGAAATGCTCCAGGAGAGGGAAGTGGATATGAATTGCCCCCTCCAGAGGAGCCAAACAAACTGGGTCTAAGAAGGAGACTTCAAAAGCTGGACCACAAGAGCTGCTCAAAGAGCCTTACATTTGGGCTATTTGCCCTTATTGCTGGTTTTTGTGTTTGTGCGCGCGCGCGCACGCGTGCGCGTGTGTGTGTGTGTGTGTGTGTGTGTGTGTGTGTGTGTGTGTTTAATTTCCTACAGTGATGTGGCTTAACTTGAGAACAGAGAAATAATGGGAGGATATATTTTTGAATGCTTTGATCCCCAGCCCTTTATTCTGTCTTTAACTAGCTATTGCAATATCACTTAATCCGGACCTCGGCATTCCAAGTACAAAAGCATCTCCTCCCACCTACTGCTCACACGCTCCTGCATCAGAATAGAAGACTTACATAGAGGCAGCCAGACCCACAGAAGAGCACTTTCCTCTCAACAGATGTCTTCAGGTTTTTAGGCACACACACACACACACACACACACACACACGCACACACGCACACACTATTGCCTACCTTAATAAGGTGCACAGAAAACCTATTACGGTCTCCACGGATGGTTTTAGTTCAGAGCAGCCAGCAATGCCTCCGCACAAAGCTTTGCCATTGCTAGTGTGAAGAGAAAGAGCTGCTGGGATGCTGAATGGCACATCAGCCAACTTTGTGTGTAGCAAAGGCTCTAAAGAAAACCTGGGCTGAGGCTCTGCTGGATCATGGATTGGACTCAATTCCACTCCACGCACAGCCTGTGTTACCCAATAGAGATTGTTTCTGGAAGCACTCAGAGCATATTTGCCTAGACAAAGACAGCCCCGTCTTTTTTTTTTTTTTACCCCTAACAACTCTTAAATCACTGTGTTAAAACTACAGACCTGATATCTTGAGGTAGTTGATTCACTGTAAGCAACATGAAAGCTGTCAATGGTCTTAGAAACTGTAGCCCCAGCATGTAGAACAGAGCCAGTATTTGATAAATATTTGGCTAACTACTGAATGTTGAATTGGTAATGGAGTCAAATTAGAAGTTGCTGAATTATTTATATACTGTAAAGAAAGTAAAAATGATTTAAGTGAATCCAATAATACAACATTTAAAAAAGTTTGTTGAAACCCAAAAGTATTATTCGCTTATTGCCCCAGCAATTTATAGCACACTTTTCCTTCCCTATCCAAAAGATCACTTTATGTCACTTCACTTTTACAAAAGACCTACATCAGTACCTGTTTTCACTAACTGAAAGATATCTGAAGAGGATTTTTGCTTTTGCAAAATGGTAATTGCTTCTCCGCTCTACACCATTTGAGCTCAAGAATGCTCTACTTTTGGATTAGTGGGGGAAACCAATCTAATAATAGTCCATTATCGTGGTCCATTCATCAATGAATGAATAGCAGGCTTTATTGTAATTCCTTGATATATATTTGTAATCAGCTCTACATGTGCAGACGTGTATTTACTAACCCTCTAGAGCCGTTCATCAAACTTATATTAAGCTTACACAATGGACAGAATAAAAGAATACCATCCTTTGAGGTAGTTTTACTACTTCTACAACAACCTCTCAATAACCCTAAATTCACAGACACCTTCTTTATCATGTTACTGTTCTCTAACAAAACGCAGGCTGGCAAGGAGCCCTCAGGTTAATACCTGAAGCCAGAGAGAAAGGTTCCAAAGTGCCCTGCCTCACAGGGTCTTCCCACAGACACACACCTGGAAGAAATCTCTGGCAAGCACCTGTCTACAGGTGCAGATGTATGCATGTTGGGACAAACGAGAAACACACTTAATTTGGTAGATGACATCCCTGATGTGATGGGCCTTATTGTGCTGTTTATGACAATATTTACAGATTAAGATGTACTTGTTTAATAAACAGAGTAATTAAGTGTACCCAAAACAAAATAGGAAGTTAATAACCTAAGTGGTGCTCAAGTATTTATGTATCACAAGTGCCTAGTGTATTCTATACTGCCTGTTACTCTGTCTTTAAATATCCTCTGAAGAAATTGTCAGCTTACAAACACACATCCCCCAGTTCTGATGTTATGCATATTCTCAGGAAGACCTACTTACACCCGCAGCATCACTGCATAGCTCTACACCCATAACAGGTGTTCAACAAATGCTTGTCAAATGACCAGATAAATGATAAATGAAGGGGAAATACACTTGATATTTATATCTTCGAGATACCTATTATAGGCATATGATTTTACAGAAGTTGCTACTTGGGTTGTCTATCATTTCAATCTACTTTTCTTCTCTAAAATATCATTGCCTTATGGATAGATTAAATTTGATAGAGTCTGATACTTGAGGTACTATTTCGGTGTTATCTATATCATGTTGAAACTAGTTATCCAGCTTGGCAGATGAGAATGTATGCAGTTTTGAGCCTCCTCCTAGCTCCCTAACTATAGATTTCACAATAGAAGAAAGAATGGGGGACTTTTATTTATAAATAATCAATACAATATGTAAATAGACATCCTTTCCCTTTGAGCAACTCACAGCCAGCCAGCTCTCAAATGAAAGTGGATCAGTCCCTCCTTTGTTAACGGTGTGGTCTACATCAGAGAGGTTATCACAGAGTCCTTTGCAGAATGCAAATCGAACATTTTGAATGGCAAAAGGATCAAAGCACAGCACCTAAAAATTGTTCAAACCTGCTGTTCATATTTTTATGCATCAGAAAACTTGAAAAGAAAGAGAAATTAGAATTGAAAATAAATGTACTTTCCAAAGGGTTTATCATTATTTAGATTGTTAGTGTATTTATTCTTCGTGGGTTACTACAGTGCATCCCATTCTAGGGCAGTAGCTGAGATGCATGTCGTGGACGAAAAGACTTAGGAGAATCCTGGCTCAGCTACCCATAGGCTGTTTGACCTTGTACAAGTGACCTAAACTTTCTGGCTTCAACTTCCACATCCGTGAATGGGACTAATAATATCACATCAGGAGGTGAGGAATAAATAGTTATTGGGGTGCCTAGGTGGCGCAGTCAGTTAAGCGTCCCACTCTTGGTTTCGGCTCGGGTCATGATCTCAGAGTCGTGCGATCGAGTCCCATGTTGGGCTCCACGCTCAGCACAGAGTCTGCTTAAGACCCTCTTGCCCCCCCCACTCTCTCTCTCTCTTTAAAATAAATCTTTAATAAATAAATAAATAGATATTAAAGCAGTACTCCCCAAATTCAATGTAATACAAATCACCTGGGGATAGTCTTGCTAATGTAGAATCTGTATAATTAGTCACCAGGTCCGGGGTGGCTCCTGAGATTCTGCATTTCTAATTAGTACCCAAGCAGTACTTATGCTGCTGGTCTGTGGACTCCACACTGAGTAGCAACTATCAGTGAAACACAATATTATTCTTCCAAATGAGAGTGAACTTGTGTCATCTTGCCATTTTTATTTATTGCATACGTTTTTTTTTGTTCATTTTTTAAAAATTTTTATTGTTATGTTAATCACCATATATTACATAATTTGTTTTGGTGTAGTGTTCCATGATTCATTGTTTGTTCATAACACCCAGTGCTCCATGCAGAATGTGCCCTCCTCAATACCCATCACCAGGCTAACCCATCCCCTCACCCCCCTACCCTCTAGAACCCTCAGTTTGTTTTTCAGAGTCCATCATCTCTCCTGGTTCATCTCCCCCTCTGACTTACTCCCCTTCATTCTTCCTCTCTTGCTATCTTCTTCTTTTTCTTTTTTCTTAAAATATGTTGCGTTATTTGTTTCAGAAGTACAGGTCTGTGATTCAACAGTCTTACACAATTCACAGCGCTCACCGTAGCACATACCCTCCCCAATGTCTATCACCCAGCCACCCCATCCCTCCCACCCCCGACCACTCCAGCAACCCTCAGTTTGTTCCTGAGATTAAGAATTCCTCATATCAGTGAGGTCATATGATACATGTCTTTCTCTGATTGACTACGTTTTGTCAGCATCTGCTCAACCAACAATTATTGGATGCTTATTCTATGGCAAGTGCTGTGCAGTACATAGAGATTTCAGAAATTATAAAGATACTGTCCCAACCCTAGGAAGCTCTCAATTTATTTCAGAGTCAAAATCATCTACCATCGCATAAAACTTGGGCACTGGAGAACCAAAGCTGCCTCCCCTCTAGACTCTCACAGTTTACCATCAACATTAACATGACTTACCACTTCATTGTCTTCATTAACATAACTCTCCTATTCCAGAAGACTCTTGCCCAGGCAAATCACTTGACTATTCATTATTTTAACTTGCCGAAACTCCCATCAACTCCTCAAGAGAGAGCCTCAGTAGAGAGTTCACGCCATAATATTCTCTAAGCCTCTTGCCTCAAAAATCTTGCTATGTTGTTTCCACCTAAACCTAAGTTGTAATATCATAATCCTAATTATGTGCCCACAGTGAAAGATCCACCTTGAAGTAAACTGCGAATTCTAAATAAAATCCAACCTTCCTCCTATGAATCACTACCAAGCTCCGTCAAGTTGGTGGTCTTCCTTTACCATGGTAAGCAATACACTCAGCTCTGTCTTAGGAACAGATTGTATTGCTGATATCTGGGGAGCTGGCATTCCACATATGGAAGAAATAGACCTGTGAATCAAAGGGAGATAAGCAGTGGTACCAAGGAGTGGATTCAGAGACTTTAGCTCCTCTACTGGTCATCCCAAGTAAATATACAATTTAAGTATAAACAGTATGTTTTCTCTGCAAACATACTTCCAGGAGTCCCCTAGCCCCCACTCATCTCCTCACCCAGGCATTTTGATGGCATCACTGGTACCACCTTTGCTTGTGATGAGGTATGTGATAGGTTTATGTTCCAATACTGCACTAGAAGCATATGAAAGTAGCATTAATCCAGGGAAAATCTTTTTGTGGATATGATGTCTGAGCTAGCACTTCAAGGAGGTAGGGGTTGCCCAAGTCTAGAATTGGGGGTAACCCAGCATCCAGATAGATTGTGGCATTTTCAAGGAAATGCACAATTGTAGCAAAAGCCAAAAGTGACACATAGGGTCCAGTCATAAAAGAACAGTCCTTCATGCCATAGCTTATGCCGTGGCTACTCTACGTGTGCTTTGCAGACAGCATCATTGCTATAAGCTGGGCACTTGTTAAAAATGCAGAATCTGAGACCCTATGGCAGACCAGCCGAATCAGAATCTGCTTTTTTAAAGGATCCCAGGTGATTTTTATACACGTCAAAGTTTGGAAAGCACTTCCCTAAATAATATTCTAGAGGCTATGTGAAATTCTCAAATGATTTTAAGCAAGGAGGTGACATGACTGAATTTGCATTTCAGAAAAAAATTACTCTGTACCCATTCATTCCTTCTGAATCTATATGCCAGACATTGACCTAAGAGCTGGGAATTCAGCATAATCTAGGGTAGATGAATCTCTCCATTCAATATTCATTCAACAAACGTTCATTATATGCCAATGTTGATTTGGCTTCTCAGGCTTGATTTAGAAACAATCCTACACAGATGGCTATAAGTTTTGTTGGCGGGGACAAATAATTGTTGAGAATCTCCTAGTGGGCTTTACTCAGAATTTCTTCACACTATCAGGCTGGTTACTTAAACATGAAAGGTTTTGTTAATATAGTTTTATAGAATTTTTATTGCAATGATATTTGCTGTATTGGAACTTGACCCACAGTACAAGTTGTAGTATAAGATACCAATCAATATTGGTTTTAAAATGAACAATATGGGGTATACAGCTTGCAAATTTAAACTTTAATATTAGAGATGATAAGATCAGTACCATTTTTTTTTGGCTTAACATATGCAGAGGATTGTCCTTTGGTGACTGAAAAGGAAAACAATAAATTCTAAGTATGTGGTGTCTCTGTCTTTTTAATAATAGTCAAGGCCTTATCAGAACTCATACAGACTTGGTGTTAGGGGCTCTGGAAAGCTAGCTAGCCTGTTTCGTGCCTGCTTTATTGTTACTTCCAATGTGCAAACATAGTGAAGGTCAGTGGGCAATAAGTTCTCAGTTTTACTTTAGCTCTTCTGGGTTGCTCTGACTGCCTGTGATGTACTAGGCTGGAATCATTATAGGGAGAGGCAACCACTACAACTAAATATAAAGCCATCATGTCCCTGACTCAGTTCCTCTGTAGCTGTACGAACACTGAATTTAGTTCAGAAGAAGTCTGACTTGCAATGGCTAGGTGTTACTCTAAGACCCATTAGTGGTATTTGCATAACCTCATATAGTTTGGGGGAGACCCTATAAGCATGGACTCTGGAAGGTTCCCTGAGGGAACAGAGCTTCATAAGGACTTCCCCGGGAGAAGCAAGCCTTGCACGGAACTGGAATGAGGCTGCAAGTTTCAGCCTTCTTGCTGACCTGTGATACTTCCACCACAGGTCATTGTGTTTAGGATTCCCACATTATTCATTTTGGATGACAGGATATTGTAATGAAAACAAAATGTGGCTCTGGAAGCAACCAGATAAGGGTTCAAATCCCACCCTCAATATGTATCAGCTGTGAAACTTTTTTTTTGTTTTGTTTTTTACACTCGGTTAGGTTCTTTGATTTATGTAACAGCAATGCTAATACTATCTGCCTTGCAGAGTCAACTGGAGGATTAAATACATTAAAATGTATACAGTACCTGGCAGTTCAGGGATTCTCAATAAATATTAGTTTCTTTTACCATTACCTTCTGTGCTATTAAAGACTCTATAAAATGTGAATTTACCTAAGTCACAATAGCCACTAATATTTTTGACCAGATAAGTTAACAGAATTGGGAAGCCAGTTAGAAAGTATAAACTCTGAATGAAGAGGATATGCATTACAGTCTCTTAAGTGTGTGAAAGGTAGAGCAAAAGAAGGAAGGGTTGGTTAGAGATAAGACTAATATCTGGCAAGACAGTGGGCTCTAGTTCTCAGACCCACTGAATGTTAGGAGTAAAGATATCATCAAACCATCCATTTTACAGATGAGGACACTGAGTCCAAGTGAAGTAAAATAACTTGCCTAGAGCCTAGAGTTAGAACACTACCAAGTGAAAACTGAAAACCCAGTTGAATGAGGGTCTTGAAAAAGGAAGAAAAAAATGTGAAAAGAAAGAGCAGCAAGGGGAATGGAGGTGAACTTTAGCCCAGGGTGTGGGTTGTATTCCCAATGCCACTGTCCTCCCAACAGGAGACATTCCTCAGCCTCCCATATAGAAGTGCCAAGGTGTGATCAGGGTTCTCTGCCATTAAACACTTGAACATGACCAGGGTACTTTGCCCATTAAACACTCATGATCCCCTATAGCCATGAACATGGAGGAAGAACGTGTATCCTAATATTCTTGCTGTAGCAAGGACTCCCAGAAAAGTGCCTTTTCACAACGATCAATGAAGATGAGTCTCTAGAAACAACAGTCAAGTAACGGCTTTTAAACTGCTGTGCCAAATCACTTTAAAGATGGCCATGGATATGAAGCTACAGGTACTGTCATAAAGACACTGCCTAAACAGCTAGGTAATCTAAGGGAGCACACCTTTGAACAGTCTCTCCATAGAGATGACTCTTAAACATATATCTCTAGCCCGTACTACTTCCCTGAATCCCAGAATCATAGACAACTATGCTCTTTTATTTTTTAACTTTACTGCAATGTCTAACAAACTTTCAAACAAATACAAAAATAAACTCTTACTTTCACCTCCACCTCTCTATCATCTAACTCGATCCTTCCATCTTTTTCACCATTCTATCCACTCTATCCACCCAGGAATCATCCTGGACTCCTCTCTTTTTATGCCCACACCCCACTGATCAGAAAATCCTGGCAGTGCTACCTTCCAAAGATATCCAGAATTCATCCACTTCTCATTATCTACACCAGAAATACCCTGGTTGAGAACCACTATTATTTCTCACTTAAATTACTGCAATGACCCCATGACTCCTCATTAGTTACTCTATTGTCTGTTTTCCACCAGCAGCTAAAGTGATCTATCAAACCCTGAGTCAGCCCATCTAACTTCTTTCCCTAGATGATGATGATGATTCCATTTATATAAATTTAGTGAAAAGTCAAAATTATAGAGAAGGAGAACAGATGATGAGGTGAGGATGAGGGGTCTGGATGGGTATGACCTTAAAGGAGTAGCTCAAGATAGTTCTCTTGTGACAGTGGAATGATTCTGTATCTTGATAGTGGCGGTGGTTACATGAAGAGGATATGCATCATAGTCTCTTAAGTGTGTGAAAGGTAGAGCAAAAGAAGGAAGGGTTGGTTAGAGATAAGACTAATATCTGGCAAGACAGTGGGCTCTAGCTCTCAGACCCACTGAATGTTAGGAGTAAAGATATCATCATTAGTGAAATCGGAATAAGGCCCAGAAATTGTACCAATGTCAATTTCCTGTTTTTTATATTGCATTTAGTTATGTAGGATGTAACCATTATGGGAAGCTTGGGTGAAGTGTACTCTGGACCCCTCTGAAGTATTTCTACAACTTCTGTGATTCTTTACTTATTTAAAAATAAAAAGTTTAAAGATTTTATTTATTTACTTGAGGGAGAAGAGAGAGAGAGAGCATGAGCAGGGGAGGAGCATAAAGAGAGAGACAAGCAGACTCTGTGCTGACCACAGAGCCTAATGCAGGGCTCGATCCCATGACCCTGAGATCATGACCTGAGCCAAAACCAAGAGTCAGCTATATCATTCTTAAAGGGTCTATACAACAAGAAGATCTAACAATTGTAAATATCTATGCCTCCAACATGGGAGCAGCCATCTACATAAGCCAACTGTTAACCAAAATAAAGAGTCATATTGATAACAATACGTTAATTGTAGGAGACCTCAATACTCCACTCTCAGCAACAAACAGATCATCTAAGCAGAAAATTAACAAAGAAACAAGGGCTTTGAATAACACACTGGACCAGATGGACCTCACAGATATATACAGAACACTCCACACTAAAACAACAGAATACCCACACTTCTTGAGCACACACAGAACTTTCTCCAGAATAGACCACATACCGGGTCACAAATCAGGTCTCAACTGATACCAAAAGACTGAGATTATTCCCTGCATCTTCTCAAACCATAATGCTTTAAAACTGGAACTCAATCACAAGAAAAAATCTGGCAGAAATTCAAACACTTGGAAGCTAAAGACCACTCTGCTCAAGAATGTTTGGGTCAACCAAGAAATCAAAGAACTTAAACAATTCATGGAAACCAATGAGAATGAAAACACATCGGTCCAAAACCTATGAGATACTGCAAAGGTGGTCCTAAGGGGGAAATACATAGCCATCCAAGCCTCACTCAAAAAAAATAGAAAAATCCCAAATTCACCAACGAACTTCACACCTTAAAGAACTAGAGAAAAGGCAACAAACGATGCCTAAGTCATGCATTGGAAGAGAAATAATTAAGATTAGAGCAGAGATCAATGAATTAGAAACCAGAAACATAGCAGATCAGATCAATGAAACTAGAAGCTGGTTCTTTGAAAGAATTAATAAGATAATCTACGGCCATACCACCCTGAATGTGCCCGATCTCATCTGAAAGAATTAATAAGATCGATAAACCATGGGCCAGACTTATCCAAAAGAAAAGAGAAAGGACCCAAATTAATAAAATTATGAATGAAAGGGGAGAGATCATGACTAACACCAAGGAAATAGAAACAATTATTAGAAATTATTATCAACAACTATATACCAATAAATTGATCGACCTGGAAGAAATGGATGCCTTCCTGGAAACCTATAAACTGTCAAGACTGAAACAGGAAAAAATTGACAATCTGAATAGGCCAAGAACCAGTAACGAGATTGAAGCAATGATCAAAAACCTCCCAAAAAACAAGAGTCCAGGGCCTGATGGGTTCCCTTGGGAATTCAACCAAACATTCAAAGAAAAATAATACCCATTCTCCTGAAGCTGTTTCAAAAAATAGAAACAGAAGGAAAGCTTCCCGACTCATTCTATGAGGCCAGCATCACCTTAATCCCCAAACCAGGCAAAGACCCCATCAAAAAGGAGAATTTCAGACCAATATCCCTGATGAATATGGATGCCAAAATTCTCAAAAAATCCTAGCTAATAGGATCCAACAATACATTAAAAGGATCATCCACCATGACCAAGTGGGATTTGCATCCCTGGGATGCAAGGGTGGCTCAACATTCACAAATCCATCAATGTGACAGAACACATTAATAAGAGGAGGGAGAAGAACCATATGGTCCTCTCAATAGACGCAGAAAAAGCATTTGACCAAACAGAGCATCCTTTCCTGATTAAAAGTCTTCTGAGTGTAGGCAAAGATACAAATATAGGGACCCGAAGGGGTACATGTACCCCAATGTTTATAGCAGCAATGTCCACAATAGCCAAACTGTGGAAAGAGCCAAGATGCCCATCGACAGATGAATGGATAAAGAAGATGTGGTATATATACACAATGGAATATTATGCAGCCATCAAAAGGAATGAGATCTTGCCATTTGCAACGACGTGGATGGAACTGGAGGGTGTTATGCTGAGTGAAATAAGTCAATCAGAGAAAGACATGTATCATATGACCTCACTGATATGAGGAATTCTTAATCTCAGGAAACAAACTGAGTGTTACTGGAGTGGTTGGGGGTGGGAGGGATGGGGTGGCTGGGTGATAGACATTGGGGAGGGTATGTGCTACGGTGAGCGCTGTGAATTGTGCAAGACTGTTGAATCACAGATCTGTACTTCTGAAACAAATAACGCAACATATTTTAAGAAAAAAGGAAAAGAAGAAGATAACAGGAGAGGAAGAAAAGGGGAGTATGTCAGAGGGGGAGACGAACCATGAGAGATGATGGACTCTGAAAAACTGAGGGTTCTAGAGGGTAGGGGGGTGGGGGGATGGGTTAGCCTGGTGATGGGTATTGAGGAGGGCACGTTCTGCATGGAGCACTGGGTGTTATGAACAAACAATGAATCATGGAACACTGCATCAAAAACTAATGATGTAATATATGGTGATTAACATAACAATAAAAAAAATTAAAAGTCTTCTGAGTGTAGGGATAGAGGGAACATTCCTCAAGTTCATAAAATCCATCTATGAAAAACCCACAGCGAATATCATCCTCAATGGGGAAAAGCTGAGAGCCTTTCCCTTAAGATCAGGAACACGTCAAGGATGCCCACTCTCGCCACTATTTTTCAACATAGCACTAGAAGACCTAGCAACAGCAATCAGACAACAAAAAGAAATAAAAGGTATTCAAACGGGCAAAGAAGTCAGACTCTCTCTCTTTGCAGATGACATGATACTTTATGTGGAAAACCCAAAAGATTCCACCCCCAAATTACTAGAACCCATATAGCAATTCAGTAATGTGCCAGGATACAAAATCAGTGCACAGAAATCAGCTGCTTTCGGGGCGCCTGGGTGGCTCAGTTGGTTAAGCGACTGCCTTCGGCTCAGGTCATGATCCTGGAGTCCCGGGATCGAGTCCCGCATCGGGCTCCCTGCTTGGCAGGGAGTCTGCTTCTCCCTCTGACCCTCCCCTCTCTCATGTGCTCTCTCTCTCTCTCTTTCTCTCAAATAAATAAATAAAATCTTTAAAAAAAAAAAAAGAAATCAGCTGCTTTCTTATACACTAACAATGCAATGGTAAAAAGAGAAATTAGAGAAATGATTCCATTTACAATAGCACCAAAAACAATTAAGATATCTCAGAGTAAACCTAACCAAAGAGGTAAAGGATCTATACTCTAGGAACTACAGAACATTCATGAAAGAAATTGAAGAAGACACAAATAGATGGAAAAACATTCCATGTTCATGGATCGGAAGAATAAACATTGTTAAAATGTCTATGCTATTGAATGGAGCAGTGGGTGTTATACGCAAACAATGAATCATGTAAAACTACATCAAAAAAATAAATTTAATTAATTAAAAAAATAACAATATAAAAGAAATGTTGTGAATTTAAAGACTTTCTGGCTTTTGAGTTTGTTGTAGTGGTGGGAGAAATGCTTTTCCAGCTTTCTAAATCGCAAGTGGAAGCCTGAATTTCCCAATTTTTAAAAATTGAGATATAATTGATATATGTCATTTTATTAGTTTTAGCTATATGGCATAATGATTTGATATATGTATATATATTGGGAAATGATTAGTGCAAAAAATTTTGTACATTAAAAAAATGTCTCTGCTACCCAGAGCAATCTATACCTTCAATGCCATCCCAATCAAAATTCCAATGACGTTTTTCAAAGTGATGGAACAAACAATCCTAAAATTTGTATAGACTCAGAAAAGACACTGAATCGCCAAGGAAATGTTGAAAAAGAAAAACAAAGCTGGGGGCATCACGTTGCCCAATTTCAAGCTATATTACAAAGCAGTGATCACCAAGACGGCATGGTACTGGCACAAAAACAGACACATAGACCAATGGAACAGAATAGAGAGCCCAGATATGGACCCTCAACTCTATGGTCAAATAATCTTTGACAAAGCAGGAAAAAATATGCAATGGAAAAAAGTCTCTTCAATAAATGATGCTTGGAAAATTGGACAGCCACATACAGAAGACTGAAACTCGACCATTGTCTATCACCATTCACAAAGATAAACTCAAAATGGATGAAAGACCTCAATGTGAGACAGGAATCCATCAAAATCCTAGAGGAGAACATAGGCAGTGACCTCTTTGACATGGGCCACAGCAAATTCTTTCAAAGTACATCTCCAAAGGCTAGTGAAACAAAAGCAAAAATGAACTTTTGGGACTTCCTCAAGATAAAAAGCTTCTGCACAGCAAAGGAAACAGTCAACAAAACAAAGAGTCAACCCACAGAATGGGAGAAGATATTTGCAAATGACACTACAGATAAAGGGCTGGTGTCCAAGATCTATAAAGAACTTCTCAAACTCAACACCCAAAAAACAAATAATCAAGTCAAAAAGTGGGCAGAAGATATGAAAAGACACTTCTCCAAAGAAGACATACAAATGGCTAACAGACACATGAAAAAATGTTCATCATCATTAGCCATCAGGGAAATTCAAATCAAAACCACATTGAGATACCACCTTACACCAGTTAGAATGGCAAAAACGGACAGGGAAAGAAACAACAAATGTTGGAGAGGTTGTGGAGAAAGGGGAACCCTCTTGCACTGTTGGTGGGAATGCAAGCTGGTACAGCCACTTTGGAAAATAGTGTGGAGGTTCCTCAAAAAATTAAATATAGAGCTACCCTATGACCCAGCAATTCCACTACTGGGTAATTACCCCAAAGACACAGATGTAGTGAAAAGAAGGGCCATATGCACCCCAATGTTCATAGCAGCAATGTCCGCAATAGCCAAACTGTGGAAAGAGCCAAGATGCCCTTCAGCAGATGAATGGATAAAGAAGATGTGGTCCATATATACAGTGGAATATTACTCAGCCATCAGAAAGGATGAATACACAAGTTTTACATCCACATGGATGGGACTGGAGATTATGCTAAGTGAAACAAGTGAAGCAGAGAAAGTCAATTATCATATGGTTTCACTTATTTGTGGAACATAAGGAACAGCATGGAGGACATTAGGAGAAGGAAGGGAAAAATGAAGGGGGGGGGATCGGAGGGAGAGATGAACCATGAGAGACTATGGACTCTGAGAAACCAACTGAGGGTTCTAGAGGGGAGGGGGGTGGAGGGATGGGTTAGCCCGGTGATGGGTATTAAGGAGGCACATACTGCACGGAGCACTGGGTGTTATACGAAACCAATGGATCGTGGATCACCACATCAATAACTAATGATGTACTGTATGGTGACAACATAACATAATAAAATAAAATAAAATGTAAAAATAATAAAATAAATTAAATTTAAAAAAAGGAGCAGGAAAAAAAAAACAAGATTCGGATGCTTAACTGACTGAGCCACCCAGGCACCCCTCAAAATAAAACGTTTCAAAAATGCTACACACATGCCATTCCTCAAAACTTTGCATTTGCTGTTTCCTCTACTTGAAATGTTCTTCTTCGTATATATGAATGGCTAATTCCCTCACTTCCTTGAGATTTCTGTTCAAATATCACCTCACAGTGGTCTTCCCAGACTGCCACCTTTAAAACAGCAGTTTCCTGCTACTGTTTCTCTATCCCCCTTACCTGACTTTAGTTTTCTTAACACTTTCATTTGGCACACTATTTATTTCACACTTTTTCTAACTTCCCCACTAGTATATGAGCTCCTTAAATAGAGGAGTTTTGCCTTTTTTTTTAAATGTTATCCCTGTACCTAAAGCAATACTTGGCACATAGTAGACACTAAATAAATATTTGATAAATGAATAAATGAGTGAATGGGTAAAGCCACCAGAAGGAAGAGTCACACAGAATTACTTAACAGGAAAGTCTTGGTCTTCACTTTTCACTGTGACAATATAATTCACATTCCTTGACATTATTTAAAAAACACCTGGGGAAAAAAGAAAGAAAACTTGTTCTTACTGCTTCCATGATACAAAGAAAAACAAACAGCATTATTAGTAGCAGCTGTTTTTCTTTTTATAGTGCACCTGAGTTTTACCATGTCGAACTGTATTATGGATAAAACACAGCACACATGTATAAAAATAAGTTTAACTTCCCTGGGAAGAATCAATACAGGCAGTCCCCAGCTTACAAATGAGTTGTGTTCTGCACATTTGAAAGGCAGCTGTTTAATGATCTGCTAGGTGCTCTCTAACCTTTCTGGTTGGGTTCACCTCACCCCTGTCTGTGCATTCCTGTCCCCTGAAATCCTATCCCCAACCAAAGGAATCCAACATGGTTAGATTTCATAGGTTAGTCCACAAAATAATATTTCATTTATAAATGAGCTAAAATATTGCACAAAAAATGCTGGTCTGATTCTGCATGCTGGGAACAAGTTCAAGTGCTTCAACTTGAAGGGAGTTTAATAATGCATTTACAAGAGAAATTCAATGCCATGTGTGGATGAAGTGTGGGCTTTAAAATCTGGGACACCATGGAATCAAACTCTCACTCTAACACTTACTACCTTTGCAATCTTGGTCCAGTTTCTTAACCTCTCGAAGCCTTAGTTTCCTCAACTGTAACTTGGAAATAATAATTAAGACTACCTTCTAGGATTGTTTTGAGGATTAAAGGAGATAAAGCTGCTTTTGACTTTAGTATGTGAGTGCTACCTGAAGGCTGGGACCTGCCCCATCTCTGAAGATTCTATTGGCCCAATGAAGAATATATGAGGAGCTCTACAAAATTGTTCATCGGCATGATCACTTGGTCTGCCCTGATGAACCATCTCTCTCAAGGAGCTATTAGTCCATGGCCCCTTGCTGAGGAAGATTCCTTATTTGATTTGCAGGCTCCCAAGCTACATTACAGACACCTGCAGTAAATCCTTCCCAATCCTATGTTAGCACATAGCATTTTGATCTCTGGAATTCTGGGCAATGATCCTACCTCCTCATGGAACCATACACACTAATATATTGTTTTCAGACTTCCCATTGGACTCTTATCCTCCTCTTCTAGAAACGAATGCTAAGAATTACCAACCTTTGAGAGACTTTAAGCAGCTGTAATAATCTCTAAAATAACTTTAAAAGACTGACATAAAATCAAGCCTTGACCAATTACAGTTTAAAAAAAAAATCTAAATCCCCTGAGGGAAAGTAGGAAATTATGGAAGTGACTTAAAGAAAACCGTTGGGATACATAACAAACTGTTGCTTAATATTTAACCTAAATTTGCCCCGCTGAGCTCAAGCTGATTATTTTCCTGCTTTGATGGCTAGTGCAAATAATTGGTCTCTTTCCTCTTTATCACCTCTTTGAACTATTAAATCTTCCCTTGATGTTTTCTCATGCATGTACATGCCAGTATCGCTTACCCTGGTCTTGTAAATAACTTCCAAAAATTACCAAGCCCACATAAACTACACAAAACACACTCAATCTTTGCCAAAGTTTTCCAAGCTAGAGCTCTTCTGTCCATATGACCCCACTGCTTTTTCTTCCCTCTCTGCTTTAACTAGTTGCCGACCCCAATAGACTGCCTGTGTAATATGCACCTGCTTTGAATTGATTGATTGCTTTGTTATGCTGACTGAATTTTAAGAGCTATTTTAAGAGCTCCTAGATATGAATTTTTCAGGTCCAGGTATGTAGAAAAAAGTATTCCTCTGTATCAGCTGTGTTAGACTAATGGATAAATTCATAAGTGGCCATAGTACCAAGAATTACAGAGTCTCTATTGAGGCAGAGTTGTCTATGAGATGGCCAAGCCCCTGAAGGTGATATGGACTTGTCAAAAGCAGAGCGTATGAATGGGCTTCATTATAGTTAATGATTTTAGGGTCTTGTTTAGAAATTACTGCCTAAACAAGGGCAGTCAATTGATCTATAACATCCTGCATTATACATATTCTTCATCACCACACATACTTTGTACTATGGATATACCCCTTGAGATCTGGGAAAGAACAGAGTTCTTATAGTCTCCCCACAAGCAGCTTACTGTGAGAACCCAAGGAAGGCAATAAAAGGAGGTAGCTTTTTTTTATTCATCACCTATTCACATCATTTCCATCTTGACTCATTAACCCCCAAAGCACAGGGGTGTCATGGCTTCACGAGGCCAACTGGTTTCTTTGGTAAACATTTCTTGTTTATCCTGCATTGTCTTCCATTTGTTAATAACTATGGGGTGTATGTTAATAAAACTCAGGGATTCCCCAGACAACTTTGCTTAAGAAACAACTATTATTTAAAAAAAAAACAAACACTAGCCTGTTAGTACCAGAATAAGCACACTGCACTGTTTAACCACTAGCTGTAATTATTTCGTCTGAACCATTCTCACTCTCGGCTTTGCTTTCTGTAAGACATGGAGACTGGATATGGGGACATGTCCTCTGTTCTCACATGGTGATTCATATACAGAGTTAAAGTCTTAATCTTGGTTTGTATAGAAGTGTGCCACTTTAGTCAAGCTGGCTTCCATCACCTTGGTTAAGTCAAACGTAAGAGGAAGTTTCTATGTATCCATACATAAGGTGATGCTGGTGAGCCCAGAAAATACTGACAATCCGTAAACAAAATGTAGAAGGTTTGGGTGATGCTGGAAGTAAAATTTTTAACAATAATTATAAATGTGGCCTCTCCATAGGTCCATCTGTCCACAATCCCATGCCATCTGCCCCTTCTCTGGAGTTGCCATGGAAGAGAAAGTTGCACTACTTCAGCTACTTAATTTCTATTTGGAGGAAAGATGGGTGCCATTTTCAATTTTAATTGAAGTAAGACTGTAGTAATATTTGTTCATTCCATTGTGTTTCTTTTTTTGTTTCCACTCACCTTTTCTTCCCTTAGAATGTGCACATTCTTTATTTTTGACACCAATACAATGGCCACAAAGAAAAAATGCACATATTATCTTCTCAATTTTGAAATAAAGATAGGAAGAAAAATTCATCAACCAAAGGATTTCTTTTTTTTTTTAGGATTTAATTTCAATAGGTGTGATAACAGTTTTTAAAAAGATTTTATTTATTTATTCATGAGAGACAGAGAGAGAGAGGCAGAGGGAGAAGCAGGCTCCCCCCAGATCAGGGAGCCCAATGTGGAACTCGATCCCAGGACCTCGGGATCACGACCTGAGCTGAAGGCAGATACTTAACAGACTGAGCCACCCAGGCACCCAATAGTTTTTTTGTTTTGTTTTGTTTTGTGTTTTGGTAACAATTTCCCCACAATCTCTCCCTTATCAAGTTCTTTCTCTTTTTCCTACTTTCCATCAGAGAGTTAATATCTATTGGTATGCATAATGTAACTCTACTACACCTGTTGTTTTTGATATAGTTTCATATTTTCCAACAAGGAAAAATGAGAGTGTAAGAATACCATGGATGCTGGAATAATAAAATCAGAAAGTTTTATATCTCCTATTCTTTGTGCTGAGAATGTTCCTATTTGCTCTCAGATTCATTCCTCCCATGTCCTTTGCAAACTACATTTCCCCAAATCCTTTGCCAATTGGCTTCCTACTGGTTTTGGCCAATGGGAAGCATGGCAGTTAGGAAGAAGAGAGAAACAAGGGTATTACTTTCCATTTCTCTCTACTTCTGGTTGTGACTCCAGAGTGGGTTGCACATTCCCTGTGATTCCAGTGTACATAGGAAAGACTCTCCTTCCTTGGTTCCAGCTTCCAAACAGCAACATCCATCCTAAATTCAGCTGTTACTCAGCTGGTCTGGTTCTTGGGCCTTGGTAATAGATCCTAGTCTCTTGTTTCTAAAATCCTAGAGGTGGTAGTTGCCTCCCACACATGCTAATCCCTGGGCTGCATCACCATCTCTTGTTGGGCTTTTTAACTGTGTGAACATTTTTGTAACTAGTTCCTCATACTAAATTTCTTGTACCAGACCAAGATTTCTCAACCTCATCATTATTGATATGTTGACACAGATAATTATTTGCCATGGGAGGCTGTTTTGTGTCATCTATGGTGTTTAGTAACATTTCTGCCTCTACCTATTAAATGCTGGTAACACCTCTACTGTTGTGATAGACAAAAATGTCTGTAGACATTGTCAGCTGTTCCCTGGGTGGCAGAATCACCTGTGGTTGGGAACTGCTATATTAGATTAGAGCAGCTGTTTTCCTGACTCGGACTCTAACTGATATACTCCCTCAAACTGTATTTATACCTGTTATACTTCAAAACAAAATTAGAATATGATCAAATGGTGATACATATCTATCTACAGAAAAACTAGTCATATTGGTACATAGTCAAAGCTTATTCAATAAATGAATGAAAAAATACATTAATATGAAAATAACTGGGAAACCTTGATCTACTTTTCCCAAAATTAATAAATATTTCATATTTCTCAGCTAATCTGAAATATGTTTTCATTTGATTAACTATCATAGGGTTTTCAAAATACTTCTTATATTGTGATGTCTTATATATTAAAGTAAGTAAAATAAAACATCTGCTAATTTAACTGATACAGAAAAAAATAATCCAAGAAGTAAAGTTTTAAGGAGAAGAAATACACAATAATAGTTATTTACTCCCACCACACACTATGATCAGGCAATTTTTTTTTCCTAAGCACTAACATCTTCTCAACAATGGACAGATATATATATATATCCTTTATTTTGTATTTATTAATCCTTTCTCTTTTAATCCTTCTGTTCCTAATTTTATTTCTATTGCCTTTGTCCTTGTTTAATGCTAGTGTCAGGATTTAAAAGGATCATTAAGTCACACACTTATTCACACTTTATTTAACCAGAATAATAGTGAGTTTCAGTGAAACTGCACTAAGAATTATCTTTGTGTGCTTTGTTGAAGCTTCAGAAAAGCAAATACCAATTTCATCTAAGAAATGAAAGAGAAAGAAAATATGTGACGATACTCATATTCAAAATTACTATATAATTCACATAAATGGACAAATAAGTGCATACATTTTTGCTTGAAATACACTTACATACACTTATATTTAAGATTTGTCTTAAAGTTCACTTTTATCACTCATATAGTTGATAATCATCTAATAATATGACCAAATGCTATGCTTTCAGTACAATATTCATCTTATCAATGTCTAATGTTCACTTATCAAAGTGTAATATTCACCTTATCAATATTTCTCCATGAAAATTAAAAGTGGCTAATTAAAGGGGAAAATAAAATCTTTCTTAAGGTTATAAAAAGCATTCTTTCTTTCAAAATAGAGGACAACATAATTAACCCAACATGCCCATAAGTCATATAAAGAAATACAGATGGGATTAGTAAAATGGAAGAAGGAAATGAAAGCCCAACAGATTACTAGGGTTTGAGCCTAATTTAAAAGCTTATCAAATATATGGTTGATTATTCATCTCAGGGAGTTGTATGGTTTCAGAAATAAGACAAGATAAAACAAAAGGGTTGAATTTCCCTGAATGATTTGTAGCCTATTTTCCTTCTAAACTCAATAATCCTTTACTAATATGGAGAAGCTTTTTATTTCCTTTTTTTTTTCAGATCACTGTTCATAATGATATGAGAGAAAAATAAATGGGAAAATATCACAGGTCATATGATGGATTCATTCAAATTTTATAAGGCATTTGGTTTTAAATATTTATATTATTCATACCATATAGAAATATAAGTAGCAAAATATAATAAGCATTACACTTCTTTGGAACAAGAGATACCTGACAATTAAAGCCATATATATATATATGAATTCACACTATATGTGATTAATCTATCTATATCTATATCATCTATATATCTCAGGTCCTTTCACATTTTCAGCAATATGTGGATTTTTTAGGGTACACTATTCTTGTGACCTACTGACAAAAAGGAGGGGGATCACTAGAAACAAAGATACTCTTTATGAGCACAGGAGTATCCCAGAAGAGACAGGTCCCACATGAAATAATTGTCACATGAAATAATTATCAAGTATTCCTGAAAAATCATTGAGGTGTTTTTAGTGAAGCAATAGTTACTAAGGAAATAATGGTCTGCCTGCATACTTCTGATGTTTCTTGCCAAATCACTTCATACACTAATCAATTAAAATATTTTAATACTAAGGACACTTTTTCTTCTAACTACAATTCTGAATGTTTATGTATATGCTTTAGGAAAATGAGTTTTTAAAAGAACGATTGAAGACTTAGCTTTTTCTGCTATTTGATTATTGTGTGATTCAACATGTTAGTAGACTATTTTATTCTATTTTTTATGAAGTATCGGGAAAAAACTATGTGTGAATAAGGCAAAATACATGTCACAGCGCTGCTTTGTATTCACGTTTTCAAGGTGCACAGAAATAAATACAGATGATACAAAGTGAAATAAATTCATTGTTAATTGTTATGGAAAAAGTGGACAAGAGAAAAGTCTACAAGAGTCTACATTTAGATAAAAGATCTTACTTTATACAAATTATAAAATTGGTGACTGTGTTGATTGAACATGGTCAAGTTTATAAACAAAAGGTGACTCCACATCATTATAATTTATAATTCCCTTACCAGAAAGAAAAGACATTACAAACATACGAATATATTCTGTGAAAATGAAGTTGTCGAAGATTAAATAAGACTGGCCAACAGGTTGCCAACTTTGTTGCTAACCACTGTAATTGCACTGATTGGACTTTATCATTAACTACATTTCTAGCCCTTATCTGTCATAACCAGAAAAGGAGAGAGAAAAAGGAATAGATAAATCTTTTAGGTATTATAGTCCCTAATTACAGGCTTCCCCAAACAGTTGATGCCTGTTGACACATTGTTAGCTCTAAAGTAGGAGTCTGCAAACTACAGCCCTCAAGCCAAATGCGGTCCCCTGCCTCTTTCCGTAAATGCATTTTTATTAGAACACAGCCACACACTTTCCTTTATGCATTGTCTATGATTGCTTTCACATTACAATGGCAGAGCTGAGGAGTTGCAACAGAGACCTTATAGCCTACAAAACCTAAAATATTTACTACCTGACTCTTTACAGAAAAAGTTTCTTGACCCCTGTTCTAAAGCAATGGTACCTTTTTAAGCTATGGGAAATTAAAAACAAAACAAAGCCATGGCTCACATATATCTTATTTTAAAAGTAAAATTACTTTTCCTCTTCCATAGATTTTTTTTTTTTTTCTTCCCGGAAAGTGCTTAGCTTCCAAGGAGCAACCAAAGCAGAAGCATACCAGTAAGTGTGCATGGTGACAGGAATAACTTGTGAAGGTTGGAATATACTTCCTGGCAACATCCAATATGTTAGGAACCTAGAAACACGTCTGCCTGGTACTTTTAGGGGGAATACATAGAGAGCCTCTTTTGAAATTTTGAAAAGATTTATTTTCTATTCTGGAGGCACTTTAGGATGAGGAGTTGAAGGTTGCATAAAAATATAGCAACTGGCATAGTCAGAGTGGTTATTCTCCAGGGAAACATTTGGCCCTAAGACAAGACATTCTGGGAACAAATAAACAAGCAAATAAAATTGGCCAATATAAACTTAAACTCATATAAACTCAGGGAGATATATGCTTAAACCTATAACCTCAAGCAAATATGTTTTCATGGATCCTAGGCTATTTTCTGGCCTTTAAATCTTCCCTAAAGGTTACTCTCATGTGCTTTTGAATTTGAAGTTGCTAGGACCACTTCTACAGCCCTTGCCTTTCACAAATAAAATTCATTTCTTGATCCTTATCGTATGCTTCCATTGGATGGCTTTGTGGTGTGAACAAACGTCTCCCGTAGGTAATTCTCTGTGACACGGAGAATCCTATGTTAATGAAGATGTTTACCTCAACTATTGTGCCCATAAGATGAGGCTAAGAATGAGCTCAATTGAGATTCGAGACAGTGTGTTTCAAAAACAGGGGTATATATAACTCCACCATCTCCCTAACAACTTTATAGGCACCCTGGTTCTCTTGATCCTCACTCAACATATAGAGCTTGTTCATTTCTAGGGCCTTTCTACCACCTATCTCCTATGCCTGGAATGCACTGGCCCTAGAATGCTACCTGGCTGAGTCTTTATTGTCAATCATATCTTCCTAGAAATCATATCTCCAGTGAGGTTTTAAAACAATTTTCAAGCCTTTCTAACTCTCTTTTAACTCTCTGAATAGGATTTCCCACTTTGCCATTTTTTCCTCTCTCAATTTGTCTCCTAGCTCAGCTTACTAGAATCTCAGCTTATGAGAACATGTATATAGTGTGCAAAACATTGCTTGGAATAATGTGGACACTCATACATTATCTAATACATTCATTTTAGAAAGCTAGATCTACAGGGGTCTAGATGTGGTACTAAGCATGGACATAAAAGATGAAAACACTTTTTCTGCCTTTAATGTGCTCCTAACCTGGTTGGAGAAATGATCACATACAAATCACACAGTTGTGCCACTTGAGGAATTATCCATTAGGTTAACAAAACAAGCATTTTGGAGCATAGATAGAAAGAAATTAATCATACCAGCAAACTAGGGGATGGTGGAGACAGGGAAGAATTACTGTAGGAGATATTTTAGCTAAGTATAGAAAAGGAGGTAATAAATGAAGTCTCCAGGCAAATGCTTGTCACAAGTGCACTGATATGAAGCTGTGTGACATGCTTATGGGAAGACAAATAGTTCATGGTGGCAACCTTTTTTCCGGACATCATTCCGGACATTCACTGCTCTTAGTGCCTACTTAACCCTTCACTTAGAAATTTCACAAATATCTCAAAATGAATATATCCAAGACAAACTCACCCTTTCTTTCTCTCCAAATCTGTACCTTTCCCATTGTTAATCTATTATTTTCATCCAATATAGCACTTATTTTAATATTTCCATAAATGGTAGTATCATCTCCCCAGGAAATCAAGTCAGAAACTGGGAATCACCGTTGACTGTTTCCTTAAATTCTACCCTATTCAACCTAACACCAACCCCTGTCAGTTCGACCTCTGGCATTTTTCTCAGACTTGTCCTCTTTCCCTCACCCTCATTAGTACTATCTTAGTCAAGATCACCATCACTTCATGCAAAGGTTACAGTAATAGCCTCTTTTTTTTCCCCTTCACATTTTCTTCTCTCTGAACCATTGTCCACTCCTCAGCAAAAGAAGTTTGAATCACAATTACCTTGACTCTATCCTGCTGATCACCCCTTAATGACTTCTCAAAGCCCAGAAGGCAAGGAAAAAAAATCTCTCAAACAGGACCCAGAGGCCCTCCAGGATCTGGTCCCAGCTCCCCTTGATCTTAGTCTCTTGACCCTCTTTATTCCAAACGTACTCTTGTCACACTCTTTCAGTCCCTTTATGGTATGTCGCTCCCCTAGATCTTTCCTTGCACTACTCTGCATAGAAAATTCTCCCCCACCCTCACGTTTTTTGTGTGGCCAATTCTCACCTATCCTTCATTTCTCTCTTTAAATATCACTAATTCAGAGATGCTTTTTCTGATGCAGATACTAATTCAGATTTCTAACTCTAACCCAAATGCCCCCCCTCCCTCCCTCTCCCTTTCTCTCTTCTACTCTTGCACCTCATGAGACACATCACAGTTGATTACTTGTGTAAAGTCTGACATCCCTGCTGGGATCACATCTGTCACATTCACTTTTATATCCTTAGCATCTAGTTATAATTAATAATAATAATGATGATGATGATTAATGAGGAAGCTAAATAAATATTTGTTGGATAAATGGTAGTAGTATGACTGAAAATGAAATTATGTAAAATAGTGCAATGATGTAAGAGAGAACTGAAAATGCAGATGACGGCCAGATTATAAATGTCTTGATAAACTTTTCAGAGGTCAAACTGACAGGACCTGGGTACATTTCTGCTTGAGAAAGAGGCAAAATGGACAGGAGTTTATGATGACTACAGTTATTTTCAGCCTGGGTGACTGGGAGAATGATAAAGCCATTAGCTAATACAAGAAATACAGAAAAAAAGAACAAGTTTGAGGGATGTTGGAAAGGAATGAGGCATTTTAAATTAATGAGACATTCAGGAAATCCAAGTCAAGCTATGTAGTAGGCATGTGGAAATCTTGTCTTATTGGCAGAACGCTCTCCAAGCCAAAACCCTCAAAACCTGTTTTTATAATTAATGCCAATAAATTACTTTTACGTGCACTATACACGGTGTTGTGAAATATTTTAATGAGGTTAACTATTGTTAAAAGGCATAATACGTGTTCCTTTATAATCTAGTGACTACATACACCATAAACATCCCCTGCCAATGAAGATCTGATACAACGCAAATTCCCCCTTTCTCTCTCTCCTAAAGTAACTCTAAAATACAATTTGGAATAGCCTAATTTTGTCTGGTGCCAGCCTGTGTTGGGCACCATCCACAGAATGGTTTTAACTATATTCATTTGAACCACCACACAAGCCAGACGTTAACGACTGCAGAGGAGCTTTTTTATTTTTAAAGTTCTTTTATAGTCTTGGAGGTGGTTATGAGAGAAAAAAAAAAGAGTAAAGCAGAAATGTCCTCCTAGATATCAAACTTTTTTGAAGAAATTGTTTCTATCCCTTTGGTAGTAGAAACAAAGGCCAAAGTAATGATCTGAGTTCTGACGAGGGTGTTTTGACATAAAATGTCCTGTGACTCAAAGGCAACTTTTAACATGTACTAAGTTAACATCACTCAGCCAGAAGAATTTTCAGATTTATTAAATCTATTACCTTAAGCAAGATTCAGGAGTTAGGTTGATGACCGATGGCCACTTCCGTGCCTGAGTCTACGAAGGAAGCAGCCCTATAAGAAATAATAAACCTCATCCTTCAAAAGACCCAAATTTTTGTCTTGGTGTTAAATTCTAAAAGGAATATGCCCCATGGGAGCATATCCTGATAATACTGACAATCTGAAGTGATGGAATTATTGAGAAATATACATCTAATATAAAAAGTAATTTTTTAATGATTTTCTTAATTGATCTCTGATGGAGTCTGAGTACTTAATATTAAAATAGGACTCCCAATATTTTATTCTGAGGAAGACAAGGTAATATGGCTCAAGTATATAGCTTTCTGGTATCAGAAAAGTTCTGAGACTTTCCAAAGGTAAAAATGGTCCATGGAGTTACACAATCACAAAGCTGTAGGATCAGCAGCTCCTTAAAAGTGATCATTTGTTTACAGTACCACCCTTAAATACCACTCAGCCAGGTTTTTGAGAGAAGTAAGATGGCAGACAATTTGAAGCTCTAATTTATGATGAATGCAGGGTGAACTCCAATTGAGAAAGACAGACATGCTTTGGATACTAGTGAGTGGGTGGTTATTAACATAATGCTAGGAAAATTGAAAAGATGATACATAATAGTGCGCAGATGGAGACCTTCCCAGTCTTACAGAGAAGTAGGCTGTGAGACTACGTTCAGATTGAGCTGGAACCTTTCTCAAGAAACCGTTTGGGATCTGTTTAAGCATCACTGAGACTTTTGCTGTTCAAATCTCAGGATGATGGTTCTCTATGATCACAACATGTGCATTATGTCATGAATCTTTTGTTACTTGTAGCTAAAGCACAGATCTTTGCAAGTGGTTTCATCTTCTATAAATGAAAATAGATTCAACCAAATAACATCAGTCTCATTTGTATTATGCTTTTATGAGAGTGAGCAGTGTGCTGGAAATCACCCCTGACCCATACCATTTCATGTAAGCTATAGTCCATTGTGCATAGGTACACTCAGGGAAGTTTATTTTACATGTTAAGGGCATACGCTTCAAATGCTGGGAGGAAAACATGGTTAAGTAACGCTGCTATCTAACAAAAAAAAAAAAATCTTCCTTATCTGGACCATTTTCATGGTAGGCATTGAAAACTTCCCAATGAGGCCACATGAAAACTGTAGCTGAGCTTCCGTGGACACCCTGATTGGATGAAGTCTTACCTCTTACTCAGTCTGCTAAGATAATTAACTGGAAAAGAGAAAATCCTACTGCCTGGAGTTAGCATTTTATAAACCCAATTGTAAATGTGTTTGTTGAGTTGCTTAAGTGAACAGATTCATTATTACTTGAGTATAGTTTTCTTTTTTTAACAACATGGAAACTTACTGACTTTCAAGGGTCAATAGTTTAATATTTAAACCTAAAAATAATTGCTTTGACATCTGGAATATTGTGTAGCTTATTATTTCTTGGTAACCTTAGAAGAACTAATACAATAGGAGACAGATCTCAAATGGAATAAAGAATTCAGAATTTATGTTATAACAGAAAAAGAGACAGTAAAATGACAAGGAAATTACTAAAAATACAGTATATTTTCCATTTGAAAATAGATTTCTAGACCAATTTCAAAATAATGATAGCTTAGGTTCCTCTCTCCTCCAATAAGAAATATCTTCCCGCTGACTTGTACATTCTACCTTTTCCAGAATTACTTCTTCTACCAGAACTGCAATTACACAATTCTTTTAATCTTTTACTCTTCAAAAATAATGGAAATTTAAATTGGGAATTAAGTTGCATTTAATTTCCAGTTTAGCATTTTAATCTTTGAAAATAACCTAGCCATGGGCAAGGTGCATCTGAAAGCTTCAATGACAGCAAGCCAAAAAGGGGAAACCTGTCAGCTTTGAAATATAAACTGGTGGTTTGACTTCCAGCAAAGCTTTGTCCATTATACTCTTTCTCTTGTTCTTCTTCCCCTCTAGCTTTCTGCCACTGTCAGAGCCTAAAATGCCAATAATTCTATTTCAGGAAATATATTTCACATAATTTCTATAAAACCAAATGAAAAGCCTTAAGACTAAAAAGGGTCATAGAAGCTACTTTTTATTTGATACAAGATTTCATTGGATATAGAATTTTATATAGATCTTGCATTATATATATTTATTTTAGATATTTTACACCCCAGTATATGCAATAGAAACATAATATATTCTTAAGTCAAATTGTAGTTGATAGTGTTATTTGGATGGTGCATCATTAATGAATTTCAAAAGGAAAGCTGGATCTGTATCTGTCTATTTATATTCATTATTTTATATATGGCATCAATTTTGATAACACAAATTTGAAATTATATATATATCGTATAGATCAATTATATATAACAAATGATACATATTTTATATATCTAAAATTATGTATTATATGTATATGTATTTAATTGTACTAATAAGATTTTCAGTATACTAAACACCTAACATAGTGTCTGGTATATGATATGTTCTTAATATTGAGCCAATGAATAAATGAGACCAAAAAATACTAAATAAATGGGAAAAAATCAAATATTTCACTTATTTTACTTTAGAGTGGTATTATAATATCTGACAAAAGCTAGTCATCACTAATAATTTAATAGGCAGTTTGGTCCTGTAAATGATCCTTTGCTATTCTCTATCAGCTATAATTTTTTCATTCTTTTGTATAGTTTTCTCCCACCTGACAAGTCTAACTGGGGAGAGAATGGAATTAACACTTACCAGGGCCTATTTTTTTCCTAATTCATATCTCTTTGAATCCTTGCAAGGATCCAGGAAAATAGGACCCTTTTGCCGAAAAAACAGAGGGTACATTCTCTACACAACTTGCCCCAAAGGGAAAGCCAGAGTTTGAATACAAGTCAGTCTAATTCTAAAACATAGGTCATTTCTTCAAACCACACCATCTTGAAGAACAGCATTGTCTTACTTCTCATGAAACTTGCCAATCTATCCAAGATGTTATCAGTAGCTAGGGCATTGAATAAATGCCAAGTGTGAACAAATGAAAAATTTAGAATGTGGGTGGCGTTGAAGTTCTCTGGTGGGATTTTTTTTAGTTTATTCTGTACCTACCTGAATTAGATGCTTTGAGAAAAATAAACTGGTGAAATTTAATCAGCTGAGTAAATGTTTGGATAAAAGATGAAGCTTGTTTGAATAGGTGAAAGCTCTTATTCTTTTGATCTACCAGCTGAAGTCAAACAATTATCATATAGCTAATTCTCATAATTATAATTATGTTTCCTTTAATTACTATATTAGGTTAGTACTGTCCTCTGACCTATTAGTTCAAATATACATATACATGCATATGTATGTGTATATATGTGTGTGCATATATATAGTGTGTGCGTAAAATATACTCTTATTACAAGATAGAGGTGACAGTAATTTATGCATGCATCAGGGCAATGTAAATTACTGCATTTTAATAACATACTTCTGATGTTTGCAAACTAAGAACTTCATTTATATCCATGGATGATGTAAGGTTCCCAACTACAAATGTTTGAATATCACTTTAAAGTTAGTATGTATGAATGATTTTTATCTGAAGCATTCTAAAAAATAGTTACTATTGCCTTTAAATAGCAGGCTGAACTGATGGAATTTTCTAGGAGCTACAAATACCTTCTCTTAGAGATACTGATCAGGAGTCCCCAAACTTTCTTGATTATGTAACCTCTAAAAAAGAATTTTGAAAACTTTGTTATCCCTTGCAGATCTAGAATTTTTCATTCATAGTTTAAATGATTGCAAAGGATATAATTTGAGGTACATCACTGTAAATATATTTTAAATAAAAGATACATATTTATGCTTGAAAGATTATATTGATGACCTATCATAACTTTCTCAAATAACAATTTGTATCTACATTAAGTATTTTTTATGTCACCACAGGCTTTAAGTGTAAAAAAAAAATTCTTACCACCACAATCATTAATAGTGTATAATTCATCAAAACAATATACACATATTACAAAACTTGATAAAAAATAAACCTAAAAATAAAGCTTTACTGAAACATTTCTCTTAATAAGACAGATGGGGGTTACACTAATTTAGGTACCTACAGAAGAATATATATTATTTCTAAAATTTGAAAGGTTTCAGCATCAATTCTATTTCTATTTTTCGCTTTTATAGATGTAAGTGCTGATAAATCTTAATTGAGTAGAAGGGAATGGAAGGCATTTTACTGCAGTAATTTTATTCAACTCTTTGAACCCCTTCTGTGTCAAATGCTAAAAGTACATGGTGATCCATCATCAAAACTTGTTTTTTTATGATCTGTCAGCTGACAACTCATCAGGTCTTCTCTTCAGGTTTAGTTGAAAGGAAAGAGTTAGCAAACCACCGTCCTTGTATAAAGCAGTATTTTCCAGTCATTAACGTCACTTAACAATCTTTTGGTTTGAAGCCCCAATAAAGATCCCAGATGGGTGAAAGAAAAGTCTTTCTTTCTTAAAATGGGAGAAGTGGTTTAGGAAGAGGAGGTGGGAAAGAAGAAACAGCCTGAGGTCTAGACTGTGGGCATCTTTTAGCAGGCAGTTCCTATTCAGTGAAAAGTACAAAGGAAAGCTGAGAATCTTGAAATAGGTGGTGACTACACTTATTGCGGTGAGCACTGAGTAATGTATAGAATGATCAAATCACTACTGTACCTCTGAAACTAATATCACACTGTATGTTAATTATGCTTCAATTTAAAAAATTCCTTTAAAACTATCTCCTTGGGAAATTCTTCATGTACCCCCAGGTGATATGTACGCCATTGTGAGGACAGCAGTTTTAAGAAATTCAGTCATTGCCTTTAACAAGGAATATAAACTAGCATATCAAAATCACCTGATTACTTGTGTGTGCACTTCTTCAGTCATATCTCACCGCTAAATAGCTCTGGGTTAAAATAAGGAAAGCTGCAATTCTGGGAGAAATAGTCTTATTAGTACTTGTGCCTAAATATAATTCCTAACTCCCTGTCTCCTATCTCCTAGCTTTTGGGGAATTTGTTCATTCGGCAGTAAAAAAAGGCAGTGCTAAGAGGTCCTCACATAATGGAGGGTCATGAAACAAGGATGTAGCACCATGATTTAGAGTCAGCATTGCTTATAACTATCTGTGCAACCATAGGCAAGCTTCTCCATCTTTCTGAGTCTCAATTTTTTCCCAAGGGTCTCAGCTGGGCTGCACCTTTGATTCACACAGAGAGCTTTAAAAAAAAAAAAAAAAAAAAAAAAAGATGTCCAAGCCCCACCCCCAGGAATTTAGATTTGATTCATCTGTGCTGGGGCCTGAACATGTCTTTCTTTAGAGCTCTCTACTTAATTCTAATGTGAAGGCAAGATTGAAAAAGTCAAGGCTGGAATCATCATCTATATAGTCCTTCAGCAAAAATGGAATACGTGTCTACCATAAGCAATGTCACAAGCTTTCTGTGTTAATGTATTTACATGTCATTGGGGAAAAAAGTGGAATGCCACTTGAAAAAAGTAAATGTTGTATTTGGGCTTAGTCTTAAAAATTCTTGATACAAAAACATAATAATAATAAAAAATGATGTAGAGAAGGCAATTCAGTCTATAATAGCCTTTTTAAAAACTGAATGTATAGTACAGAGACGTCCAAAAATGTTGTTGTTAGTAATGTTGCATCCTGCTTTTAACTTAGCATTTCACACAACCAAATGTATCCCTTCATTTGGAGATTTATAAGTGCAGTAGGCGTGCACAGATCCCCTTTATCTGCCTCATAGAGATCTTAAAAGTTAGTAATAAACAATTAGTTCTACTCAGGATACACATCTAAATCTATTTATTTCTTCTTCCAAGAAAAATCTCAGTAGGAAAGTAAACTGACCATTTTTTTTAAAGATTTTATTTATTTGAGAGAGAGAATGAGAGAGAGAAAGAGCACATAAGAGGGGATAGGGTCAGAGGGAGAAGCAGACTCCCTGCTGAGCAGGGAGCCTAATGCGGGACTCGATCCTAGGACATCCAGGATCATGACCTGAGCCGGAGGCAGTCACTTAACCAACTGAGCCACCCAGGCGCCTGTAAATTGACCATTTAAATTAACAAGATGTGAAATAACTGAGCTAACCCAGAAAAGAAAATCCCCTCTTGAGGTAACTTTCTAAATTAAAAGGTGAAATCTGATATAGCACATTGCTTTTGTTGTTGTTTTCTTGCATTGCCCTGGTGCTCATAAGAAAAAAGTATGGAAATATTTCCTATGACTGTATTTTCTACATTCTTTTCAGTCTATCTTTTCTTTTTTTTTTTAAGATTTTATTTATTTATTCATGAGAGACAGAGGGAGAGAGAGAGAGAGAGAGAAGCAGAGGGAGAAGCAGGCTCCCAAGGAGCAGGGAGCCCGATGCAGGACTCGATCCCAGGACCCTGGGATCACGACCTGAGCCGAAGGCAGACGTTTAACCATCTGAGCCACCCAGGCGCCCTCAGTCTATCTTTTCTTAATGTATTTGTCCTGGCACTTTAAATAACTTTAACTCAAATTTGTCAGGTGATTTAATTTACTATCACGCTTTATATATTTCATCTTATGAAATATAGATGCTTGATAGATTCTGCATTTTTAGTTCATCTTTTAATTTATAAGCAAAGATCAATAATTAATGTTACGCATTGAGCTAAAAAATATCTTAGCCAGAAGGGCTGCTTTATGTAAATTATTTATTTTTAAAATTTTTCTTAAAGATAACAAAATACCCTAATGAATAATCAATAGTTTTTTATTGATGTACAGTTTACATACAATGTTATATTAGTTATATTAGTTTCAGATGTACAACATAGTGATTCAACCATTCTATATTACCTGATGCTCCCCATGGTAAGTGTAGTCACCAACTGTCCCTATACAACATTAATACAACATTACTGACTATATTCCCTATGCTGTACTTTTCATCCTCGTGACTTATTTGTTTTGTAACTGGAAGTTTGTACCTTTTACTCCCCTTCATCTTTTTCACCGATGCCCCCACTCCCCTAGCCTCGAGCAACCGCCAGTATGTTCTCTGGATTTAAGAGCTTGTTTTCACCTTGATTTGATCATTTTGTTGTGAATTCCTTAGGATCAATGATGATGAGTATATAGCTATGGCTTGGGATATGTCTATTGGAGAATTTTTGCCCAATGCTAGACTGTTGTTTTGCTAAAATTTATTTATGCAAGGTATAAGCTTAATATTGAAAAGTAACTATTTGAATATCTGATATCTTTGCTCCTAAAGTAAATAAATGACTGAAAAATGGAAAAAAACTGTTGAGTTGGGGCAATTTCTGGGGGAGAGGGAGGTAGAGAAGGTTCACTGTATAGAAACAAAGCAAACAAAAGCAACACTTGTGATAGTAGGGAAAGTATCTGAATTAGTTTTGCAGAATGATTCTTATTTATTCAGCAATGACTATCTAAAGGGAGTTAGATACCACTAATATCTTTTAAAAAATAAATTAAAAAATAGAGGTTCAAGTCTTAGCACCAACTGACCCAAAGCATAAGCAACCATCCAGAAAAAAAGAGAAAGAAAAACTAATTTGAAGCATTTTTGTAAAACTACACCACAAATCAATATTTTAGACACATTGAAGATCATCCCCTTGCTTTTCAACCTTCACACTTTGGAGACGGGATATATATGTTTATATTCTCTCTGTTTCTAAAATAAATCGCTTCCAATTTGGCACCTCTTTTACAGAAGGGCCCACTGCAAATGTCAATTTTTATAATTGACCAGAACCATACTTGTGGGAAAAATGAAAAGACAAGAGTAGAGATGTCATTCAGGGTCATTTCATATATTTGTATCACAGGAAAGCATTACATTTTTGCACTTCATTTCTTAAAGCCATTCCCCTCCACCCCCACACCTCCCCAGGAAGTTTGAGTCAGAGATGATCCAACTGGGAAAACTTTCTTTGTGAAAAGATTTATACAAGTTTTAAATAGAGGTATATATTTGTATGAAAAAATTACCGCAAAGCACTGTTCTCTGAAGGACAGTAAATGCATTTGAGTTTCTGCTACGAAAACAGAAATATGAGGATCATGGGAAAATTTAATCAAAATATGCTATCAATGAATTAAAAATCCATTTACTATAAAGCCTGTAAGGAATGGAGGAAATATGCTTGTTCATAAGAAGCAATTGACAACTTCTTACCCTCTGAAATAAAATTTAAAAAATTTCAGAAACAGGTGTTTTTTTTTGTAAACTTTCAATTAAGTACAATCCAGTTCTGGGGGGGGAAGGGGTAAATGGCATAAACTAGATGCACTAACACAATATTTAAATCCAAATGTGCCACCATATGGAAACGATTTTCAGTAATGATCTACAAGAGTTGTAAAAAATTGAAAAAAAAGTTATTTCTTTGATAATTGCAGCATAATGCTGGGCACCTATGAAATCACCTGCATTTCTGGGAGTATTAAATTAGAATTTGTTAGTTGGTGGTAAATTCTTCCATCAAAAAACAGAATAAATATACCAGAGACAAAATGTTTGTGTTACTTAGATGTGGTGTGTAGTTATTACTAGGGGAGATTAATTCTATTTCATATACTTTAGAAGCTGTGTGTTTGACTTTTTTAATGAAAGGCCTTTCATATCCTCTTTGCATCCTAGTATTACTAACCCCCAGAGGTCATGGATTCTGTAAATCCTTTCTCTAAATCTTTTTTTTTTTACTTACTTACTTACTTATTTGTTTGTTTGTTTATTTAAGTTGCTTATAGTTTCTTTTGCTACATGGAAGATTCAAACTTTCAGGTATTTCAGTCTGCCAATTTTATGACTCATGTTTTTAGGTTTCGTGACTTACTAAAATCCCTCTCTCATCAAAAGTGTCCTACATTTCTTTTTATAATCTTTATGAGTTTATATTTCTAGTTAGCTCCTTAAGCTATTTGGGATTTATTTTTGTATACCATTAAAAGAACAGGGCATCCCCCCCCATATAAATAACCAGTTACACTACAGCATGTATTAAATAAAATAGGCTACTCAGACAGAACTGAAATATCTTCTTTATCTTATTTAGATATGTTTCTAGACTCTCAGTTTTAGTTCACTGACTCATTTTTGTAGCCTTGTACAGTATGGTTTTCATCACAATCACTTCATAGTCAAAATCTAAAAAGTTAAGTACAGCCATAATATACTTCTTATTCACAGAGTTCTTCGCAATTTACATACACACATACACACACACACTTCTACATAAACCTTAAATTGTATTACTTCCTACTGAACTTTGGAATCATGAGTTACCACAAACACACCAAAGGCATTCTGGTTAGAATTACACTAAACTCAAATGTTAATTTGTCAAGTATTATAACTTTATTGACAGTAAGCCCTGAATCCCAGAACAAAGTGTTTCTTTCCATTTAGTTTTTGTTTATTACATGTCCTTATGTATATTTTTACAGTTTTTTCCCCTATTGGACCTATAACTTTCTTGTTAGCTTTATTCCTCCTTACTTTATACTTTGTGTACTTTATACTTTTATACTTTATACTATGAACAGGATATTTTTAAATTTGCAGTTATAAAGAGTTGATATTATTTTTAAAAGCTATTGGGTTTTAGATATTTGTATTATATTCATTCATTTTAAAATATTATAAAAATTTACTTATCACATTTAAAAAATCAGTCTCTTGAGTTTTCTCAGTAAACATATAATCATCCTACTTAACAATATGTTTTATACTTCAAAAAACATGTATAATACTTGTTTCTTTTGTTTGTTTTCATTTGTTTCCTAAGGTAGAACCATCAAAACAGACTTGAAAACTGAAAAATGAAGTTTGATAATTTTCTATGTTCACAGTGGTGTGTCTTTATTAGGTTCCAGCTTCTATCACCCTGACTATTTTCAGATATCTTAAGTGTTGGAAAATACACCATTTCTTGAAGCATCCAGTTCCTTCTTTTGGAAGTTCTATTAGAAGGCTCTTTATTGAGTCAAAAACCTGCTTTCCTGTATCTCCAATCCAAAAGCTTTTGATCTTTGTACCTCTTGGGCTTATTCAAAACAATATTAAATTCTTATCTGTAAAATAATCCTTCAAACATCTGAATACAGCTATCACCCTCCTCCATGGTAAACTTCCTTGATTCTTCAATTGCTAAATAACACAACTTCAAGGCCTCTCTCAGTCTATGAAAAATTTCCATTTTTTCTCTGGTTTAAAATGTCATATGAGATTGGACTATTCATTCTGTTCACCTATTCAGATAAAGAAATAGGGGATTGAATATGGCTCCCTCCATGTTTTTCTCCAACAAATACTTAATGAACAGTCATATTTTGCCAGTCACCATGCTAAGTCCTGAGAAGACAACTGTGGACAAAATAGATTGTTTTCCCTTTTGGACCTCATAATATACTAGATAGTAAAGGCATTTATCAAAAAAATTTAGAGTTAAAGGTGAAATTATAAATGTGACAAGTGTTATATGAAACCATAAGACCAGAAGGGGGACTGACTTTTTTTTTTTAAGTATTATTTCCCATAATCCTTATGATGACCTGAGAAATTACTTTCACTTTACAGATCAGGAAGCAAAATCACAAAGGTATTTTTAACGTTGATGCAGGATCTGGGCCTCAAGGAGAGTCCCTGAATCGCTCCCTCTGTTAGGTAGATATTATCCCTTAGGTTTGAATGAAGGTCTGCATGGTCCTAACCTGATGGTGCCTTTTGACAGGATGCTTCCCACCACAGGCCAGCATGAGTCAGCCAGGAAGATCAAGAAGTGAATGAAACATACATCTAACCAGTGAGAAAGCTTTTCTTAAAATCATCACTATGAAAGGAAAAAGTAAGGATAAACACAACTTCCAACATTGTCAAAATAGCCATAGGCCACAGAGAATACGTAAAGACTCCCAACTTAACATAGACTACAATTATTCCCATATGGAACAGCAACCAGAAAACTGAATAAATTTTAATTACATTTAAGAGATGTACCTACCTCTAAATACACAGAGTGTATCCTCATATCTGAATCTTCATTTAAACATATAGAAGGATTATGTGATATAAAGCCAGGATTTCAAAATTTCTTTAAGTTTTATTGTCTAGTGGCCTTTAGACTCTGAGTATGTGTTAACTGGCATGGCTACTTTGGAAAATTTTATTAGTATATGTGGACCATAATGACTTGAATGATTACAGATAAATATTCTCCCTTTTTGGGCACCTGGGTGGCTCAGTCGTTAAGCATCTGCCTTCGGCTCAGGTCATGATCCCAGGGTCCTGGGATCAAGCCCCGCATCGGGCTCCCTGCTCTGCGGGAAGCCTGCTTCTCCCTCTCCCACTCCCCCTGCTTGTGTTCCCTTTCTCATGCTGTCTCTCTCTGTCAAGTAAATAAATATAATCTTTAAAAAAAAATATTCTCCCTTTTCTATCAATCAACTGTCTTCCAAAGTGCATATCCCAGGTTTGCCTGGGAATGGAGCTAGATTTGAGCCATTAGTATAAGACCACAAAATAAAAACTGTTACTGCTAAGTTTTAGTTGTTCTTTTTCCTGATTAAACACACACATCCCCCAATACACATTCAAACAATAAGTACCTAATACAAGAAATTAAAATAATATTTTTGAACATTCCCAAAGTCTGTCAACATAATTTGATGAATGTCTCTCACATATCCTTTCATAGATCTAAGTTCTATCTAACACACCCTTTATATTTTGTTCATTATTTTAAAACATAAAAGCTGTATGGCTTGACCTCTGCATGTGTAGTGATGGTGCTTTTAATGTTTCACCTTTGCTGTTCTTCTGCTAACATGTCCTCAATAAATCAATCCCAACTGCCAGAAAGCAAATAACCAAGTTGTTTCTTTTTCAAATACAAAACACATTGTAAAGAAAAGGAAGAAGGTAGAAAGTAGTTTTTAGAGAGTACCTACTGTATGGTGCTCAACCACAACAGGCCCTTTGACAAATATGCTTTCATTTTGACATCTCAACTTATTCTAGTCCCTGATAAGGGTCTTTAACCTGGCATCTGTGGATGGAGTTTAAGGAGGTACCTGGATCTCAGGAATACTAATTTATAATTCAACAATTTTTTGCCTTATAAGCCAGGCTTTATTCTCATTTTGTAGTTGAAGATATTAATGCCCAGCAATATATTCACATCATAAATATCTGGCAGATCTGAGACATTACACCAGACCTATTTTACTCTAAAACACAAGCTTGCTCAGCCATGACTTACCACCTCCTCCCAAAGTTATGAAGTTGAAATCTCAGAAGCTATTGAAGAGCAATGAAGATAAACTTTATACTATGCAACCATCATAAGTAACTAAGTTTTTATTATGAGTATAAATTTCAATGATCTTAAATGGACTCAACAACATGCAAAATTATCACACATTGATGATGACTATAGAATTAATTTCATTTGAATCAAATCTTTAAAAGAACTTGAACCGCGGACATAATTTTGGAAATAAAAATATTGCTCTTTTTTTCCCAATTGAGGTATAATTTACATACATAAAATGCAAAAATCTAAGTGTTCAGATTGATGCGTTTTGACATTTGAATACATCTATGTAACTGAGAGTCAAACATAATATAGAATGTTTCTATCACCTTGGAAAGTTCCCAGTGCCTCTGTCCATTTAATTCTAATCCTCTCCCAGAGGAAACTACTTTCTTACTTCTATTGACAGTTTAGTTTTGCTGTTTTTTAACTTCATATAAACGTTCATATTTATTGTGTCTGTGCCCTTTTGCTCAGCATAATGTTGTTTGTTGGTTTTTTTGAGGGAGGGGGGAGAGGGGCTGGTCAGGGGCAGAGGTAGAGGAAGCCCCCACCAAGGGGCTTGATCTCACAACCCTGACATCATGACCTAAGCCAGAATCAAGAGTTGGACTCTTGAGCCACCCAGGTTCCCCCACATAATGTTTTTGAGATTCATCACATTATTGCTTGTATCACTAGTTTCTTTTTTGCACTGATGAATAGAATTTCATTAATGGTTCAACAAAGACATCAACATTTGGTGAGGTAATGAGAGTAGGAGCACAAGGTGGTAGCATTTGATGTGATACCTAAATGGAAAGAAACATCTCACAACTTAAGGAAAAAGGAATAGCATTCTAGGAAGAAGGAAAAAAGCATATAGAAAGGCCCTGAGGTGTCCCAGAAAGTGAAGAAACACTAGTATGACTAGAATATATGAATGGAGAAAAGTGACCTGAGAAGAGTATGGGAAAGAAAAGAATACAGTACATTCAATAATTCAGTATAGCCAATGTCATGGTAAGGAGTTTGGTGTTCATTATAACTGCAAGGAAAGTTCATGAAGGGATTTCAGCATGGAAAGGTCCTTATCTATCTGACATTTTGAGAAGAGTGGTTTTGCTGCTGTGTGGGTTGAAAAAAACCAATAGCAGCTAGAATAAGAGGCTGTGGCCTAATCTGGCAAGAGGGTACAGGTAACCTGGCTTAAAGTGATGGTGGAAACAGAGGAAGAGAAGGGAAACTCAAGATAAATTTTGGAGAAAGAAGTTACAGTATATTAATTGTCTATGAATTATATATAGAAAAGGAGAGAAATTAAGGAATCTTGTTGACCCTGATTCTTTATTAACCTAGTAAATAATAATAAGACGTTGATGTAGAAAAGATGGGGGCTGGGGCAGAAGAGAAATTTCAAGGGCAATGTCAAAGCTGCATATATGGAGGTTAAGGAATTGGCATTATATGGTCAGATGGATGTGCAGGTTTGGAGTTCAGAGAAATCTGGGTTGGAGAAATAAATTGAAGAGTTCAAACTTAAGGTGGTATTTAAGTCCATATAAATTGACGGTATCACCTAGGAGGAGAGAGGATAGCCCTGGGGAAACTAAGGATTAAGATGTGTTCTCAAATTGTGTTGTGCACACCCCTGAGGGTTCAGCACAATTCACTGGGGTATGAAAGGAGAGACTTAACACTCCTCTATCTACTTGTATTTATATTGATTGATTTATGTCTCTGCACATTTTACATGTTTATTTAAAAATATTCATATAAAATGCATAAATACATGTTCATTTATGAGAAGAATTTTGCTCACATTTTTGTTCCAATAGGAGAGCATGATCAAAATTTTGAAAACCACTTCCTTAAAGATCCCAGGGAAGAAGAGGAGCTAGCAGGAGAACTGAGAAGGAGCAGCCTGTGATGGAGAACAAAAGCTAGGAGAGATCATGGAAGCCAGAACAGACTATATTTTAATAAGAAAGGAGGCGGTCCATTGTCCTCTCTATCTGGGTAGTAGAAACATAAACCCAGAGTCAGTCTTCTGCAAGCCATGTTCCACATGCCAGAATGGCTGCAAATGGATGGGGGAGCATCACAAAGACTGCTTGTAATGCTGAACATCTATAAGGTAGCCAAAGGAGTCATTTGTTACACTTCATATCCCCATGCAGCCACTCAAGTCTTGTTCCTCTGCTAGCTTAGGGTTAGGCATTTATTCAGAATATTTGCCTGTGCCTTTAACAACTTCACATTTACATTTGAAAGCATGCCATGAAATCATTAGCTAACTTGTCAGATTTCAAATATTACAGAAGCTATTTTGGAAAAAAAAAAAACAATGTACATTTCAGGCACATTTCCAGTCCTAAACAATATAAAGTGTTCCTAAGTATGGCATTTAGCCATTAATGCTGTCTTTCAGTTCTATAATGTAAAGAAATAACAGGCTTATGACAACCTGGATAATACTTTTAAGCTTCTACATTATTGTTCCAAATATCACAGAAATTTCACTCCACAGTAGTTTTCTCTTTTTGGTGAGCTATGTAAAAGCAGTCTTGGCCTTTCAGAAAGAAAACCTGGATGCAGGTTTCAGCCCTAAAGCTTTCTGAGTTTTAGACTTTTATAAGCCATTTATGGTGAAATAAAAACTGTAAAGATATATACACCTTTAAGGCATTTATTTTATATACCTAAATGGCTATAATAGAAAAAAAATTACCCATTACTCAATATTTAGTTCACATCAGGTTTTGCAATAATTATAGATTCCACATGTAATGTGCACATGCTGATTAAATTGTCTTCATTATTTCTTATACAATAGATTTGCTCTTTAATCTACTGATCATGTTAAAAGGAGAAGAGTTCAGATCAGCCATGCATATATTTATGTACTCTTAAGATCATGGGATTTAAAAAAAAAAACCGATTCGACAGAGGACTTTGAATTTTAATGAACACACTGGAGTCCTCCCTTTCTCACATAATCATTTTGTCACTGTTGTCTCCCATCTGGGTTGAGGTATTGCCACTTTAAGTTAACACACATAGTGATAGCTTATATTGGCATCTCTTCTTTCTTAAAAAGAAATATTTCCCCTACAGAACTATTTAGAAATTTTCTGTTTATGTTTTCTTAAGTTTGGGGGTTTGGGGATGATAACAGGTATTTGTGACTTAAGATAAGTTGGTTCTCTTGGATCAGCAGTGAAATGCAGGGGTGAATAGAATGCATATTTGTATTTAAATATTAAACATTTTTTTCTTTCTGTAAAATTAATAATTCATTTGTTACTTACTCCTCTAAGATAGTATACCTCATGGTTTCCCATGAAAAGTGGCTAGTCTACCCATATACAATATAAGTATTGAACTATAACCTGAAGTTAAATTATTTATATTATTTTAAGGCATGTAATCCATACCCCTTTTCTCTGACCATTGTCCTTCTGCAGAAACTTTATTTTTTCCTTTAAAATATAGAGGTTTTTTAAATATTAAAAAAAAGAAAAGCAGCTAGTCTTTCCATTAATATTACTGAATATCATTCTTGACTCATTTTTGTAGGGGCAAGTGAAAAAGGTAGAGTATGTGAGTTCCAAAGAAATGATTTTTAAATTAAATGTTTTTTTAAAAAATTACTTGCCATTTTAGATTTAGTGGAAAATAGAAGGAACTTGTTTGATTACATTTAAGTGCTGAAGGAGTAAAAAATGGCAGTGAAGCCATTTCTTTCAAAATATAAAAACCACATCCTTTTATATAATCTTTAATCTATATGTAAGGAAATACTATTTCTGGGTCTTTAGTCAGATATTCTCTTAATTGGAAGACGAGTTTAGAGAAAATTTCCAGCACAAGAATGAGAAAATGTAGAATCAACAATCATGATCAGAAGATTAAAGAGCAGATCTCCACATCACTGAGGAGAGTCACTACTGAAGAAGAAACCCACCCTACTGATAAGCTATTTTGCTCACATCAGAGTGATACGGGCTGAAATTCAGAAGGACTGACAGCAATACATCTAAAGTGCAAGAAAACACTAGCTTGATTGATAGGAACCCACACAGAAAATATATGTTAACAGAAGGAACCTGGTGTGGTCCAGAGGAATGGGAGTCTGAGGACAGCTACTGCAATTATTCAACTTGGTGTATTGTGATCTGGGGTACACCAGGTTGAACAATTCCCCCTTCCCCTCTGCAATTCATGCTCACCTAGAGCCTCAGAATAGGATCTTATTTCGAAATAAGGTCTTGCAGATTTAATTAGTTGAAGTCATACTGGATTAGGATGAGCCCTAATTTCTTAAAAGAAGAAATCAGACCCAGGGATACATAAAGAGAGCACACCATGTGAAGATGGAGGCAGGCCAAAGTGATGCATCAATAAGCCAATGAACTCCAAGGATTGCTGGCAATCACCAGAAGCTCAGAAAAGACAATAAAGTATCCTCCCCTAGAGCCTTCAGAGAGAGCATGGCTCTCGTGACACCTTCATTTCAGACATTTTACCTCCAGAATTGTGAGACAACACATTTCTGTTGTCTTAAGCCACCTACTGATTCTTTGTTATAACAGCCTTAGAAACCTCACGGAAAGGTGACTTCCTTGGGGGTTCAAGGACTTTCACTGGAGAGTAAACGTAGAGGAGAAAAATATTATATCTTTATTTTCATCAAGCTTTACCTGAACAATAAGCATTTCCTTCTGTTCCGAGTATAGGCAACAGACCCACAGTAGCAGTGGTTATAGCTGTGACTTCTACTAACAGAAACCAGAGATGTTTTCAAATCACATTCCAGTTATTGTAGATTTCTTGAAATAGTGTTTATTATTCAACATACACAAGAATCAATTCAAAATAGATTACAGATTTAGGTGTAAGGTCTGAAGCTGTAAAACTCCTAGAAGAAAACATACAGGGTATCTTCATGACATAGGTCTTGACAATGATTTCTTGAACACCAAAAGCACAGGCAACAAAAGCAAAAATAGACAAGTGGGACTACATCAAACTGAAAAGTTTCTGCACAGCAAAGAAAACAGTCAACAGAGTTGAAAAGGCAACCTATGAAATGGGAAAAAAATATTTGCAAACTGTGTATCTGAAAAGGGGTTAATATCCAAAATACACAAAGAACTACAATTTAATAGCAGATAGTTAGATAGATGAATGACTGGCCTGACTTTATTTATTTTTATTTTTTTATTTAAGATTTTATTTATTTATTTGACAGAGAGAGACACAGCAAGAGAGGGAACACAAGCAGGGGGAATGGGACAGGGAGAAGCAGGCTTCCTGCCAAGCAGGGAGCCTGATGCGGAGCTCGATGCGGGGCTCCATCCCAGGACCCTGGGATTATGACCTGAGCCAAAGGCAGATGCTTAAAGACTAAGACACCCAGGCACCCCTTCTGGCCTGATTTTAAAGTGGGCAAAGTACTTAAATAAATATTCTTCTGAAGAAGACCTACAAATAGTCAACAGGTATGTGGAAAGATGCCTAACATCACTAATCATCAGGGAAATGCAAATCAAAACCACAATGAGGTATCACCTCACACCTATTAGAATGGCTATTATCAGGGGGGAAAAAAAAGGGAGAAAGAAAAGAAAGGAAACAACGTAACAAGTAGTGGTAAGGGTGTGGAAAAATCAGAACCTTTGTACACTGTTGATGGGACTATAAAATGGTGCAGACACCTTGGGAAGCAGTATGGAGTTTCCTCAAAAAAAATAAAAATACAATTAACATATGATCCAGGAATCCCAATTCTGGATATGTATCCAAAGGAAATGAAAACAGGCTATCAAAGAGGTATCTGCATTCCCATGTTCACTGCAACATTATTCACAATAGCCAAGACATGGAAATGATATAACTGTCCATTGATGGATCAATGGATACAGAAAGTGTTGTATAAACCAGTCAAAGAAAGGCAAAGACTTCATGATTCCATTTACATGAATCATCTGCAACAGCCAAACCCATAGAAGCAGAAAGCAGATTGGTAGTTTCCAAGGGCTGGGGGCGGGAGGAGATGAGAGGGAAATGGGGAGTGGTTGTTCAATGGGTACAAAGTTTCAGTTATGCACAATGAGTAAGTTCTGGAGATTTGTTGTACAACATTGTGCCTATATTTATCAAAACTGTGTTATACATTTAAAAATTTATTAAGAGAGTATATGTTATGTTACATTCTTATCATGACAACAAAAAAGAAACTGCAGTACTTATTAGACCCTGTTGCTAGATCTTATTGTTTAATGTATGAATAAAGAAGGACCTATAGTACATCATAATGGTAAAACTTATTTTTACAATGATATTTAATTGGTGTCTTTTGTAGTTCTATGTATTTATATTCTGTATTTAAAACCATTATTCTGAGTTCATAAGATTCACCACACTGCTAAAGGAGTACATAGCATGCACAGTAAAGCATCCTGTGCTCGTCCCTGATCTACTGTTAATTCCCTGATACTGACCTGGAACATCATGGGGCTCCATAAATCTTTGATGAAAGAAATTGTTAGTGAGATGAGTCAGGTTCCTTACAGCTCCAAAACTCCATAGCCTATGGATATTCTTCCTAAGCAAAAATTGAATTTTAAACTCCTGCTAAATTAACTTACTGGCATTTATAGGTTAACCATGCAACCCATATTTTACACAACAGATCTATAAGACTTGACTTTTGAATCCAAATATATGGAACACATATGCATAAGTTTCTAACTCTCTATATTCTTGAGCTATACTTAAAATCCTATTTACTTATACAAGTTTGCTTTATATTTTTTCATGTGGATTATAATAAGCCAGTAGACTGTTTTAGAGTAATACGTATTACCTTTAAATGTGTGCTTTCATATTGCTTCCTGAATTACACCCGTGTAATTTGTATGTTGAAATCCTAAGCCTTATTACTGCAATTTATTTAGCTGAACCCTGTAATATTTGTTTCTTGTATCAAAAGATAGCTTTCCAAAAGGGTTTTATAATGATATGGAGTGATAAAAATTACAGGGAGCTAAATTTCAGAGGTACCTCGTCAACTGCTTTCCATTTATCATCATAGCAATAAAAAATGACAGAACCAACTTGACTTACGTTTTAGAGCGGTAGACATATCTGTTCCTATTGACAACCATGTACTAGAATCACAAAAGTCTTTTCATGTAGCTACTAGAAATACCCAATTGTCACAATTTTTATACTAAAAAAAGGTGCTTTTTAATTTTAAGTGTCAGGACTTTTACTAATACCATATCCTGAAAGTGTGAGACTGTTTTACTGATATATTTTCTTGAACTCTTAAGGAGTTTTGAACATTTGAGATCTATTAACTGATAAACATCTTTAAGGTTTTCTAGTCAAATTGAAAATGGATGATAAAAATATAGCATGTTTCAACTACATTCCAAAAATCCATAAAAGAAGACTAGAAGGAAAAACTTTTAAAATTAACAGTAGTTATTTTAAGAAAGAAAAAATCCAAAACTTAGAAGTCAGGCCAAAGGATGACTGTATTTTTTCAAGATATCCATGGGATATCATCTAACATGCCCCCCACACCCTCGAAAGTGCTTCTACAGTTCCAGAAAAATGCAAATCTGTTTGACTTACTGATCACTATTAAATTGGGTCCAGACATTTTACAGCTCTGTAAAGTTAAATGCTAACTTGTAGAAAACTAAGAGGGTGCAAACGACTTTTTATCCAGTAGAGAATAGAACTCCAAAGACTATAGGATATTAACCTGTTCTGAAACTAATTTACCAATCTTATTCCAGAATTCCTTTTGTAAATTGCTGATTATAGAGGCATCTGTTTCTCCTATCCCCTTTTGAGCCCGTTTTGTCTTACTCCTGGTTTCCACATATGTATTCACCGTGATTTACATGAAAATTATGTTTTTTAACATAATTTCACTTTGACCGAAGGTGGTGGGATTATGGATTTCCTTTACACTTTTCTCTATTATCCAAAATACCCCTGATTAACCTATAATATATTTCTAAACTGAAAACATAAACATTTGAAAAAATATATGGTATATAAAAATCTAGCTTTATGATGCTATATGCATGCAAGACCTTGAACGCTCTACAAAGGAATCTAAGTGACTAAAGATGAAGCAGTTTTGCAATCGATAAAGCATTTTCTTTTCCATCAGTAGCAAAGTGATGGAAAATAAAGAAATAAAGCAAACTTTAGAAATATGAAATGCGTATGCATATTGACATGCACTTATTGTAAATGTGATGAGAAAGGCAAGTTGGGACTGTGAGAGCTAGGCTCATTACACTGCTTTCTCCTACTATAAATGAAAGAATAGCAAATAATGGCTAGAATTCAATAACTTCCATGACCAAAATACATACTATAATTTGGATATTGATTCCCTTTGATAACTTTTCTTCTCAGGCACTGTCAAGACAGATATCAATAATTACTAGCTACACTAAAAGTTGGGCCACAAATTTCAACTTGAGCCAACTACAGAAGATCCTCCACACTCACTTAAGCTTTCATAGTTGCAAATACTGTCTGTGGCCACCCTACTTGTTTTCCCCTTTGGAATGAGTTGGTTTTCTGGGAGCCCTCTGGGGTGCTGAGCCACAAGCAGAAGTGAGGCACAGGCAGAGGGCTCCCAGTTGCTAGCTACTAAATACTGCTGACTGTACATATTTTATAAATTTCTGTGTGAACTTCTGGGAAGAGGGAAGGGTGCAAGCAGCTGGATATCAGAAGCATCTGTAGTTCCTAACTCAAAGACATCCCCGCACACACCTAATACTGCAAATCATGTAGTTACCCTCGATTGTGAACTTTTTAAAGTAGAAAAGCCTGGAGGACGGTTAAGACTGTTTACACTTCTAAGTCTTTTTCTAAGTCAGAATACCAGCTGTGAATTCTGTAGTTTTGACTTGGGATGAAAGAAGGGAAAGAAAAAGTCTGGGAAAGGAGTGATACTGGGAAGGAGGGGTGTCCCTAATCCTTTCTCCTCCCCTGAAGGTACTGATGACTTTTCCTACCCGTCTTTATAATGAGCATAATTTATTCCTTTCCCTACAGAACGTCCCAAAGTTTCCTGATTATAAACAGCATTTGAGGCCTTATTAGAGAGGACTTAATTCTAAACTAATACAATGCAAATCACACATATAAGTTCAAATTTTCAAGTAGCCATATTCAAAGGGTAAAAAGAAATGAGTCAATTTATGTTTATTGTTATATTTTATTTATTCCAATATGACAAAATATTATCATTTTACCATGTAATGAGATAGTTTACTTACTTTTATGTTTTTACTGAGTCTTCACATGTATCATATGACCTCACTGATATGAGGAATTCTTAATCTCAGGAAACAAACTGAGGGTTGCTGCAGTGGTGGGGGGTGGGAGGGAGGGGGTGGCTGGGTGATAGACACTGGGGAGGGTATGTGCTATGGTGAGTGCTGTGAATTGTGCAAGACTGTTGAATCACAGATCTGTACTTCTGAAACAAATAATGCAACATATGTTAAGAAAAAAGAAAAAGAAGAAGATAGCAGGAGGGGAAGAATGAAGGGGAGTAAGTCAGAGGGAGAGACGAACCATGAGAGACGATGGACTCTGAAAAACAAACTGAGGGTTCTAGAGAGGAGGAGGGTAGGGGGATGGGTTAGTCCCGTGATGGGTATTAAAGAGGGCACATTCTGCATGGAGCACTGGGTGTTAAGACCAAAGAATGAATCATGGAACACTACACCAAAACAAATTATGTAATATATGGTGATTAACATAACAATAAAAAATTAAAAAAACTAATGATGTAATATATGGTGATTAACATAACAATAAAAAATTAAAAAAAATAAAAACCCAGTGTGTGTTGTACACTCACAGTCCCTCTCAATTTGGATGAGCTGTGTTTCAAGAGCTCAGTCCCTATCCCATGGGGCTCGTGGCTAGTAAAATTAGACATTGAAGCTCCAGAGAGAGAACTACTGTTGTGGTTCTTACCACCAGGCAACTTTGGAAAATACTTCTTTGCTCAGAGGAGATCTCAGAACTCACCCCAAGAATATCCCTCTCTCACTAACAAAGCTTGGATTAGTTCAGCATTGATATGATACCACTGCAACTCAGGAGATACACAAGAACTGTAGCATTGACACGAATGAGACACTGCCAAGTAAAACAGAGCATAGGAATTTTGACAGTGCTGCTCATGGTAAAAGACTTTATTTCACTGCTGCACTGAGGTACCATTAGTGACTATGCCACTGCCTCAGTGTGGGGTCTCCTTTTAAGGACAGAACTATTTCTATGCCAATTCTAAAACCCCCTACCCAGGAGGTGATAGTTGCATTACCTCCTGGAAAGCTCCTTACCTCTACAAAATTGGAATTTAAATAAAGGAAATACTTCCTATCTCATTGGGTTATTGGAGAAATAAATGAGAGAATGAGTGAAATGCTGGTCAGGCAAACAGATAGTTATAAGCAATGCTGACTCTAAGTCATGGTGCTACATCCTTGTTTCATGACCCTCCATTATGTGAGGACCTCTTAGCACTGCCTTCTTTTACTGACGAATGAACAAATTCCCCGTATGGGGAAGATGCTGAAGGTAACTTTCCTTTCATTCAGACCTCCATTACAGCTCTAATTTCTGCCCTCAGGGGATGACCCCTCATCTCTCACACCCTTTATTCTCTCTTCTTTTCTATTCTTCCATACTGTTGGGAGGCTGCCTTACCTCCTAACCCCTGGCACCCTGCTTATGGCCCTTTCTGGTTGTAAGCTGATAGTCAACAATGATACAGGGCAAGTCATCTACTTCTCTCCTTCATTAACGGTTCTGTGCAAAGAGAGATTTTGACTTCCAAGTTACCGGCAGCCAGAAGGTAGAAATCCCTGAGAACCACAAAATGATTATTGAATTGTCAGCATTGACAGTATATGAGGTCCTGTATTTCTCAAAGAGGAATATTTATTTTAAAATATCTATTTTAAAAGGAATATTTATTATTTCAAAATCTCCACATTAAGGACAGAATATCACTATACAGACATTCCTTTACTTCTTCTTGGAGAATGAACACTTGTTTTGTTTTTCTACTGTTTCCCTATTTCCTGAAATAATCTACAGCACACATAAGATCCTGCACAAGTATTTGTTCAGTTTCTATACTGGGAGAGCTGACTGGCAAAATCCAACCAGCTAAGAGCCCGTGCTGGTAACCACTCTACAGTATTGCCTTCTTCGGCAGTGAGAGCTTAACATCTGATTCGGGAAAAGTTGAGAATAATATCCAAAATAACATTTGTTTCTTCCCTATATATTTTTTAATTTTTTATTGTTATGTTAATCACCATATATTACATCATTTGTTTTGGTGTAGTGTTCCATGATTCATTGTTTGTTCATAACACCCAGTGCTCCATGCAGAATGTGCCCTCTTTAATACCCATCACCAGGCTAACCCATCCCCCTACCCTCCTCCCCTCTAGAAACCTCAGTTTGTTTTTCAGAGTCCATCGTCTCTCCTGGTTCGTCTCCCCCTCTGACTTACTCCCCTTCATTCTTCCCCTCCTGCTATCTTCTTCTTTTTCTTTTTTCTTAAAATATGTTGCGTTATTTGTTTCAGAAGTACAGATCTGTGATTCAACAGTCTTGCACAATTCACAGCGCTCACCGTAGCACATACCCTCCCCAATGTCTATCACCCAGCCACCCCATCCCTCCCACCCTATATTTTTAATTAGAGTAATGCCATCATTATAGTAAGACACTTGAGTACTTGATGATCACAGGAAGTCCATCTTACTCAGATTAGCTGCTTTCTTTTCTTTTTCATTTTTAAGACTTTTTAAATTTTATTTATTTTAGAGAGGATAGAGAGCACTAGGGGGAGGGGAAGGGCTGAGGGAGAGGGAGAGGGACATGCAGACTCCCCATCGAGTGCGGAGCCCTGCGGGGCTCTATTCCATGACCTGACCAAAATCAAGAGTCAGACACTCAACCAACTAAGCCATCCAGGTGTTCTTTGCTGCTTTATTTTCAAGCAGAAAACACACATACACAACACTTTCAGATGGATATGGAAATAGAAATAAACCATTTAAAAAAATTTTTTATACGTGGAATGTCTGGGAAGAAAATAAGCACAACAGGATCACAAAATCTGTCCAATATGTTCCTCTAGTAATGATTTGAAGCTGTACTTTTTCAAGTATGCTAAGCTACGATTTCCCTTTAAAAGTTCTCAACAAAATCACAATGTGAATGCCTAGGAGGTATACAAGAATCTACAAGTGCCCTAAACAAGCTTATCTTCAAACTTGTAAACCTTGTCCAGATACTTCTGTTTGAATACATTCAATAACTGTTTTTTATAAGATAAGAAACAGATCTGTGTGTGTATTATATCACGTCCCTCACAAAGTGTTCCAGACCTGCTGTCCAGCCTATGCGATCACCCTCCACTGGGCGCCTGAGCTCCCTAAGCTATTACCATTCTCCCAACAACCTACCTTTTGTGAGGTCACCTGGCCTTTGAACATGTGTTCCCATGGTCAAGGACGCTCTGGTCTCTCGATCTCTGATCAACCTGCCGATTCATGGTGAGGACTTCTTTGTCTTTCCCAGACAGAGCTCATCATCCCCTCTTCCTTGTTCCCATAGGACTTTGTAAATACAGTGAGTACAAAATTCGAGATTTGTGTCATACCAATTTTAAGGTTTATCTGTCTAGCTATCCCTGCACTAGACTAATTTCCTGGAGTCCTGAAGCTGTGATTGATCCCTTATCCCCTCACATGGAGGCACGTGTGAGTGTCCTCCACTACTGTAAGGCCACAGTGCAAATGAAGCCCTGTTTGGCCCAACAGCAAAACTATGGCATACAGCACTGTCCTGATACTCGACAAAAATATGTTGAATGAACAAAAGAATGCTGTTATCATGAGCTGTGTAATGTTAAACGAAAACAGTTTTGCCTTGAAGGGACCATAAATGTCATGGTGGGTTTTCTCCTAAGGGTATTTGGAAAGGGAGGCAAGTACTCTATCCTCGGCTATGATCTTCAAAGGGTGGCTACTCTGTGGGAACAATGAGCCTTTCACTGTCAAAGTTTTCTTAGAGAACATCAGCCCTCGCTACACACAGTCCAATGCTCCTATCTTCCATATATGAAAGCTGCCTGCCAAATTCTGCCCTCCTGCCAAGACTCTACTTTGACTCCAAATCAGGGAGAAATAATAATTGGCCCTTCCTCTTCCTCTCCCCTCAGTAATCTGCATCTTACAGTAATAAAGGATTCCCCGAATCTGTATCTCAACAGATTAATATGACAATGACAATGTAATTGGAAGCACTTCATAAATTATAAAGTACCTTGTTATGTTATGATTAATGTTATTGTCATCATTAACAACTCTAACATTATCTCTAATAAAAAAGATAGCCCTTTCTAATACTCTGATTTTGATATACTATGAGTCAAATTATAACCCATAGTAATACAGATGTTATGTCGCACCCTTACTGATAAGAAGGGTTAAATAGGACTATACTCATCACTAAATAACATTTTTATGGATGAAAGAAGTTTCATCTTTGTCACTTAATATCCTTAATGCCTTTTTAGAAGGGCCTTGTCCTGTGGTGATTGACAAGAATTATTCCCTTCATTAGTTTCCTCAGTACTTTATTAGGTCTACAGCAGCAATTTTTTTTTTTTTTTTTTTTCTTAACATCTCTAACTTCTAGCTGATGATCAGTAAACTACACGGTATTCAGATCCCAAGGCCTTTACTTATTAGTCTTGTGATTTGGGTTAAAATATTTAACCTTCCTGAGTCTTTGTAAAAGAGTTTTAAGAATACCATTTCTACTTAACTTGCTGAGTTTTTTTTTTTTTTTTTTGAAAATCACATCAAGTAATATCACTTGTAACCTTTATAATAGCAAGGCACTTAAATAAACTTTATAAGCTACTGCTCTTAAATAAATTTTGTAGTACATCTTTCTGGGCATGTTTTTTGTAAAATTGATCTTATACCATCTTCCCAAATTATCCATTTCTTAAACTGGCTTCTTAATTTTTTTTAAACAAAATTCTTCCTTTATACTCATCACATTACTACCTTGTAATGCTCTATCAGAAAGAATCCAGCACACACACACACACACACACACACACACACACACATACACACACGATTGAAGTAGTAACAACAAAAATTTATGAAACAATTCTCCAGTATGTGTAGTGAACCCTGATACTTTCTATTTTGTTTCATCCAAAATAAATGCTGGTGGTGATCCACAAACTGATTCATGACTCACAGTTTGGAAAATAGTAGCCCATTAAAAAACAAAACCAAACAAAACAAAAGAAACAAAAAACCAAAATGTAACCAACAACAACAAAAAAGGAAATGATGTCCTCACCATCATTTCTGGCCATTTCTTCCCAGGTATCTGTGATCTGACAAGAGTACTTTTCACTGTGTCCTACTTGTATCACCATTTTTTAGAACACCATCACTTTTCAAATATTTCCCCCTTTTTCTGAATGTAGCCTTTCTCTTGCTCATTTCCCTTATCACCTCCTCTGCAAAGCCCTTCCAAATCTTCTAGCCAGGTACTTACTTCTTTTGTTCTCCCTTCCCTGACTCCCCTGATATTATACCTAATTTTATTACACTTCTTAGCTGTTATTTTAATTGCTTAAATGTCCATCTGCTGAATATACCATTTATGTGACGATCATTTACATGTTCATCAACTTTTGGTAAACCTTGCATTCTCTGAATAGATTGGGATCATGTCGATTTCAACATCCTGGGCACCCAGCACATCTGACACACAGCAGCTCCCCTCTCAAAGGTTGCTGAATAAATGTATTGATTTTGGAAGTTAACTGAAATACAAGGAAATGGCAGGGCTAAATGTTCAAACTAGAACTTAGGGGTGGTACAAAGGTTCTCTAAAATACATGTAATCTTATGGGCAGATTCATCTCTTGGGTGGGACAACTAAGTCGTGGTCTCCTAAGCCCCGTGCATGGGGGAGTGGTTGGTATCATCTGCTTCTCCTATCTAAACATCATTATAATTCTACTTCAAAATTTCTGTTCTTAATGATATCCCAAGGAGACTAAAATATTTCAACAGTTCAGCCTCCTTTTAATGATATTATCTTGGGTGGTTATGTACTGGTTGAATTGCCCTTAATACTCTTCTAGGGATAGCCCTGGTTATGAGATTAAATTTTCAAATTCCTATGAACTAGGACTTAGTAGAGTTTGCTTCTTATAACATACATCTTCAACAAATGTTCATAAGCCTCGGTTAAAGAAATTCATAAGCAGTACAGCACAGTTTAACAAATGTGTTATTTTAAAGTTAAGGTTATTTCACCAATTCATTATTAGTATTAAAAATACATACATTGTCCTTTTGTAAGCACATACAAAAGCCATATATTATTAAAAACAAATAGAAATTTAAGGATGAAATGTTTGAAAAAAATGTATTATTTGAAAATAGTAGTTAAATGGGATTTTCAAGATAAATCCACATTAACTAGGATTTACAACACAATATAAGCCTGTGCTATTAGTTGTAATGCCAGTATTTGGAGCACTAGGCTGGCACATCAAATTTATTCATTTTCACAGCCTGCAGACATTTTAATGTCTGACTAGCAATAAGAACAAATTACCTAAAAACTTTTAATAGGGTATAATAAATTAAGACTGAATGGTAATGCAAAAGTGGGTACAACAGGACAAAATTATGAATCTCATATAATGATCCAACACTTAAAGCATGGAAACAACACTGGTATTCTGGAATATACGACCACAGTTGATCCTAATTGTTTCTCTCCTCTCAAATAGAAATTGCGCATCAATCTCAAAGTATTGCAAACTGTTCATTACATGGAAATGGTTATGTTTTGCAGGCTTTCCAAGGGGACTCAAACTTCTTTATAAAAGGAGCCAGGCTAGACAAAGAATTTCTTTAATGAGGCTAAGTTTCCTTTAGTTCTTCATTGATAAGCAACAGAAATTGCCTCTGCCAATAAGGAGATTCATGGTAAAGAAATGGAATGGTTCACAGGACTGAAGGAAAAATCAAAGAATCAAGCTTGGAACAGGCAGGACTCCAGAGAGTCCCCATAGTAGGAGTCTTTTGCTGTTCTTGACTGGCCATTCTCATTAGAATCAATAAACTCCAACCTTATCACTTACCACAAGATTAAAAGTCTCAAGAAAAAAATATGATTGGCCAAGGTTAGGACCTACGCTTAGGACCACTGATACAGTGAGAGAAAAGCTCCAGAACAAGTTCTAGAACTCTCTTGGACAGAATACTTGATTTATTTTCCCACTAAGACTGCACAGGTACCCAAGAGCAACTGGTGGTACTGTCAGTAAGACAGTTGCTATACACTCTTCAAAATGACTAAGTCCACCACACATTATTTAAGTGACTTTTAGTTTTTAATCAAAACCCTTCTCTTAATTCATGGAGTTGAAAATTGACTTAGGGGCACCTAGGTGGCTCAGTTGGTTAAGCGTCTGCCTTCGGCTCAGGTCATAATCCTGGGATCTTAGGATCAATCCCCGCGTCGGCCTCCCTGCTCAGCAGAGTCCACTTCTCCCTCTCCCTCTGCCCTCCCCCTGCTTGTGATCTTTCTCTCTCTCTCTCTCTCAAATAAATAAATAAAAATCTTTTTAAAAAAGGTGACTTAAATAACAAGTCTATTTTGATTTCCTCTTTTTGTTACCACAAATTTGAATTTGTTTTACGAACATGGCCCAAGTCTATTTCTCTGTTATATCAAGTAACAAAGAATGCTTAAAGAGAAGGTAAAAAGGATACTTAGATTTTTATTGCGACTTACTACTCTATCTTCTAAAGCAAGAGTTAGTAAACATTTTCTACTAAGAGGTACATAGTTCCCACGTTAAGCTTTGCCAGGCCAGGCAGTCTCTGTAACTACTTAACTCTGCCTTTGTAGCAACAAAGTTTGTAAATAAATATGTGTGGTTGAGTTCCAATAAAACTTTATTTACAAAAACAGGTAGCTGGCAGGATTTGGTCCCGTAAGTTAGCTCTTCTAAAGAATTTAATATTTTTAGGATCAATATTAAGTGTAACATATATTGTATTGAAATTCATTTCATTGCAAGTACTCTGAGGGATATCAAAGGTAACATATTTACTTATAATAATAACCAGTTCAATATTCTACATGAAGTCCTAGAATCTATGGGGTAGCACATTTGTCTATTGTTTCAGTTTCTCTGCGATAGTCCTCAAAATGACATAAGTAAAAGGAAAGCCTGAGCCTGGACAAAGAAGGGATTAAAACTTGAAGACTACATAGTTATAAACTAAAATTATCTACTGACAAAAAGTAATAGTGAACCAATAAAGCCTTAAGGGGAACATATAAATATGCATTCATCGCCAACATATCTATTTTTTTCTTCTCCCCATATCCCTGAATTATTCCTCTTTATTAGTTTTGATCAGAATGACTTGATGTAAATTAATTGCCAGTAAAGTTTGTCAATTATAGCCTCATAAAAACAAGAATTTTAAACTTTGTGAATTATGATGTTTGTTAACAATCCTGGTCTTGGCTTGTACCTATAGTTTGGTTATAGAGTAGGAAGATTTACCATTCTTATGACTACATACTTGCTATTCAGCCTGACGAATAGTTCATCCTGAACTATTTCATCTGTGAACAGGCCTCTTGTTCTATAATTTGTCAATTTTATCATTTTTCAAAATTTACAACTTATATCAGAACATTTTCTCACTCTCTGTGTGACTTCTTCATAGCTAGCTCTTTCCTTGTGCTGCCTTTCACAATATTGCTCTTTCCTGGCTCCCAAAGTCATGTTTTCTCAATTGAGTTTGGGAATCCTGGAGGTGTAATGGAGGGGTGTCAAAAAAGACTAGGGAAAGAAAAAGAAAAAAAAAAAGGACTAGGGAACACAAATAAGTGCTGTAGAAAAAAACACTCCCATTTCCCCGAGACTGGTTCCAGGACTGTCTGGAATCATGACACCTGCCATGTGTTTCCACCTTAGCCTTAATATGCTAAACTCATGAAGCTGTTAGCTTATTAAAGGAAATGGGCTTCTTCACCAACTCCGTACCCCTAGCAGCCGGCAAAGCCTTCCATGCGGTAGGCTTACACTAAATGTTTGTTGAATGGATTCAGGTATTTGTAATATGCTCAAGGAGTAAGAGAATGGAGCCATCATATTGTTAAACCATCAGCAAATATGAAAATTTCAAATACTTTGTACAAAGAAGAGGACAGGGCAGCTCAATATAAGGGAGCATTTCTTGGACACAAGATGGGGTAAAAATGGAAGAAAGGACAAGTTTGGGAATAGTCTACCTAAGGGAATAATGGGATGAATATATTAATTCTTTCATTTATTTAATTATTCATTATAATGAATATTATGTGTACTATACACAAGGAGATTGTTCTTTTTTTTTTGAGAGAGAGCGAGAGAGAGAGGGCAGAGCAGGGGGGAGGGGCAGAGAGAATCTCAAGCAGACTCTACACTGAGCACAGACCCTAATGTGGGGCTCAATCTCATGACCCTGAGATCATGACCTGAGCCAAAATCAAGAGTCAGGTGCTTAACAAACTGAGCCACCTAGGTGCCCCACAAGGAGATTGTTCTAAGTGCTGAGTAGATATCTGTGACCAAGAAAGACCAAGTCCCTGCAAGGTTTACTTTCTAGTTGGAAATATAGATAATAAACATGCAAACATGTATTAAAATTTTAGCAAATGGCAGTGTTACAAAGAAAGTGTGTGTGTGTGTGTGTGTGTGTGTGTGTGTGTGTGTGAGGGAGAGAGAGAGAGAGAGAGAGAGAGAGAGAGAGAGAGACCTTTAAGATAAGTTACAAAAGGCCATGTCCGAGAAAATAACATTAGAGCACAAATGCATATAAATAAAGAGAAATGTACAAAAATCCTGAGAGGGAGGGGACTGGGACATAAAGATAAGAACTGGAGCTAGGGTAGAACCCTCGAGCAAAGAGAAAAGCAAAATTAATTGTAGGAACAGGCATTAGAAGGAAGGGTAAGAAACTGTGAGAGAAGGAACAGCAAGATCAGTGTGGCTAGAATGTCCATTTTGCAAACTATTGCACTTCATGAAAATCACTTATATTAGCATTAATCTTACGCTTCATCAAATAATAATTTTGAATTCACATTGCTTCTATGTTGATGTGAGCAGTTCTTTTTTTTCAATTTGCCATCTGCAATTAGCGTGCTTCACTTTTATTTGCAGATTCTTACTCTCTTGATAATTTCTTACTCTAAGAATAGGGATCCCTTAGGGATGACTTGTTTTTCATGCATTTTAAGCAGTTCTTTACTGCTATGGTTATTACAATAAGTTATAGTTTTGGTTCTTGCTTCTTTCCAATAATGCATGGCAATTTGTCATCTTCTTAAACATGCCATGCTGGACAACAAGAACAAGCCATTGGAATTACCCAGTTATTTTAATATACTTACTTTATGAAAGACACATTGGATAGGCAACAATTTAGGGCCCCTCTCTGAATTTCTGCACGGTGCCAAACCCCCAATAAATCTGTTATTTACTACTTCTGAAAAGATGCATAGGAGCCAAGAAGCTGTAGAGGAGTTTCTAAGCAGCAATAAAAGGCTAAAAATATTTACATAAGAACGAAGTGCCCAACTGTTTAACTGTATTAAGACTGAATTCTCCTGCCACTGCCAGCTAATAACATTGAAAAGTTCCCTGTAAGATGTATTCCCATGTTTATACAATGCTGTAACCCTGAAGCAAGTGACGAGAGACAAATTCTCCTCGCACTAAATTTTTATGCTCATTCCCTTAACGTTAGTGTCCTTTAGTTACAGAAAGTGGAACAAACAAACAAAACTTTATTACTGCTGGGGAAATATAAAGGGCCAGTGATAGTATGAATTATTCTTAACATTGGGGTCCCAAGGAAGGGCAACAGATGGCAGAAATTTTTACTGAAGTTATTTGTCCATCAAAGTTCCTATCAGCATTTGAGTCCCAGCAGTGCGGCTGTTAAGAAGTCATCCAACTCACCAGCCAGCTGGTGAAAATCAGCACTGTAAAAGCCGACTGTATAGAAAACATACTTGTATTCAATTTGATCTTTTACACCATATGTCTTTTTCTAGATAGCCTTTGATTTAATCCATATTCATTCAAAGTCATTCATCTCCTATCAAGTCATTTCAGGGAGAAGATTCCGGATTACGTATTAGAGTACCTCCAAAGAAAAGTACCAAAACTCACTCGATAGCAGATAGTGTCAGGGACCTATGCACATCCATTCAGTTCTCTTTATTTCTGGGTAAGCCAATGGGTTTTCAGTAATGACACCTGCTGCTTGAGGCCTTTCTGGACTGCAAACTGGGTGAGATTTCCTTTATGAGAAAGCCTTTTCACAGACGCACTTGTCTCAAACTTTTGGGCAGGCCCTACCTAACTCCAATGTACTCTGTGAATCTAAACTTCTGAGACTTGGGTCCTTTGAAAAGCTCCTTGGATTTTTTTTTTTCCTCTATCACAAATAGCCAAGGTAGGGCAGAATTGCAGAGCTGCAGAACTGCTAAGCGTAGACTCTTCGATTCTTCTTTCTTTGCCTCCCTCCCCAACTCCCAGACACCAGTGCCTTTTCTTTCTTTCTTTTTTTTTTTGCCATTTATTGTTTCATCTGAGAGCCCACAGTAATGTTTTCATGCTATAACTACACAGTCTCTATGGAATTTTCCATTCTTCATGCAAGCTTCTAATTTGAGAAAAGGCAAAGTATACTCTGCTTAACTGGGACATAAATTCAAACTAAGGTTTTGAGATTTGATGGTGAACATGAACATTACAACATGACATATTTAATCCATGTTGACTTTATCCTTAATCACAGTGAATTAAGATGTATCATTATGTTACAAAGTAAACAGCTTTTAATTGAATTTACTTACAGCAATATATATATATAAATATATTGCATATGTACAATATGATATATATTGTGGAGTAAAACACTGTAGTACTGAAAGATATACCAGAAAACTAATTAACTTCACATTAAAAAGATGATGTTTTGCCTAAAAACATCAGTTAACTCATGTCAAAATGACACACTGCTGTTCCACTCTCTATGTTGGCTTAACATTTGTCAATTTAAAGCCTAAAAAATTTTATCTAAACAATCCCTTTTCCGTTTACTTCTTAAGTTGCTTTTAAATGGAATTTCTTAAGCTGTCAAGGTGTCATGCTTGTTCACGGCAATATTCTTTAGAAAGTACTGTTAATTTTTATTTAGTCATCTGTTAATGGAAATTTGGTTTTTTTCCACCTTGTGGCTATTATGAATAGTGCTCCTATGAGCATTCATCTACAAGTGTTTGTTTGAACACATGTTTTCAAATCTAGGAGTGAAATTACTCAGTCCTATGGACATTTTATGTTTAATTTATTGAGTAACTGCAAACTGCTTTCCAGAGTTGAAATATGGTCCACTAAGCAGCATTACCCCACAAAACAAACAGCCTCCATTTCCATGAATAGCAAGAATATTCCACTCTTTTAAATATTTGATCTAATGGTGATTTTTAGACTTTCTTTTTTTAAAAGCGCTGATTTCCAAGATCTATAAAGAACTTCTCAAACTCAACACCCAAAAAACAAATAAGTCAAAAGATGGGCAAAAGACATGAACAGACACTTCTCCAAAGAAGACATACAAATGGCTAACAGACACATGAAAAAACGTTCATCATCATTAGCCATCAGGGAAATTCAAATCAAAACCACACTGACATAACAATAATAATAATAAAAAAACACACTGAGATACCACCTTACACCAGTTAGAATGGCAAAAATTGACAAGGCAAGAAACAACAAATGTTGGAGAGGTTGTGGAGAAAGGGGAACCCTCTTGCACTGTTGGTGGGAATGCAAGTCGGTACACCCACTTTGGAAAACAGTGTGGAGGTGCCTCAAACAATTAAAAATAGAGCTACCCTTTGGCCCAGCAACTGCGCTACTGGGTATTTATGCCAAAGACACAGATGTAGTGAAAAGAAGGGCCATATGCACCCCAATGTTCATAGCAGCAATGTCCGCAATAGCCAAACTGTGGAAAGAGCCGAAATGCCCTTCAGCAGATGAATGGATAAAGAAGATGTGGTCCATATATACAATGGAATATTACTCAGCCATCAGAAAGGATGAATGCCCAACTTTCACATCCACATGGATGGGACTGGAGGAGATTATGCTAAGTGAAATAAGTCAGGCAGAGAAAGTCAGTTATCATATGGTTTCACTTATGTGTGGAACATAAGGAACAGCATGGAGGACATTAGGAGAAGGAAGGGAAAAATGAGGGGGCGGGGAATCGGAGGGAGAGCTGAACCATGAGAGACTATGGACTCCGAGAAACAGACTGAGGGTTTTGGAAGGGAGGGGGTGGGGGGATGGGTTGGCCCCATGGCGGGTATTAAGGAGGGCACGTACTGCATGGAGCACTGGGTGTTATACGAAAACAATGACTCGTGGAATCACTACATCAAAAACAAATGATGTATTGTATGGTGATTAAGATAACATAATACAATTAAATTAAAAAAAGAAAAACAAAAAAAGACTTTATTTACTTGAGAGAAAGAGAGAGTAAGAGAGAGAGCATGGGAGGGGGAAGGGTCAGAGGGAGAAGCCGACTCCCTGCTAAGCAGGGAGCGGGATGGATGCAGGACTCGATCCCAGGACCTCGGGATCATGACCTGAGCCAAAGGCAGTCACTTAACCAACTGAGCCACCCAGGCGCTCAATTTTTATAATTTCTACTGTCAACCTCAAGAATTTTCAACCCCATTAAATAACAGTCTATGTTTCAAAACTTACTGCTTTCTACTCTAGGAGGACATGTAAAGCTAAATGTTAGGACACGTTATGATTTCCACTTTCCTATTTTCACTCAAGGTACTTGTTGGCACACCAATTCACTCTGTCACTATATGAGTTAATGTTATTTTCATAACTTTCTTTCATGGTGTTCAGCTTTCCCTTTGAAAACTCCCATTAACATTTCTTCTTGTTCTAAAATGAGTAGGCAGAAGTGTCAGCTCTCTGAGGAGGATGTGTTTGGCTGAACTAGAATTTTCCTCAGTTCCTAATCCAAGAGCTGTACTTTGAGAAAATGTCACAATTCATAAAAAGATAAGGTTTAATGAAATTGTCAGGTTGTCCAATCTGTATTTCAGATGGTTGGGGACAGTAATTCAGCAAATAAATTTTTATTTCTATAAATATAGGCTAATCACTTATGAAGTGTGATTAGTTACAATAAGATCTTTCATTTAATGAGTAATTATTTTGTGAAAAATGTAAATCTAAGTGCTACCTGCACTTCTCATTTTTATTCCTATTTAAGAGAAGAGATAGCAGAGGCATGGAGACACATAAGACACTTTCTTAAGATTCTGCCACTACTAAGCTAAAAGAGCTAGGATTTGAACCCACACTTTCTGAATGTGGCTTCCAACCTCTTTGCCAACCTTCTGAACTTCTATTAGAGCCCAATGTGGCAAGTCAATATTTTTGTGGGTGATAAAACTTTGCACATGCACTCAGTTACTGCTGGTGGAATGAATATACAAGAAGATGCATGGGGGCGCCTGGGTGGCTCAGTTGGTTAAGCGACTGCCTTCGGCTCAGGTCATGATCCTGGAGTCCCGGGATCGAGTCCCACATCGGGCTTCCTGCTCAGCAGGGAGTCTGCTTCTCCCTCTGACCCTCTTCCCTCTTGTGCTTTCTATCTCTCATTCTTTCTCTCTCTGAAATAAATAAATAAAATCTTTAAAAAAAGAAGATGCATGAATAATTGAGTGTATTAGCAAATGAGTTTTTAATGGCATATAGCATAACTGATATATTCTCATGCAAAAAATTAATTTTTAGAAAGAGATTTCCTATCGTGGCATGACACATTTCTGGAATATCTTGAAAAATGTGAATTCACATATTTAATTTTATCATTAACTTGGGACAGAGAAAAAAAATCATTGAGTTGCATGGAACCAGACCATCTATCTGTTATTGGCAGTCACTTTATTTTGAATGACAATACCAAGTGTCAGTAGGACAGTGTTTATCTTTTTTCAAGCTAACAAATTAAATAAAATGCAGTTTGATAGAAATATATATATATATATATACACAAAAGCATACAACATGTACATACTTTTTATTTTATTTCATATTTATACATGATATTTTGCTAAAAATTATACATATGAGGCTTTAAACTCCAGGGTACCCTCTTGTCTATCTGTTTAGTATATGGGCAGCTTGGTTTGATTTTCCTCAAAGCAACCATTACCGGTTCATGCCAACATATCTGTCTGCTACTAACAGGCACCATCAACATTCTGTTTCCTAAAATAATTTCTTAGCAAAAATTTAACCTCATCCTCTTATTTGTTATTACTCAATCAACAATCATTATGGCCAAGATAGCTGAAATTATCAGAGATTCTATTTGTCTTACTAATAATGGTGGTGCCTTACAGTGTCCTTCTGGACTTGTTTTCTGAGACTTAACAGAATAGAAGACAACCTTGGGCATTTTATGTACATGTGTGTGCGTGCATGTATGCACATATGCATGTGCATGATTTTGGAGCTTCCTAATCAGTAGGGGAAAAAAGAACACCTTTACTGTTCAGAGGATTTGCAATATCATTCACAGTCCCTTAGCTAGAAGAAGTTTTCCTTGGACAAGCAGAATTCCCTTTCTTATTTCATGTATAAGTTGAGTAAAAAACAGACTAAATAAAATAGTCTTTTAAAAAATTCTTCAATTAAGGGGAAAAGTTTTGATAAGATGTTTATCAATGTCAACTAAACCACACTGTCAAGAACTGAGGATCTTTAGACATTCTCAAGACATTTACAAGCATCACACAGTTGCAAGAGAATGCAGAAATAAATGTACTAAAAGATCAAATGGCATCAAAAGCCTTTGGCTTGGATTTCTGCTTCTGGTCAAGTTAGAGTAACAGGGACCAGATTTAGCCTCTTGGCTAAAAACTGAAGAAAAGGGACAAAACATATGAAATGATGGTTTTGAAGACATTAGATACCTGTCAATGAAAGATACTGATCTCTGAGAAATTAGAAACAAATGAGGTGACTCCACAATTATTGCCCCTTACTGTCTGGAAAGAGTTCCAGGCTACGACAAAGGATAAAGAAACCCTCACAAAACTAGGAGGTCTCTTTGAGTGGATGGGATGAAGCTGGGACTTCCAGGAGGCCAAGACAGCTAGAGTTCACAGGGCAGAGTACCAAACAGGAGAAATATACACAGGGAGAAAACACTGGAGACCACCAGAGAGCTCCCTTCCAGGCTTCAGTGGAGTCTTGATCAGCTCTTACATGTGAGCAAACTACACATGATGAGGGAGAAAACTATGCAAAAAGATGAAAAGTAACAGCCACCAGAGCTCACACACAGCTGGGATAGTGCCTATTCTTGCCAGCCACTGTGGAAAACCTCATCATTCACAGGGCATCAGAGAGCATACTCAGAAGGGTTTTGACTCAGTAGTGGAGCAAAATTAGCCCTAGACTTAGCTGTTCTGCTTAAAACTCACAAAGTCTAAAAGAGAGATGCTCAAAAGATCAAGTTGCTTCCAAGTAAATTAACTGTGTCCCAGAACAAAGGTCAAGAATATTTATCAGCACAAAAATACCAAGCACTCAACAAGTTATAATTCACAACATCCGGCATCCAGTCAAAATTACCATTCATCCAAAGAAGCAGGAAAAAAAGACCCATAATGAAGAGAAAACTTAACTGAAAATGACCTAAAAGAGACACAGATGATAGAATTAATAGACAAGGATGTTATACCAGTTGTTATAATTGTATTCCATATTTTCCAAAAGGTAGAGGAAAGATTGACAAATTGTGTAGAGACATGAAAGATGTAAAAAGACCCAAGTCACACTTCAACAGGTGTTGAATCACACAAAACAACAGTGTCTAAGGTTAAAAATATACACTACATGGGATTAACCACAGATTAGATATTGCAAAGGATTAGATTGGTCAATTTGACAATATAAATCATGTAATATGAATTACACAGGAAAAGGACTGAAAATAAACAGAACACATTAAAAATAATGCCTGAAAAATTCTAAATTTGATGAAAACTAAAAACCCATAATTCAAAGAAGCTTAACAGACCTCGAGAACAAGAAAAGTGAAGAAAATGATACCAAGGCACATCATAAACCAATTGCTCGATTTCCAAAAGCACTCCCTAATAACCCTTCTGTATGTTAATCTCCATCTCAGAGGAGGCCTCCCAAAGATGCTGACCTGAAATATGTACCAAAGTCCATATTAAAACGACCACTCTCTGAGGAGTAGAATGGAAGTATACATACACTTCTGCATTGCTTTATTTTTTTATAGTGAGTATATATTTTTTAAATAATAAAAACCAGATTAAAATGTATAACTACTTTCTGTAGGTTATCTCTGGAAATGGCAAGAGGTTTAACATCTCCTCAAGTACAGCTTAGCGGCACATATTTTCGAGACCTAGTAATGCTGCATTAGCCCCAAATTTACTTTAGTGCTATTACAAAATATATTTTGTATATGATGGCAGATTGGAAAGCCATGGATTTCCTCTATCTTCAGTGCCGATGCTGATGTATATACAAGTTTTATGGATATACACATGATTACACAAGATTTTAAAATTCTTCATATTATATGTTTACACAGCTTACCTATATGTATGTGCTTACATGCTTACTTAATATCATAAGATAGTTTTGCTATGCAAGAAATTATATGAGAATAGAGAACTGTAAAGTTGAATATGATGTTGCTTTTATGAATACTGCATTTTGAAATGTCTGAACATATAATAAATTACCTTTTACTTTGCTTTCATCTGTCTTAATCAGTATTTTATGGCATTAAAAATTGGCCACAACTCAAATCTGCTTGACTGAAAATTGATACATGAACAATTTGAGGTAAAAAGTTACCAAAATACTTTAGACTTGGTATAATAAACTCAATATTTCCTTGAGGTTATATATTTTATAAGGTTATATATATTTATAACCTAAGTTATAACTTCCAAAATCTAAAGACACAGCAAGTTGAAATTAAACTGTACACTGGTTATAATCCATATGTTGCATTTCCATTAACACAAACCATAAAAAGTCAATAAGTACCACCAATTAACTCTGCATTGTTTTGGCCTCTGGACTATCTCAGAAGGCATTCTGTCAGTAGAATATATAGAAATATTGCTACATCACAATTGTCTCTAGGGAAACAGAACTGTAATTTTATCATGATGGATATTTCTAGCAACTGCATTATTGTTAAGTATACCACAAGTTCTCCTGTACAGGATTCAACATAAGGCAAAAACACACACTGCCTCAAAGCCACAGGACACCATGCTATAAGATTCTTCCCTGTATCACAGATTCAATTACACTTTGCAGTTCATCAGATAAACCAGTTAGATCTAGGCTAAGTCTCACCCTAACACAAATTGTCCACAGCACAGGCTCCCAACATGGTATTCTGATGATGTTCTAGTACGTGTAGTGATGACAACAAAAGTTGGGAATTATAAATTTCCATCATCCTTCACAACCTGAACTTAAAGAAGTTAAACAGTTGCAATATTGTGGCGAAGACAAAGACAGTTTGAAAAAAGAGATCTTAAGACCTTACCTTCAGATACCATTTGTATTTGGCATGTTCCCAATTCTCAGGGATTTGTGTCTTTTTGAGAAACTGTTCCGCCTCGGTTAGCCATTGATTGAGTATCTTCATATCATAATGAAACCGCCGCCATTTTTCCACAGATCTGTCAAATCGCCTAGAGGCAAAAAATATGGATCAAGAAAAATAAATGGATTATACAAATTACATGGACATAGCATATATGTTATATTATGTGGAGAAGGATATTATTTTGATAGTTTCTCATATTTGTAGATTTCAATTTCAATTAACAGAAATAAATTATACTGAATAAAAAGGATGAATTAAAAGGTTGTGATTTTTGTTTCAAAATCAAATGCATTTCTTGAATGAAACAAAGATAAAAATAACAATTATGGAGTATTAAGATTTTCTTCCCTATGAGCATATTTAATTTAAAAGATTCCAGGAATTTAAAAAATATATATTAGCATCTAAGAAATTAAGTATTTTGCAGCTAGATATTCAATAACAACATATTTTTTGGATCAAAATCTAATTATCTGCACTAGGTGTTAAATGTAAATGGCGAATCACTAAATTCTACTCCTGAAGCCAATGTTACCCTATATGTCAACTAACTAGAATTTAATAAAAACTTGAAGCAAAAAAAAAAAATCAAATTATCTCATGAAGCCTATCAATTTTCATATTACTTTTGATCCAAAAGAGTTTATGCATTAAGGTTCTCAAGCATCCAGGATAACAGATTTAACCAACTAACTGATCTATTAGTCTAAACCAGGTGATGAGTGTTATCTTCCTTTAATCTTCTTATTTTGTTGTATCTGCTAATATTTTCAATTGGAATGCTGAAGGAACTCAGTGCAAGGTACTGTGTTAGTATTGCACATGGAAAGAATATTAAGAAGGAGGTACCTGGTCATGTTCTGGTCACAGAAGTGACTGAGGCAGAAACGAGCCAGGGTTGTATGTTGACCTTAAGACAGTTGCACATAAAAATCACCAATTAAATCAATATCTTTGCGGGTGGGATCCTGACACTGGTATTTTTAAAAACACCCAAGTGATTCTAATCTATAGTCAAGGTGAAAAACATTCTATAAAGTAAGTTTTAAAGTCTTAAGGGTGTTATGAACTACTGGGTCTCCTGGGGCCTGTCCAAAAAGGTATTTGCTAGCATTAAACCAAAAGCCATCCTGAAAATTCCTGGCCGTGGGGCTGCCTCAGAGTCCAGGAACCTGTAGAAGTTCTCTGAGGTCTACTCTTAAGATGTAGTAGGTTATAGTTCTGAACATCTCAACATCTTTTCAGATCTCTACCCCCATTTCGGAAATTTAAATAATCTTAGAACTTAAATAATGCCCCAACTCCCTATTGTTTCAGTGGGAAAGGAATGGAATTAACGTTTCTTTAACAGTTACTATGATCCAGGCACTGGGCTCCATGTTTTTACTTATTTCATGGACTCCTACAACAACCCCTACAACATAACAATTATTATTCCCATTTTCCACTGGAGAAAAGTGAGAGTCTGAGCAGTCTGCCAAAAGGTAAACAGGAATAAAATGACAGAAAGGGGATTCTCAGATCTCTCTGGCTTCAGTGGTGCCTTTCATGGTCTTCCATGCTCTTTGGTAGGATTTCCTTTTTTTCAAGATGAAGTCTTACTAGCTTAATAATTCAAAGATATAGTTGTTGGGGTTTTCTTTCTTCTTCTTTATCATCTTCTAAATAATGTATCTACATCTACAATGCATTTTATCAGATACCACACTTGATAATTAACTATATTTTTCTTTTTTAAAGATTTCCTTATTTAATTTATTTGAGTGGGGAGGGGCACAGGGAGAAGAAGAGAGAAACTTCAGCAGACTCCGCACTGAGCATAGAGCCCAATATGGGTCTCAGTCTCACGACTCTAAGATCAGGGCCCTGAGATCACAACCTGAGCCAAAACCAAGAGTCAGACATCTAACCAACTGTGTCACCCAGGCACCCCAACTATGTTTCTTACTTTAAAAATACCTAAAACAGTATTTTGGTAGCATTAAAAAAGGCAGCCAATGGTAGCCAAAAGGGGTAGTCTTTAACTATAGATAGTTTAAAAATAAGAATTCAGCCTTTAATAATTAAAGGCATTCTAGGGTTGATCAAATGTGATATAACCATCAGCCACAAAATGATCTTGGAAACATTTTGCGTGGTGTAATGATAATTATGTTTCCATATATTTTCAGCACTATATAATACACAATAAATGACTTAAGAATACGTCTTAAGAATTTACTCCCTTTATTTTTAAGATTTTATTTATTTATTTGAGAAAGAGAGGGGGAGGAGAGGGAGAGGGACAAGCAGACTCCATGCTGAGCGCAGAGCCCAACATGGGGCTCGATCTCTAGACCCTGAGCACCAATTGAGCCACTCAGGTGCCCCAAGAATTTATCCCCTTTAAAAGAAAACTGTACATTCCTTATGTCTCATAGTGACTCACATCACGAGTCAAAATTTTTGTTAAGTGAGAAGCTAAAAAATGATGAGGCATAGTTGGTATTTTTCCATCTTGGTGAGACTACAGTTGATTTCAATTATCATTACATTTTTCTATGTTGTAAAGTTTTTCTACAATGTGCATTTCATACTTTGATATTCAGAAAAAATACAGTTACTTGAAAATAATTTTAAAAGGCAGTTTCACACGTTAATGACTACTACCTCCAACTCTTCCTGCTACCACAGTTTGAGAAACAGGCAGAAGCTAACCAGAACACAGAAGAGTTGGCATTTGGTCACCATTTACCATTCCCCTACCTTTGTAGCAGCCATTGGTCCCCTTCTTACTTTGCTTTTCTTCTCCCTGATCCCACCACCAGAATTATTCTCTTGCCAACTCTTTTCAGCTACTGGCAGGTGACTGTTTTTCCAACATTTGTGCTGTAAATGCCAACTCTTCATTCCAGGCTGCTGCACAGACATGTCCCTCCAGCATTCAGAGCACTGGCAGTTACCACCTTCCACTAGATTCCACAAAACCTCCTTCCTCCCCAACCAACCCCTGTTCCTCTTCACAGATTATCTTTCCTCTAAATTCCCCTAAACAAGAAAACCATAAGGGCCCCTACAATTAATCATGGCACCCCTAGCTCTGCAAGACACAGCTGGAGGTAGGAAGAAAAGGGAAACATGCTATAGTCCCGGGCTCTCTATTTTCCATCCTTGTTCCAGGCCCACAAAAATGAGACAGGATGGATTTGTCAGCCACACAGGACTATCTGTGGTTCCCCATGCCCTGCTACTGCCTCAGAGCTCTGTGACTTGGCACATTAGTTCCATATTCTTGAAATGCCTTCTTGCCCTCTTACTGTAACCTCTTCCCCAACTCCTGCAAAGCAAACTTTTGCATTAAAAGACTTGGTTTGAACTACTTACACTGTGACTTTGTAAACATCTAAATCTAGAATATTCATTATAGACTGCAAGTGCTAAAACTTTGAAAACTGTAAAGTTGATTTAATTTTATTATTAAAATTAATGTTAAAATGAGTAATTCTATTAAAACAAAATATTAAAGTATAAAAGCATGCACTTTACATGTGATGGCATTTAATGTGAGTAATAATATTTTAAACTCCATTTCAAGCATCGCATAAAATTTTAGAATATACTTTTCAGCATTTTAATGTGCGTTGTTAACAGCAAAGTCTAAATCTATTCTTGAAATTACTATGTAAAATTTCATTTTTTATCATGACTGCTTTGAAACTTAGACCCTTTCCCACCAAAGAAATTCTGAATGAATAGATATAAATTTTGCTAGTTTTACAATGTTACATTTGTAAGTTTAATCTCTAATCAGTCACTAGGCTCCCTAAACTCCTCTCGCTCCATTAACTGGACTGTCCAGGATTGAGGAAAAAGGCAGTAAGACCTACAAATACATAGAGATATTAAAAATACCATTCAGGAAAATAAATACAAGTGTTACCCTCTATGTTATTACTAGGGGAAAAAATGTTGTTGCTTTTTTCCCTGGCAGTAAGAGGAAATGTAAAACCAACTAAATAAAGGACAAAAATGGCAGTATAAACATATGGATAATAAATCAAGTGATTTTAAAATTTTGCAAATATTAAAATTCTTATTCACTATGCAAGCAGTATTTAAAATTACACTGCTGCTTCATTTATGTGCGGCGTAACTTACTTCCTGCTGTTCTAAATCAAGTTAGTCAGATTATTCTCAAGCATAAATTACATTTAGGGAGTAATTTAGGTACTTTAGGACATACTTTAACACTTTCAGGTCATTAAGGTGGTGCTCAATTCTATGAAATAGATTTAAATAAATAATATCCTAGTAGCCTTCTGACACATCCACTGTGGCTTTATACTTAAGTCAGCTAACTCAGCATTAGGCTGTTGGTTATTTCTTCCTACATATTTCATCTTTGATGAGATGAGTGGGAGGTACCTTGGCTAAAGCCTCGTGGTCCAAACTGTAGGTGCGGATAAAGTTAAATTAGTTCTTTGTCCCAAATCATAGTACCTTACTCCTCCCTACCCACCCTCTTCCTCACTTTCCCAGTAATATAATTTTGTAGTAAAACCTAAGTATGTTAACAGTTAGAAAGGTTTTTTCCTACAGAACCTGACTTAAACTCTGAGAAGCTCTCCCATGGCTCCAACTCTGCCCACCTCTCTTATCTCTTTTTATTTTTCTCTCCTAAGTCACTGCCCCAGATTTCCAGGCTAAAGTGTGTCCTCTGGTGTCTATTTTTTTTTTATACTGGACCCAGGTCCACTCATGTATAACTGACCGTCTCACTGCACTCACTCACTGGATACAGGCTTCTACCTGAACCCACGACCTCATCTTTTCAAGCAGACAGAGCCCAGTGGTCACACTGCCAAGGTTGGAATTCTGGCTTCATCATTTACTGTATGGCCTTGGGCAATAAGGGACCTCTCTGAAAAGTAAGTATGAAAGTAGTACCTACCTCCTCCTAAAGGTTAATTGTGTGGGTGAAATGAATGAAAGTATTTAAATTTCTAAGAAAAGTATCTGGCAGTGTTTGACAAACAGTTGTAGTAGTTATTGGTGTAATCGTTCTGCCTCTATTTGGCTTAGGTTTTCAAATGCAAATCAAATCACCAATATAGAATCCAAGACATGTCAGTGTCTCTTTGGTGGGAATAAATCATTAGCCAGTTTATGGAAGTTGAATCATTACTCTAGCATAGAATCCATGGTGGACCACATCTGACCCTACCCATACTATACATATTTTTGAAACACCTTTTATTGTGAAACAATATAGAGAAGGATACATTCAATCCCATGTTACCATCACCAAGGCCAAGAAATAAAAAAAAAAAAATTCCAGTAGCTAGGACCCCTCCTGAACTCCCTCTCAGTCACTACTCCATCCTGCCTCCACAGTGTAACCTCCCCATATACATATAACAAGGGATGTCCTGTGTCTCTGTGTCTGGTTATCCCCATAAGCCTAACTTCCATGGTAATCATTCCCTTAGAACCTTGTAATTTATGTAATTTAAATATACATCCCTAACACTGGAGTTTGGTTTGTGTACTCTTTTGAACTTTTTATAAACGCAACCATATAATATGTGTTATTTTGTGTGAGGGTTTATTAGCTCAATATTACACTTTTTTTTTGCCTTTTTTCCCAAGGTTATAATTTTAAGATTTTTATTAAAAATTGTTCAAATTTAATTAATTAAAAATGTTTCTTGGGGCGCCTGGCTGGCTCAGTTGGTTGAGCATCCAACTCTTGATTTCAGTTCAGGTCATGATCTCAGGGTCCTGGGACAGAGCCCTGCATCAGGCTCCAGGCTTAATGGGGAGTCTGCTTTGGGATTTATCTCCCCCCCAATAAATAAATAAATCTTTTAAAAATGGTTTCTTATTCATTGTTGTATAATATTCTTCTGTGTACTTTTTAAAAAACTGTTAATAAATATTTAGATTGTTTCTAGTTTGAAGCTATTATACTGCTGCTATGAACATTCCTGTACCTATCTCCCGGGATGTGTGCAGAAGCATTTCTGTGGACCTAGGACTGAAACTGATGAGCCACAGGTTACGTACATCTTTAATATGACAAAATACACTCATATGGTTTTCACTCCTAGCATAGTAGCATATGACAGTTTACACTCCTCTTTATAATTTACAGTGTAAATTATACATGGCTACATGGCAGTGTATGAGAATTCTAACAGCTCCATATTCTCACCATCATGTGGTACTGTCAGACTGTTAAATTTCAACCATTCAGGTCATATATAGTGATATTTTTGTTTTATTTGCAAGTCCCTGACTTCTAATGGGGTTGGCAAATTCCTTCTATGTTTATTGGCCATTTGGATTTCTCATTTTGTGAAAGTGACAAAAGTCTTAGTGTTAATGTGCAACATTAAACGCATTTGCTATATACTATAAAGTGATCATTCCATAAACACCAACCAGACCAAGATATAAAAACAATTGTCAGCAATCCATAAGCCCTCTCTGTGCCCCTCCTCACTTTTCAAGAACTTCTCTCAATTTTCTATCATTGCTCTTTCTTAAAGATTTGTAGGAAATCTTTGTAATTATGGATGCACACACTTCATCAGTTATATGTGTGTTCCAAGTATCTCTTCCTACTCTGTGGCTTTCAGTTTTACTTTCTCAATGTTGACTTTTGATGTACAGAAGTTATTAATATAGAACATAGTCTACTCTATTATTTTTACTTGTGATTAGTGCTTTATACATATATTTAAGAAATATTCCTCCAACATTCATTAACATATTCTCTTTTGTCATAAAATATCCAATATTAACATATTTTCTTTTGTTATAAAAGTCTTATTAATTCCCGGGGCACCTGGGTGGCTCAGTTGGTTAAACCGCTGCCTTCAGCTCAGGCCATGATCCCAGGGTCCTGGGATCGAGCCCCACATCGGGCTCCCTGCTCATGCAGGAAGCCTGCTTCTCCCTCTGCCTGCCGCTCCCCCTGCTTGTGCTCTCTCTCTCGCTCTCTCTCTCTCTCGCTCTCTCTGTGTGTCAAATAAATAAATAAAATCTTTAAAATAAAAAAAAATAAAAATAAAAGTCTTATTAATTCCCTTTTTTCCATTTAGATTTATAATCCTCCAGGGTTTTATTTTCATGTATGATCTAGGATGTGTGTATGTGTATATATATGAACATGCGGACGTACTAGTTCACATGTACATATACATAATTTTCTAAATAGGAGATTCTATTTTATTTTGTAAAGTAAGACATACATTTGGAACAAAATAATGATGTACAGTGGAAAATAAAAATGTGTGCAGTGAAAAGTAAGTCTCTCCCACTTGACTACCTCAACTCAGCTAATTCTGCTCTCATTGGAAATAAAAATTTTAAAATTTGAAATATTTCTAGAGCAGGGAAAAGGAATACAAATACATAGGTAAAAAATAATAGCTTTTTCATTCAGTTTTATTATTTTCAGTATATCCACTGTTGATATTTTTAAAGTTCAGAACTGACGTTTGGGGCACCTGGGTGGCTCAGTCGTTAAGCGTCTGCCTTCGGCTCAGGTCATGATCCCAGGGTCCTGGGATCGAGCCCTGCGTCGGGCTCCCTGCTCCGTGGGAAGCCTGCTTCTCCCTCTCCCACTCCCCCTGCTTGTGTTCCCTCTTTCACTGTGTCTCTCTCTGTCAAATAAATAAAATCTTAAAAAAAAAAAGGACTGACGTTTTATTTTGTGATACCTTAGGATGGTTCTAAGGCTTCAAGCCAGTTTGGAATGGTACTTTGCTTTTAAGTTTTTCACAGTGGTTATACTTGAGTTTCCAAACCCATTCTCATGCCTTTATTCCCTCTCTCCACTGCTGAAATCTTCCATATTTTGTTTCCCTTGTTTCTCATCCTGTGTTCACTTATTGCCATATGAGTCAATAGAAAAGATGGACTTTATTTGCATTGCATCACCAACATCAACACTTAATGTGATCTCTTTCCAATCACAAGGGACTCTTTGGCCATGCTTAAAAGGAGGCAAGGTATTTTTTAACTCAAAAAGAAATCCTGTTATTATAGGTGAACCTCTTGGATTTCCTGTCTGAACATTTCCCTACAGAATCTCCTTAACTCTTAAAAGTTCAACTAACATATACAGCAGGGGTTGGCAAACTTTCTTTATAAAGTTCTCATGAATAAGTATTTCAGGCTTTGTTGTCCTTGCACTCTTTGCCACAACTACCCAACTACTCTGACACTTGAGCTCCAAAGCAACCACACGCTGAACAGAAGCAAATGGGTTTGGCTGGGTCCCAATCAAATTCTATTGACAAAAACGGGTGTTGGGCCAGACGCAGATTTGACCTACCCTGCATCTACAAAGTGATTACCACACAGTTCTAGGTTCTGGCCTTTACCTGAGCTCTTTATTGAGCTGTTTTGTGGAACCTCAAACATGACGTTACCAATTCCTCATTTTCTCCGCTGAATCTGTACTTGTAAGTTTAGTTAATGATTTCCAAGCTGGAAATCTGAAGGTCATCCTTTACTCCTCCCTTTCTTTCTCACCATGCTTGTCTCTAGATCCCACCAGTCCTAACCCAGATATGACTCTTGAATTTGGCCTCTTTGCTCTAGCCCCACTGACACGGCCTTTCTTGAAAGCCCCTAATACCTTTTCCTCTCTGTATGTCAGCTCATCTCTCCCTACCTCATTTTCTCACAATTCTTTCATCTATGTCCACACTGCCATCCCCTTTTCCTTTTTGGTGCCAACACAGAAACTCACACGGATCACAATGTATACTACACTTCAAGATATTGAATTATCTCAAAACTTCCATAACAATCCAAATTCTGGTTTTATCTGGGCCTTTTGCTATATGTTAGACTGTCACCCCTCTATAATGTCACTTTATTCCGTGAAGCCTGCCTCCCCTGAAATAAGTTACTCTGTAAGACAGGTTTCCTGCATTCTGCAAAACCCTCTATTAACATTCTACTTCAGGTTCTACTTATGTGTTTACAGAGGTATCTTTGCCAACAGAATGTGAGCCTCCTGTAAAAAGGAATGTGCCTTATTCACCTTTGGATTTCTGGCACCAAACAATGTTCCTGGAACATAAGTATTTAAAATATTTTTTAAACGAATGAGTGGACAAAATAACTCATGAGTAATCTGCATGGGTTCCTTATATCTTCCATTTAGGAGCCATGAGGCTTGTGTAATCCATTTTACATCTCTGAATCCAGTTGTCTCATAAATAAAGCAAGGATAATACTGCTACATTACATAGCAGTTTGATGAAGATGAAAGTACACTGCAAGCTATAAATAATAATATTTTAGTATTTTGTTATTGACAACAACCTATGGTAATCTGAACATTTTATAGCATTGAAACAAAATTTAGAATTAAAAAAAAAATCTCAATCTAGGGGCACCTGGGTGGCTCAGTCGTTAAGCATCTGCCTTCGGCTCAGGTCATGGTTCCAGGGTCCTGGGATAGAGCCCCACATCGGGCTCCCTGCTCCGTGGGAAGTCTGCTTCTCCCTCTCCCACTCCCCCTGCTGTGTTCCCTCTCTCACTGTGTCTCTCTCTCTGTCAAATAAATAAATAAAATCTTTAAAGTAAAAAAATTTAAAAAACCTCACTCTCTATCAGAAAGCATCTTGCAAATAAGTCAATACATTTCCAGAGATTTGCAGCTCTCACTAATAGAAAACATAAAATGACTTCTAAATAGATAGTTTAGGAAGCTCAACACTATCCTACAAAAAATTTAATACACTTTGCAAAAATTTCCAAGGACTAATTTAAGTATGAGGATACATAGTTACTTGAGAACTATGACTTTTACATGGGAGTGTTTCAGACTAAAGTGATATTGATAAAAGTCACCTTATACCAAAGAATTCAACAGTGTTAATTTTTTGTTAACTATCTAGTTAATTTATTGATAGTGTTACTTTAAAAGTAATAACTGTAGTGGCATCTGGCTGGCTCAGTCAGTACAGCATGTGACTCTTCATCTCAGGCTTCTAAGTTTGAGCCCCATGTTGGATGTAGAGATTACTTAAAAATAAAATCTTTAAAATAATAATAATTGTAAAGTTAGATAAATGCTAATGACATATTTGTAAGGACTCACAAACACTTCAGATTATCAATAATATGTAAAAAAATCTTAAAATTTTTTAGATTTCTAAAGTGTTTTTTAAACTTTATTGATCTCTTGGGACACCTGGGTGGCTCAGTCTGTTGAGCATCTGCCTTCAGCCCAGGTCATGATCCCAGGGTCCTGGGACTGAGCTCTGCATCTGGCTCCCTGCTCAGTGGGGAGGCTGCTTCTCCCTCTGCCTGTCCCTCTCCCTGTTTGTGCTCTCTGTTTCTCTCTCTCACTCTCTGACAAATAAATTAAAAAAAAATCTTAAAGAAAATAAACTTTACTGATCTCTCATTGGGCATGCATCTCTGAATGGGACCTAAAATGGGTACTGTTATTAGTCTCTTTTTCCTACAAGTAGGCAAATCTATGGAGGAGGTGGTGAAAACAGAAAAGCCTCATCAATAAACCTGAGTCATCTTAAATAAGTGAAGTATACAACACAAACTCACACATTCAAATATGTGGAAATGTATACACACAAATCAGAATTTGACCTAAGTACATATAAGAGGGTTTTTTTTAAGATTTTATTTGTTTATTTGTCAGAGAGAGAGAGAGAGAGCACAAGCAGTGGGAGTGGCAGAGGGAAAGGGAGAAGGAGACTTCCCGCTGAGCAGGGAGCCCGATGTGGGATCCCAGGACCCTGGGACCATGATCTGAGCCGAAGGCAGACGCCTAACCGACTGAGCCACCTAGGCGCCCCCTATGTACATATAAGAGTTTTAGAGGCCTTTATTAAGCATATTATTTTGGCTTACTAACAGACACCATAAACATCTCTGGGATAAATTTGTAAGTATTCAAATACGTAGGAATCAGTATCTTCACCAACACCTGACGTCTGATTATTTAATTAGCTAATTATAAAAAGAAAAGCAAAAGTGTCTCTGATATTACTAATGTCCCTGGTATTCCATAGATCTCCTTTGTCTTTCTCTTTTATAAACATCTTTGTCATAGTACCAAGTCCTAGCAGACCAATGACAGTGTAAAGGGTGCAATATTTGACAGTTCTGTCATGGTGGGAAAACATTCAGGGTATGCTATTCCTGCACTGTTTCTGGGAAAAAAAAAACACAATGTAAGATTATGCTAATATTAACCTAAAAATTATGCAATTTCAATGTCTTGATTTGGCACAATTAGCACCCTGTAAAATACCCAAAGTAGCAGAAATAGTTTGCTATTAGTGAGCTGTAATGTTACCTTTTATATTAGGATCTTTTGGAGAAATCAGCTAAAGAAATTGAGTCAGCAATTTAAATTTATTAAGTTTAAGTCACATTCTTTCTGAGGATGTGATATATTCATGGATCTCCTCTACAAAATGTGAGCATTTAATTTACATATCTCCCAGTATATAGTTCAAATAAAGATGATACCATGTTTGACATCATGGCTCTTAATCTTATTTTTAATTTGCTGGCTAGAGAGAATATTCTAAGTAAGGATGTCTTTCTCTTCATTCAGCCACAAACATGTAACTGACATAGGAACTTTTACCTACAAACAGCAACAAAAGCAGTCACAACCACAGATATGTGCTAAGCACCCTATGAAGTTCTTCAGATTCCATACAGTATTTAATATTTTCACAACAGCTTACGGTAGATACCACTATTATACTTTACAAATGAGAAAACTGAGACGTTGGGAGGCGAAGTAACTTGTATATTTCCAAGCGGGAATCCAAGGCAATATTAGAGGTGAATAACACTACTTAACAGTGTATTTTTTTAAGTGTCATTAGAATTAGTAAGTGATACATTATCTCAGGGAAGACAAGAAATCCTACTTTTCTAACACGCTGTCCCCTTGGGCATCAATCATATTGTTACTCTTTAGTTCCACACCTATATTTCCGAGGATCATGAATCTTTCATTTAAAAAGTAAAGGATTTAGGGGGGGCTGGGTGGCTCAGTCAGTTAAGCGTCTGCCTTCGGCTCGGGTCATGATCCCAGGGTCCTGGGGTAGAGCCCTGCATCAGGGTTCCCTGCTCAGTGGGGAGCCTGCTTCTCCCTTTCCCTCTCCCTCTGTTGCTCCCCCCGACCACCACTTGTGCACTCTCTCTCTCAGATAAATAAAATCTTTTTTTAAAAAAAGTAAAGGATTCATAAATGACCTGACCTCCAGTTTAAGTGGGATTTTTCCAAACTAACATTTCTTCCTTCTAGTCACTTCTCATTATATATCATAACCCTGCACACCACATCCTCCAGTCAAAAGGAATTTAACTCAATATTGCATGAACATCTTTGATGGTTCCTCATATTTGTTGTTTACTTGTTTTCTTCATAATATTCATGTAAAAATGTTATTTCTCCTGATTTTCTGTCCAGATATAAGTTCTTCCAAGAGAAGCTTTCTGATGCTCTTAATTAGAAGTAATCCATCCTCTCTATACTTCCACAACACTCCTTTTGTCCTGCTTTAAAGAATTTATTCCATTCTGATTTATAGTCATATCATTACCCTCAAATGATAGCAATTGCTCTCTAAAGGTAGAAACTATGCTGAATCACCAGTTTTACCTTCTATATAACAAGTACTCATAAATACTGTTGGACTTAATTTTTGCACATTCAAAATTAACTTAATTTTAATGCATACAATTGATATTCATTTTTGAAGGACTATTATACCTTTTGATAGGAAAATGTTCTGTAGATTAGAAATCCCACACTATAATCTTGCAAAAGTGGAGACATAGTTTTCAATTTGAAGTAAGTCATAAAACAAGGAGGTTGTGTAGCATATGAAATATGAAGATAGGCAAACGTGAGTTAGAAATTCTGCTTTCTTGCTTTGTAAAATTCAGCAAGTGATTTAAATTTGATTTCAGAATTCTCATTTGGGAAATAGGCATGACAATGGGTTGTTTTGAATATACTCAAGGTTGTGAAGCTGAATCACATAGTAAATGCTCAATGTTCACTATTACAATAATCGTTAATAGACTTATAATTATATATGATATATAATATATAAATGCATATAATTGCTATATTTCTAAAACCATTTAACTGAAAAATATATATTCATATAGGAGCCTTTTCAATATATAACTATCAATGAGGAAAATCTGTACGACTGCTTCTATACATTTTCTCACGCACAAACAAATAGAATGGTGTCTGCAGGTAGACCTAGCATTCTTGTCTTTTAAGAGTCGAACGGTCATGATGGGTATACTGATTTTACTACTATTCTAACTGAGAAAACTGAAACTACTATAGCACATGCAGCCGTATGTCTTTCCTCTTTTCTTTCCGAATGAAGGAGGACAGCACATCTGATCTGGTCACAATAAATTTAACTTCAATTTTTCTGCTAAAGGAGAATGAGAGGGGGAAAAAAAACATTTTATTTCAAACTGGAGGGTGAACAGATTTTGATCCTCAGGGCTAGTAAGTCATTTTCTTCTCAAAAGTGTTAGTAAAATATAAATTCCAAATATGCAGAGTAAGATTTTAAGAATATGACATTCTGCTTCTTAGGCTGCCAAAATGTTCATTTCCTCCATAGGCTGTCGCAGCAGATCAAAACACACCACTTGAGGTCAGCTTATAAAAGTGTCTCTTTTTCACTTGGGGGCTTATCTCTTTTGACCATGATTAAATGTAAAGATTAAGATCACTGTGTATCTTAGAATATATTTGGTATGAGAGCACAATAACACAAATATAAAAATAAAATTGAAACAATTAACTTTTTACTTAGCTTTATTCTACATGGGCAATTCTATTTTCTCTCTTATACAGTTTCACTGGGACCAGTACCTTCTACAAGACTGCTTTTCCTATTAAGATAGTTATAATTAACAAGAGCCCACACACGCAGAACTGTTATCATCTACCATATTAATGAACATACACAAGCTATTAATTTTTCTCAATGTTTACTACATTCTATTTTATTGAAACCAATCTCGAAAGTTGCAGAATTTAAAAAATAATAACAACAGTGACTTCCATAATTGTCAATTAATTCTAAAATAATTTTCCAAAGAAAGAAACAATATTCCCATTTTACTATTCTAAGTTGGTCTTGGAACATGAAAAAACAGTATTACCAGAGAAAGAATGAACTCAGAAGCATCAAGTGGTGTTAACAGAGAACTAGTGCTGAAATTACACCAGAGTAACCTTTCAATTAGAAATAGAAGGAGAAAATATCTAGGCCATCAGAGGTTGTATGTAGTAAAGAAAATAAGAACTATCTTCAGTGGCCATCACTTGTTTTGCTGAGAGGTGCACTCAGAAGTCAGAGGGGACATTTCCAAAGGACTTTCTTACAAAATTAGAGAAGCAGTAATTAATTTCAAGGCAGATTTCTGGTTCTATCTATCTGAGAAATAGATAATAAATGAATTAAATATGCCTGGGGTCCCCTATCAGGAGTATGGCTGTGATACTTTTTTCATTGTATCCGGTGAACCGTTGGTGGAGGATTTCCCCACCCCCACTCCCCAGCATGGATGTACCTGCAGGAGCAGGCCAGTTGCAGGCTGACGCCATGTAGGTAAGACATCTTCCCTTCAAATTCACTGAACTAAAATCCGACCCAACTCTAGTAAGTATAAGTCAAGGAAACTTTAATCATAGCTGACTTACCACCTTATGAATAAATATCATCATAAAAATCAGGCCTCTTTTGCTATTTTATATTTCATCTTATTAAAACACAAGTACATGAGGGAAATATTCTTGGCATAAAACTACTATATTCGCTAATTTTTTTTTCCTTTCTTACACCTGAAGGCATATGTCTAAACCTGTAGGGGTTACTTTATTATTTAATTAGAGCTGATTCTTTTCTACCATTTTAGGTGTTTCATCTGAAGTTTGATTAACATCAGTATAGGCTGTGCTCTCAGGCAAGTAAATACAGCTTCTGCAGAAAGAGAAATGAGAAATGAGCAGAGCAAAATGTAAAAAAAAAAAGAAAGAAAGGAAAAAAAAGGATTTTAAAATTCAGAAAAACATAAAATGTGTAAAGAAATAGAACCTCTAAAAAATAAAATATCAATGTTCGAAGCCAACCAGAAATACTTCATAAATGTGTATGAAGTATTTGGTATTTGCTCGTTTTATTTAGCAATATTAATTCATTCCTTTAGTAAACATTTATTGAGTGCTTACTATTGGGGCTGTCAGTGTGTTAAATTCAGGGGGTATACAGATGAAAGAGATACTATCCCTGCCAATGAGAAACTCAGTTTACTGTGCACATTAAGTACTGTAATGAGGGTATGTACCAAAATTGTAGCATAGGCTGTACTTGCCCAGCACACATCCCCGTGTCTTTCCATTTCAACATACATTGGCTAAATTTCCAAATGCCAGCACTTAGATTTCTTTGCCTGAGAATTCCTTCTGGCTGCAGGGGTCTGTTTTGCTCACCTATATGGCAAGACAAAACTGCTCAGGAAGAAACACTTCAGGGAGAACCTCTCCATCAATGATTGATGGGAGTTGTTGTATAATTACCGCTGCGCATCTGGCACCCTCAAGTGGTAGAACTCTGAGGTCTGTGTTTTACACTTTCGCCCACAGTTTCCTCAGGGGGATTAAGCTCCAGATACCCAAAGTGTTAAGTGGGTTGAAAACACACTTCTTAATGGCTTTCTCCTGCTCCCTGTGTCACTTCCCTAAGATGTCCCCTGTACCTCCCAAATAACCTACTTGGACTAGAGTTCTTTCCACAAGGTCTGCTTTTGGGGGAATCCAAATGAAGATAAAAAACCAATGCTAGTATAAAAGAGTGTGGATCAATTCTATCCTAAAGGAATGTGAGAGTTGGGGAAGGGAGGTGTTAGGGAAAGTCACTGTAATAGACTAGGCTCTAGAAGGAAGAGCAGAGGTATCTCAGGCAGAGAAAGGAGGAAGGGCATTGTACGAAGCAGAGCCAGCATGCGTGAAGGCTTAGACTAGTGGTTCTACAATTAACACCAATAACCTGGAAGCCTTGTTTAAACAGATTTGTGAGCCCCACTTTCAGCGTTCCTAATACTATAAGCCCAAGAAGTTTTATATCTAACAAGTTCCCTGGTGATGCTGATATTGCCTGGTATGGAGACCACACTTTGAGAATGACTAGCATGGAGGGAATGGCCAAATGATAGGTGGGCAAGAGGAGTCGGTTGAAAATTATTAAGACTTAGGAATATCCTGTGACATAAACTTGCTCTTTTGTAGTTCATTATTGCTAAAATTGTTTATTGCAAAAATGAGTATCAAATGAATTTTCTAAGTATATTTTTAAAGTTACATAATAAAATAAGTAACAAAATCCTTGGAGAAAGAACATATACAGGGACTATTTCTTACACGCTTTGTGGCACGATCTCTCAGGCTCTATTTTCTGCCCAAATTTTGCATATATGTAACCTATAATCCCTATTTCTCATGAACTCTATGACTGTCAGTTTGGGAGCTACATGCTTCTCACAGGCTATGGGCATGGGCCACAACATAACTCACAGGTTCAACAACTGGCCGGTAGGGGCAGCAGTGCTGAAAACATCCATGACCACAAGAAACCAGAAGGCACGAGTTGTCTCTAGCTGCTTTCAATTATAAGAGAATATTGCATTTTGTCCTTGAAAGACAGGTTTAGTTATGTTGGGTTAGGAAAAGACAGATGGATTATTGCTGGTTGTCTTTCTGTTCTACACATGTTGCAAATATATCATATATCAGATGAAACCACAGCAGAAGCTAGAAGTCTAATTAAAGCTCTTGTGTGATTTTTGGGAAAAACTTCCTCCCATCCAGTTATTTAATACATCCATCACTTCACATACTTACACATATTTTGTTTTATGGTGATAACATTTAAGTTATACTCTCTTAGCAAACTTCACATATACAATATGGCATTACAACTATAGTTACCATGTTATACATTAAATCTGGAGATCTTATCCATCTTATACCTGAAAGTTTATTTTTTTTATTTAACTTCAATTAGCCAACATATAGTACATCATTAGTTTCAGATGTAGACTTCAGTAATTCCTCACTTGCATATAACACCCGGTGCTCATCACATCCCGTGCCCTCCCTAATGCCCGTCACCCAGTTACCTCACCCCCTCCCCACCCCCCTCCAGCAGCCCTCAGTTTGTTTCCCAGAGGTAAGAGTCTCTCATGGTTTGTCTTCCTCTCTGACTTCTTTCCATTTTGTTTTCCCTCCCTTCCCCTATGATCCTCTGTGTTGTTTCTTATATTCCACATGAGTGAAACCGTATGATAATTGTCTTTCTCTGATTGACTTATTTTGCTCAGCATAATACCCTCTAGTTCCATCCATGTTGATGTAAATGGTAACTATTCATCCTTTCTGATGGCTGAGTAATATTCCATTATTATACCTGAAAATTCAAACCCTCTTACCAATCTCTCCCTATTTCCCCCACCCACCCCCAGCCACTGACAACCACCAATTTCTGTGTTTCTATGAGCTTGACTTTTTTTTTTTTTTTAGATTCCAGATATAAGTGATATCATGCAGTATTTGTCTCTCTCTGTTTGGATTATTTCACTTAGCATAATGCCCTTGAGTTCTGTCCACATAATCACAAACAACATGATTTTCTTCTTTTTTATAAATGGGTAATATTCTATTGTGTTTGAGTGTATATATATCACATATTCTTTATCCATTCATCCACCGACAGACATTTAAGTTGTTTCTATATCTTGGCTGTTATGGAAAATGCTACAATGAAGATGGGGGTGTAGATATCTCCTCAAGATCGCGACTTCATTTCCTTTGGATATATAGCCCAAAGTGAGATTTATGGATCATACAGTAGTTCCATTTTTAATTTTTACTAGTAATTAGTCTGTTCAGATTTTCTCTTTCTTCATGATTCAGTCTTGGTAGGTTGTACGTTTTTAGGAATTTCTATTTCTTCTAGGTTGTCCATTTTGTTGGCATATAACTATTTCCGCTCTGATCTTTGTTATCTCCTTTGTTTCCTAACTCTAGACTTTGGATTTCTTTGTTCTTCTTCTGCTGGTTCCTTAAGGCATAAAGTTAGGTTCTTTATTTGAGATCTTTCTTTTTTTCTTAGTATAGAAATTGATAACTCTGAACTTCTCCCTTAGAACTGTTTTTGCTGCATCCCATAAATTTTGTTATATTGTATTTCCATTTTTATTTGTATCATGACTTTTTTTTTATTTTCTCTTTGACCCATCAGTTGGCAGTAGCATGTTGGTTAATCTCCACATATTTGTGAATTTTCCAGTGTTCTTGTAATTGATTTCTAGTTTCATACCATTGTGGTTGGAAAGGATGCTTGATTGGATTTCAGTCTTCTTAAATTTATTGAGACTTCTTTTGTGGCCTAGCATATGATCTATCCTGGAGAACGTTCCATGTATACATGAGAAGAATGTATTCTGCTTCTGTGGGATGGAATGTTCTATAAACGTCTGTTAAGTTCATCTGATCTTCAGCTTAAGTCTAATTTTGTTTTATTGATATTCTGTCTGGATGATCTATCCTTTGTTGAGAGTGGGATATTAAAGTTCCCTACAATTACTGTATTGCTATTTCTCCCTTCAGATTTGTTAGTATTTACTTTATATATTTAGGTTCTTCCATGCTGGGTGTATAAATATTTACAAATGTATATCCTCTTACTGGATTGACCCCTTTTATCATTATATAATGACTTCCTTTGTCTCTTGTTACAGTCTTTGGCTAAAAGTCTACCTTGTCTGATATAAGTACAGCTATGTTTTCTTTTGGTTTATTTTTGCATCAAATGTCCTTTTCTTACCCCTTTACTTTCAGTTTCAGTATATGTGTGTCCCTAAAGCTGAAGTGAGTCTCTTGTAGACAGCATATAGTTTGGTCTTGCTTTTCTGTTGTTGTTGTTGTTGTTGCTGCTGCTGCTGCTGCCGCCGCTGTTGTTGTTAATCCATTCAGCCACTCTATGTCTTTCAATTAGAGAATTTAGTCCAATTATATTTAAAGTAATTAGTGATAGGGATGGACTATTGCCATTTCGTTAATTATTTTCTGGCTGTTTTGTAATTCCTTTGTTCTTTTCTTTTTACCTTGCTTTCTTCCTTTGTGATTTGATGATTTTCTCTGGTGGTAAGCTTTGGTTTCTTCTCTTTATCTTTTGAGTATCTACTATAGTCTTTTGCTGTAGTAGCAAAACTCTAACCCTTAATCAAAGTTCTTGAATAGGAGAGTGAAACAGTCAGGATTGAAATCTAAAAAAATGATTTTGTAAGCTGTAGAGAGGAATTACTAGCTGGTGAGAGGTTAGAATGGTGGTTTTCAACATTGCTGCATGTTGGCATCACCTGAGAAGTTTAAAACAATTTGCAAGAGTTTGATTTAACTGATCTAGGATGTCGTCAGGGCATCAGGACTTTCAGCTAAATTTTTACTGTGAAAATTTTCAAATGTACAACAAAATTGAAAAAAAATAAAGAGAGAATGCCTGTATACTTCTTATGTAGATTCCATCATGAATATTTCATTAACTTATTTACCCAACTATATATCTCTTTATCCATCCATCAACTGATCGTATATTTTGATGCATTTCAATGTAAATTACAGACATCAATACAATTCAGCCTAAAAGCGTCAGCGTGTATATCAGCAAGTAGAGTTCAGTATTTGCTTAGAGATTTTTTTTTCTTTGTGAGCACTGAGACTTATACAAATCCCCCAGATTATTCTAATGTTCAGCAAAAGATATATGTAGATCATTGGATTAAAAAAATGTAGGCAGCATAATGATTGTTATTTTTGTTATTATTATTCAATGTATTTGCACTTTCTTTACATTACGGCTAATTCAAGTAATAACTATGTAAGGGAGTTATTACTTATAGAGAAGGAAATAAGACTGAGGGATTTTAAATAATTTTCCAGTGTTCACATGGCAAGGGCAAGATAGAGTCAGTATTCAAATCCCAGTTTTGGTTGATCTTATAGAAGACCATATCTTTTTTTCATTTTTCCACATGCATCTAAGGCTATGGGGGTGAAAATGGGAAGGAGTAGTTTAATTAAATATTTAATTTGTAGGATGCTCAAAACAATTTTGAAGGGGAAAAGGAAAAATAAGGGAGTATCATAATTTTCCAACTTTTTCTAATAACTGGTTGAAAATGATTATTTTGTACAATGGCAAATAAAAGTGATCTTCACTTTGTTTTTATTTTGAGTAATCATTCTTCTTGAAATACCTTAACATGGATTTTTAGTGTAATGATATCTCTTCCTTCAGTTTGCCATTAAGTGGCTTTTGTTTTTGTGTTTTTTAATAACACTCTTTGCTCAACACTCTAACAATGGTGTCACTGCATTAAAAAAAATTGAGAAAAATATTCTCAAACTATAAAAGAGTAGAGAGAAAAAAAATCTGCCATAGTAGTCCACCCTAACACAACAACTGTTGGGGTAACAGTTAATATCTAATACAGTTTCTGAGGGTCAAGAATCCAGGAGTGGCTTAACAGAGTAGGATTGGCAGAGCATATCTCACAAGGCTGCAGTCAAGCTGTTGGTTATGGCTATGATATGGCTTCCCACAGAGCAAGCAATGAGTAAATGGAGTAAGAACTCAAGACAGAAAGCCATAGTTTTTCTATACTTGGAAGTGACATACCATCACTTCTGCTTTATTTTTTGTATTAGAAGAAAGTCACTAAATACAGTCCATACTTATGGGAGGGGAATCAAGCTCCAACTCTTGAAGACAGGAATATCAAATAATTTAGGGACCATTTTAAAATCACCACATAGGGTATGGAATCTAGGTCTAAAATCACTTTCTCCTAGCAGTTTAAAGACAACACTCCATTTTGTTCTAGCTTCCACTGTTGTTGAACAGTCCCGACCTATTCTTATTTTTCATCTTCAAACTTCCCAGGATCCTTGTTTTGAAATTGAATTATAATGAGCCTTGGTAACAGTTGTTTTTGTTTTTTAAAATTTACTATGCTGGGCATTCAGTGGACCCTTTAAATCTGGAGATTCATTTTCTTCGGTTCTAAGAAAATTATTTTGCCATTTCTTTGACAGTTCTGTCTCCATACTTTCCTTTCTTCTTTGGTCTGTAACTATTATTTGGATGTTGGACTACCCAGAGCAAGGTGTATCAACATCAACACTATTGATATTTGGGGTGGATAATTCTTTGTTGTTGATGGCTATTCTGTGTTTTGCAGGAGGTCTAGCAGCATCCTCCTGGCCACTATTTACAAAATGCAAATAGCGCTACCCTCCCTGATTTGTAGTCACCAATGTTATCTCCCGACATTGCCAAACTTCCTCTGGAGGGCAAAATCACCTGCAGTTGAGAACCACTGACGTAAGATGATTCTCTAAGATTTTTATATTCGCTTCCTTATTTTCCATTTCTTTGTGCATTTATATTGCTTTATGAAAGAATTCTTCAAATGTATCTTCTACTTCTTTTGAATTTTTATTTATGCTATCCATTTTTTAATAGGCTTTATTTTTTTTTTAATTTTTTATTGTTATGTTAATCACCATATATTACATCATTAGTTTTTGATGCAGTGTTCCATGATTCATTGTTTGTTCATAACACCCAGTGCTCCATGCAGAACGTGCCCTCCTCAATACCCATCACCAGGCTAACCCATCCCCCTACCCCCCTCCCCTCTAGAACCCTCAGTTTGTTTTTCAGAGTCCATCATCTCTCATGGTTCGTCTCCCCCTCTGACATACTCCCCTTTTCTTCCTCTCCCATCGACAGATGAATGGATAAAGAAGATGTGGTATATATACACAATGGAATATTATGCAGCCATCAAAAGGAATGAGATCTTGCCATTTGCAACTACGTGGATGGAACTGGAGGGTGTTATGCTGAGTGAAATAAGTCAATCAGAGAAAGACATGTATCATATGACCTCACTGATATGAGGAATCCTTAATCTCAGGAAACAAACTGTGGGTTACTGGAATGGTTGGGGGTGGGAGGGATGGGGTGGCTGGGTGATAGACATTGGGGAGGGTATGTGCTACGGTGAGCGCTGTGAATTTTGCAAGACTGTTGAATCACAGATCTGTACTTCTGAAACAAATAATGCAACATATTTTAAGAAAAGAGGAAAAGAAGAAGTTAATAGGCTTTATTTTTAAGGCAGTTTTAGTTTTATGGCAAAATTGAGCAGAAAGTACAGTGAGTTTCCATATACCCTGCACCACAATCTCAACACAGTCTCCCCCATATTGAACACCCCAACCAGAGTAATACATTTGTTACAATTGATGAATTGTACATCTACACTGTACATCTACACTGACACATAGTTATCACCTAAAATTCATAGCTTACATTATGTTCACTCTTGATGTCTATGGCTTTATACAAATATATAATGACATGTATCTTCCAAGGTAGTATCATACGGAATATTCTCATTGTTTTAAAACAACTATTCAATTTTTAAATAGCCCTTTGTTTTCTCTGAAATATTTTTAAAGTTGCTCATATGTATTTTTTTTACAGATACAGTAAATAGTCTTACTCTGAGATAGTAATGTTTTAAATTTTTTCTTAAGATCTCTGCCTTATTTCCCTTTCTTAAGAGTTTCCTATTTCATTTATGTTGTTACTGTTTTTCTCTAACATGACTGCATATTTGTTTTTACGACGGTTTCTATCTTTTGTATTAAAGGCTTTTTTTCAAATATCTGGAAATCCTTGGCTATCTCTTCAAATTGAGATAGTTAAATGCTTCCTGGAAGCTCCCTATGCAAATGTGGGGTTTATCAATTGACAGTCTTCAGTATATGGTCATCAGGCAAGGATCTATTTCATTTGTTAAATCATAACATGTCCTTGGGGCGCCTGGCTGGCTCAGTTGGTTAAGCATCCGACTCTTGATGTGGGCTCAGGTCATGATCTCAGGGTCGTGATAGTGAGCCCTGCAGCTAGGCCTGCATCAGCTCCACACTGGGGGTGGACCCTTCTTAGTCTTCTCTCTCCCTCTCCCTCTGCCCCTCCTTTCTACTCATGCTCTCTCTCTAAAAACAAACAAACAAACAAAGAACATATCCTTAATTGCAGATCTTTTCTCTTAAAAGAATCAAGTTCTCTAGAGAAAAATTTATAATCTCCTGACCAGAGTATAGAAATTTAAGAGCCAGGAGGGGGAAGAGAGACTGGTGGTCTTAGCATTAAATAGATTGACCTTAATTTAGTTCCCTATTTTCAGTGTAATGGCTCTTTCTTGCCATCAACTGATGCTGTTATCTACACATTAACAGTTTTTCTCTCTCAGCCTCACCAAAAAGCCAACTACTCACCCATGTCTGCTGGGATGGTGGAGGAGTGCTGTCTTACTACTCTGAGTTAGAGACTTGGCATCTAATTGCTCCTTTTAAGGGCTTCAAAACCTTTTCTTTTTAGTACCACTACCACACTCTGAAATACTTAGTGCCTTCAATTCAGGAGTCTTTTTGGGGGTCCTACAGAACAAATTCACTTTCGTGTCTTAATTTCCTTCTTTATAGACTTGATATGCCTTTGCAGATATCTTCTCCTTCCTTTTCTTTGCCATTTTCCAACTGCATTGTTCTTGTTCCTTTAATGTAATCTTAGAATAATGTGGGATAGAGAGGAGATAAATCATGTTTTCAACTGCCATTTTTACCTGCAGGTCCAGGGTGTGACCTATTCTCTCTCCTCATGTACCCCCATCTAGCATTTCATAGTGGCCTCTACCATGCCCTCTGTGCTCCATCCAGAACTTTCAGGTTTCAAGTTCCTGCACTGCAATGTTATTGGGAATCATTCCAGTCCCTTCATCAAGCAAGAGAACAGCCTTGACACAGTTCCTAGTTGCAAGGCTGTGCTGTTATTCCATAGGCCCACGGCTTTATGTAAGCTGTAGCCCAAGGCTGTAGCCGGAAGCAGCACTTTTTTACCCAAGTTTCTTTCATGAGTGGAGGAGCCAAAATCCAGACTCTGGTTTTGAACACTGAATGTGTGTCCAGTTCCACATCATGCTTGAAGCAAGTTTAGTCCCATTTACCCCAAAGCATCCAAATTCCTGGTTGCCACTGTTGCTTTGTGGTTCAAAGGCAAGCCTGGCAGGGATTTCTGCCCCATCTCCTGCCTGACATTTCTGTACATATAGAAGTTTGTATTTTAGATGTATATGAAAAATATGTATCATGTTTGTGACCTACATGACCTTCTACAACACTCTGAGGATTTCACAGTTCTGCAGGCCTAATAACAGAAGTAGAAGGTCCATCATAATCAACTCACAAGAAGTAGTGTAAGCCATTTAAGTTCTTTTACAGAAGACAAGGTGAGGACTGGACTCATTCCTCCGCCCCTTAAACTTCAATGGCCTTTTTATTTACAACATTCATGCTGGAAATAAGGCCAATATGCTCATCCTGCACATACTCTATTAGTGGAGATATTTCATTTGACACCATCCTCTTGTGACCTTTTTAATATTTAACTTCAATGTCCAGTACATTGCCACCTGTCTTACTTCTTTTTCCCAAAAATGGAAGTTCTAGAAGGGAAATGACATCTTTTTTTTTCTTTTTCTTTCTTTCTTTCTTTTTTTTTTTTTTTTGAGAGAGAAAGGCAAGGCGGGGAGCAAAGGGAGAGGGAGAGAAAATCTTGAATCTTAAGCAGGCTCCATGCCCAGCACAGAGCCTGACACAGGGCTCAATCTCACGACCCTGAGATCATGACCTGAGCTGAAATCAAGAGTTGGCTGCTTAACAGACCAAGCCACCCAGGCACCCCAACATCATTTTTCTAATAAGGAATCATATACAAAGAGCATGTCACCTATTTTGTTTGGTACCATTTTTGCTATTTTTTTTCCCAAATAAGTAAAGGTAAAACTTATGCACTCTATAATAGCTCATGAAACATCTTGGCTCAATCTGCTGCTCGGCATGCTAAATTTTTTGTTTTACTTTATTTCTTGGGGGTTGGATTATCAATAAAAAACAATCTTACTTAGCTAAAATGCATAGGTGCTTATGTATATAAGATCATTATGATGTATTCTTGAAGTGAGGATAGAATTGTAAGAGAAGAATTTTTGTAGCAATGTTCCTTTTTGGTACTGAACAGGCAAAAGCATAAATATTCCTGAAAACAAAGTAGTCTAGTAGAAATGACATTCAAATAAGGATCACAAGGCTTGAGTGATAATCTTGGCTTTGTTGCCAGTTAACAATGGGAACTTGAGCAAACTTTCACCTTTTCATCTTTAAGTCCCATTATTTTCATTTTTAAAATCATAAAATGAATATAGATCAATGTTCTAATTTTAAGGTGCTATGACACTATACTATATAAAAATTTATTTTTTTTTCAAAACTCATTGATGTTAATATGTAACTAATGATTGGGTTTCTAAAACTATCTTCCAGTTGGCAACATAAAACTATTGCTAGACAACAACAGGGATGTCAAGTTGTTGAATTTAGCTAGAAAGGGATATGTATATAATGAAAACTAGCTAAGTAAGACCTTAGATAAGTAAGGACACATACATGAGAAGACATTATGAAATCTTGGGGCTAGGGTGAAAATAAAGAATAAAAAATACACAAAATTTCTCATTTTATAGTGTAGATATGAAAATAACCTTCAAAGTGCTTGGGGAGATGATACCCTGGCAAAGAGTTTGGTTAAATGTCAATTAAAGACAATTAGTCCAGAAGTTATTTTCATATACTGCTACTACCAACTGGTAAATAGAGAAAGTATTAAAACCTAAGGTATACATTTACTGACTCAAGATCTTATGGATAAAGGAAAATCATATGATGTTAAGTCATCAGTATGCTAGTAGATGTCTAACAACCAACTCTCCTGAGGAGGGGGGACTTATTTGAATACTCCCATCATATTTAATTTCAAGCTCTCAATAGAGCATCATTAAACATGGAGTTGAGAGTGCACCATTATATAGTCATTCAGATCCAATAGAGTTAAAAAACAGCAACACCATAGATAATAGTGAAATGTAGTAAAATAATTAGGTAGTTACGATATTAGATAATCTATTACCTTTGCTTGCAATATAATGTTTGTTAGCATAATTTATTTTTTTAAAGATTTTATTTACCCATTTGAGAGAGAGAATGAGAGAGAGCACGAGAGAGGGGAGGATCAGAGGGAGAAGCAGACACCCCGCTGAGCGGGGACCCTGATACGGGACTCGATCCCAGGACTCCAGGATCATGACTTGAGCCGAAAAGGCAGTTGCTTAACCAACTGAGCCACCCAGGCATCCGGTTAGCATAATTTAATTTATCTGATGAATCCCTCTCCATTTTGTAAACCTCAGTTCAAAGATGACCTCATTCAGTTCTTCCCTGATGGGGGCCCTGAGCCTGGGTTAGGAAACCTGCCTTTGCAGGCTCATAGTTCTTAATGCACACTGGACCTCAAGTACTTACCACTCTGCATTCAAATTGTGATGGGATCATTATTCTTCCTTCCCTAAAATCTGTGATATCACAGTCCATACTTTATTCAGCTTTGCATTTCTAGCCCTTAAACACAGTGTCAGCATCACAGTGGGGTCACAATAATATTTGTTAAATGAAAAATGAGTCTATGAATTATCAGTTCTGGCAGATTCTAAGTGTAGACGTCAAAGACAGACCAAGAAAAAAGCTAAGTCTGAAAATATGAAGATGTTCATTTAAGGGCAAAGATTTTATCATTTTGTACTTCCATAATCCTCACCACCATGATTGGTGGGTTGTATGACAAGAAAGAAGCTATTCTGATAATTTTAACTGTTGCATTACAGGAGTGATACTGGCAGAGAAAAGAAAACAATTAGGCTATGAAGAGTAGCAGAGAAGGATATTGTCAGTATAAAAGGACCCCAAACCTGCAGGTCCTTTATGGCTTCCCTATAAATGCTCAAGCACAGGCAATAGTTATATATTATTTTTAATAGTTGATATTCAATGAGACAATGCTTTTCTTAAATCTATCTCAAATTTGTGGTAGAGCAGATTCATGCAATCTTAACATGTGTTAAAATATTTTTATATCTTTTGTTAAATAAAACCTTTGAAATCATAAAGTGATTTAAATTATTTAATCTTAGAAACTATGTTCTATCCTTTTACTGACTTGTTCACTTACCTATTTTATTTTTTTACCTATTTTAATTTCTTGCCTGAGAAATTAAAATTTTATTTGACAACAATTAGCAACTCAAAGTATAATTAAAATAGCACTCGCTATGTATCTAGACAAAACAAGCACACAGATGTCCACTTTATAGTCTGTTTCTATTAGGATACTAATTAATTGTGGCACTATTCCAAAAAATATAAGAGCAGAAAGTAAGTAAAGAGCTCACGGCAAATATTAACAATTGCAACTTACTGGTTTCTCAATAAAATGTGAGTTACTAAACACATAATTAATTATTAATTAAACTGCTCAATAAAGTCCACTGTGCCAAATAAATTATCAAGAACACTTTATTATGACTTTTATTATTCTGGAGTTGTCAGTATGGATTTTAAACATGAAAATAATAATGAAGGTAAAGATACAGGCATTGTTCGAAAATATGCTGGCATGAATCACTATGAATATAGGAAGATGTTCATTTTGGTAACAATGAAATTCTTATGAACAGGGACGAAAGTAGTAGGGTAGAAAATTACTTAGACAGTACTAAGTTAAAAAAAATAAGAAAGACAGATCTCTTACATGTATGTAGTAAAATGTATTTGTAAAATAAAGGGCTAATTCTTACTTGGAAATTATTTTTATTCCAACTCAGGAGAATTTCCAATCATTCTCATGGTCATATGCCACAAGATTTACAGCTACCAAAGTGTATGTACATGTAAAAAAATTACAAATCCATTACATGGCTTCTGACCATGTAATGAGTAGTCTTTAAAGTTGAACACAATAGTAGAAAATATGCTTTGTTGTCATCAATCTGATTTTAGTTACTAATTCAGAATTGTCCATTGAGTGGAATAGAGCTTTGTAACATAGCTTTAGAATGCCTTAAATCTAAATCTACTCTTATTTTTAAAGCATAAAAATAATAACTGAAGCTTATCAACTATCCCATTAGAAACCTCCTTTGGCTCAATGGTTGTCCATATGTTTTGATGAATATGAGCTTACTGCTCTTAATTTCAAAGAACTTTGAATTAACCGGAGAGGAAAAATGCCTAAGGAAGAGACCAGGATATACTGACAAGAATCTCAGAGTGCTGCTGGCAAGGGTCAAATTTGTACCTTTCTTATACCTGTTTCACTAATGAGAGAACTGAGGCTCAGCAAAAACTTGCCAAAAATTCTCAGTCAGGGATTGGTGGAGCTAAGATTCAAACTCAGGTCAAAGTAATTTCAAACCTAATCTCTTAGCTGGGTCTGAGACTCACTTATTTCTGGAACAGCTACAAATCTGGCTTTGTTCTCTTAAAATTCCACACCAACTAAACGCTGCTTTAAGACAAGATGCTTTTGTTTCCTTCTGCTCTTGCCTTTAGTCCATAAATCCAACACTCAAAGAGACCTAAATAATTTTTTTATTTAAATTCAATTAGCCAACCACTCCAGAAAACAGTATGGAGGTTCCTCAACACGTTAAAAATAGAGCTTCCCGACGACCCAGCAATTGCACTACTAGGTATTTACCCCAAAGATACAGATGTAGTGAAAAGAAGGGACACCTGCACCCCAATGTTCATAGCAGCAATATCCACAATAGCCAAACTGTGGAAGGAGCTGAGATGCCCTTTAACAGATGAATGGATAAAGAAGATGTGGTTCATATATACAACAGAATATTACTCAGCCATCAGAAAGGATGAATACCCACCATTTGCATCGACATGGATGGGACTGGAGGGGACTATGCTAAGTGAAGTTAAGTCAAGCAGAGAAAGACCATTGTCATATGGTTTCACTCATGTGGAACATAAGGCACAACACAGAGGACAAAAGGGGAAGGGAGGGAAAACTGAATGGGAAGAAATCAGAGAGGGAGACTAACCTTGAGAGACTCTGGACTCTGAGACCTAAATATTTTAGAATGGGAGTGAGGATATCATGATAGGGCCCTATATTCAGAGATGCTGCCGCGGCTGCTGCCACCCAGCCTTGAGTACTCTCTTCCTAAAGACTGCAATCTTGGAACAATACAACGCTTCTTTGGTTCTCTTCATAAACTCTTTTGTAAATAGTGTCTCATTCTTTGCATCAAATATGTTTTGAGCCATTCAGTACCCAAATATTTCCCTAGAAAGAAGTAAGCTCCTCACCTTGTTCTTGGAAAGCATGTATTTATTTTTCTGATAACAGCAATAATAAGTATATATAGTATTTTATAGTCCTAGAGAACCTTTTATCCAGAGGATTTATAGGAGCTTCACATATATATTACTACTCATTGGAGAGTGTTCTTATTGACTATAACTCAGTGGGAATATTTTAAGTGGTGTGGTGTTTTTAACATTTAAATATATGTTATTTTTAGAATTCCACTTTCTCTTCTGCTTCCAATCCATTATCCTTTTCAAAATGATATTTGTTTTATGTCTACTCTATAAACACATAATAAAAATGGTAAATGTGGGTTTTACTCACTCTCTTTTGAGCTAATATTACTGCAGATTTCTTCCTACTCCCCTTAGTCAGCAATATTTTCTCTTGTTCTTATTAAACTTTACTTGCCTAGTTTAGCTGTTTTTCTTTTTCTTCCCCTTATTGTATTTCCATCCACATGGGTCAAAAGGAATTTCTTAAGCTTGTGTTTCCTCTGACACAAAACATTTTCTTAGTAACTAGTTAACTCCCCTAGATTGTAACTTTGGACATGACTGTAACATTAAACAAATTAGGGTACATGAGATGGCACTGCACTCACAATCAACATATGGTCACCCAGTTCCAATGGGTCCTCAACACTAATGAGCAGTAATACTGCTGTCAAGCTTATACAATGAACCATTATTGTCCACTAGTTTCTCTGTGAAATTCTATCTGTTTTTCTTCCTGCCTTAGTGGCTGTTTGTTTTCATGTTGCAGTTCTTCAAGGTTTTGTCTGTATCCATCTTCTTTTCTGTCTACACTCTCCCCTTACTTATTGTGTCCATTCACATAATTTCAAATAGCATTTGTATGTCTATGACTCTAACATTTATATGTTGATCACAGATATTTCTTCCGTGTTCCATGTGATGTCCCATCAGTATTTTAAATTTAACATTTACAAATCTGGGAATACCGCCATCTCCAAACTTATTTCTCCTGTTCTGTTCTCCATTTCTGTATTATGTAATGTGATTAGGGGTCATCCTTGACACTTCTTTCTCTCTCAACTCTACTACTGAATTCATCACACCCTGCTGGTAATTCTTCCATAAAATGCATATCCCCAAAATGTGTGCTTACTTCCACTTCCATTGTCATATCAAGTCATGCATCACCTGGTCTAGGCAATGGTGCCCTACGTGGTTACTCTGTTTCCATGGAGCTCCCCTCCAATACACTATCTTCAGCAAAAAGAATGATTATGTCACTGCCCTGCTTAAAACCTTTAACGGCTTTCCACTGTACTTGGATACAATTTATAATCCTTCTGTGGCCTCAAAGGTCATATGCAACCTAGTCCTAGCCACACACTGGCTTTCTTTCAGATCTTTGAACATTCCAAGCTTCTTCCCAACATGTCAAGACTTTGTTCATATGGTAGGCCCACATCCTCCTCTCAGTTGCAGGTTTCTGCTTAAATATCTCTTCTCATCCTCTAGACTACAGTATGCTCTACTGTTAAAATCTCTCATAGCTCCTAATTTTCAATAATAGCAATTACTGAATCTTACAAATATACATTTACATGTATGGCTCCTGCCTTAAAAATTTCTCCTCTGTTAACTATAAGCTCTAAGAAGGCAAAAGTAATGTTTGCTGTTAGTTTCTGTAGGGTTCTTGGGAAAAAGCAGAAGTTAAGTATAGTTTGTTGAGTAAACGAATGAATAGATAAATGAAAAGCAAGAAGGGGATGGTGTTGTTACTCACTGATGAATATTACAGTGCTTAGCATATGCCTAATAAATGGCCCTTGATTTATATGTATTTCTTGATGGACTAATCACTGAGGAAGAGTTAGGGAAGCAAAGGAAAACAGTTGTACCTCCCATCCTGCAGACACCATGGTGGGTTTTGAGGCTACAGAGATAAAACATACTGTCCAGGTCTTTAAGGAGTGAGTTTACAGGCAAATTTAAGAGATTATATGTGACCCCCCCAAAAAAAAGGGTAGATAAAGAAAATAAATGATTAATCACTAACTCTGACCTTCAGTTAAATGGAAAATTAAAGAGACTAAGGTTTTTGGAAGCTTATGACTACTTTCTGAACCCCATCAAGCCTGAGACAATAGAAGTTGCTTACTACGTGGCGACTTAACTGATTGAGATGGCTTCTCTCTCAGCAGGGAGTTGAAGTCAAGTCCTACAGGTGTTCAGTGCCAAAAAAACCATTCAGCTATTCAAATTTCTTGATGATACAAAGATATACAAGGTCAGTGGCAGAACTTAGTTGGGTAGCAGAATGTGCTGAGCCTAAGAGTCCTGGAAGCTTTCAGGAAAGATACACTTTATGAGAATCACACACACTTGATATGTACAACTGTTTGCTTTATCATCCTTACTCATCTGTGTCTGCCTCTTCTTTTAATTGCCCTTGGGCAATTATTCATTTTTATACCAATCTAAAATTGATTTTATCTCAAATAATTTTCTCTCCTCTGTGTCATTATTATTCATCCTCATCTCATTTCCCTTTATATGTGAGACTGAAACTTTTCTGCAAAGGATTTTCTCAGAGATTACTTATTCTTCCTTGTTTAAGATGTATAGAATGTCAGATTGTGTGGAAGTATGATAAAGATGAGAAGTGGCTGTTGAAAAGGAAAAGGAAGACATATATGTTCACTCCCTTGCTAACTGCATGTACTGAGTATCTATTATCTGCCAAACAATGAGTCAAGTAATGAAGATACAGTCATAATTCTTGAGGAGTTCACAGTGTGTGTGTCTATATATATGTATAGAGTCTGGGAGGGAAGGAGGGGAGGAACAGGGAGTTGTGTAAACAAGTAAGTATAGAATAACATGACTCATAATATGGGGGGTGTACATACCCAGGATATAAATAGAAATTGGTGGATACTCACCAATGATACTCACCATTACATTGTATCAAATTATGCTACCATCCTAACTGTATCAAATATAGTAAGAGTGACTTTATTTATTGATCATTAATATGATTATAGATGGTGGTTGGCAATTTAGGCCCATGGGTTTTTTTTTTGCAATTGTGGGAAAATATTAAAAAACAAAGAATTTACCATTCTAACCATACAATTCAATGCCACTAAGTACATTCATAATGATGTGTAACTATCACTATTATTCATTTTCAGGACTATTTCATCTTCTCAAACTAAAACTCCATACACATTAAACAATTTCCCATTCCTCCCTACCCCCAGGCCCTAGCAAACACCATACTACATTCTTTATGAATTTGATTACTCTAGGTACCTTACATATATTGGAGTCATACAATACTTTTTCTTTTCTTTTTGGCTTATTTCACTGAGCAAAATGTCTTCAAGCTCCAGCCATTGTTGTAGCATGGTCAAAATTTCATTTCTTTTTAAAGCTGAATTATATTCCATTGTAAGGATATACCACACTTTGTTCATGCATTCAGCTGTCAATGGACACTTGGACTGTTTCCAACTTTGGGCTATTACAAATAATGCTGCACTGAACATGGGTGTACAAACAATTGTTTGAGTTCCTCCTTTCAATTATTTTGGGTATATGCTCATAAGTAAAATTACTTGTTCTAAGCTAATTCTATGCTTAATTGTTTCAGAAGCTGGGCCAATTTTTAAAAACAAAGTTTTATTACATAAAATCACATTTATTCATTTATGTATTGACTGTCATAGTTTATGTTCAAAATTGGCAGAATACAAAATTGAATAGCCATGACAGAGACCGTTCGACCCACAAAGCCTAAAATATTTACTAAATGGCACTTTACAGAAAAAAATTTGTTGACTCATATTACAGAAACTTGTGCTACCAATTCCTTAGTTTCACAGAGAACACAAGTCTTTAAAAAGTTAAAAAATCTCTCACATAGGGAGATAGAAAGAACAGAATGTTATTCTCAGCCTATAGATGAGAAACCAAGAAGAGAATGCCACACAGAAGTTAAAATCTCAAATGAAATTAATCCAATACTGATATCCAGACTCAACTGTTCCAGGTAAATCTTGCTTTTTTATCAGAGAATTACCAAGTCCTATCACTACTTTATACATTAGATATGTCCATCGACAGATGAATGGATAAAGAAGATGTGGTATATATGCACTGGAATATTATGCAGCCATCCAAAGGAATGAGATCTTGCCATTTGCAATGATGTGGATGGAACTGGAGGGTGTTATGCTGAGTGAAATAAGTCAATCAGAGAAAGACATGTATCATATGAGCTCACTGATATGAGGAATTCTTAATATCAGGAAACAAACTGAGGGTTGCTGGAGTGGTGGGGGGTGGGAGGGATGGGGTGGCTGGGTGATAGACATTGGGGAGGGTATGTGCTATGGTGAATCCTGTGAATTGTGTAAGACTGTTGAATCACAGACCTGTACCTCTGAAACAATACATTATATGTTAAAAAAAAATAAAGAAGATAGCAGGAGGGGAAGAATGAAAGGGGGGAAATCAGAGGGGGAGACAAACCAATGGAGACTATGGACTCTGAGAAACAAACTGAGGGTTCTAAGGGGAGGGGGGTGGAAGGATGGGTTACCCTGGTGATGGGGTATTAAAGAGGGCACTTTCTGCGTGGAGCACTGGGTGTTATGCACAAACAATGAATCATGGAACACTACATCAAATCTAATGATGTAATGTATGGTGATTAACATAACAATAAAAAATTTAAAAAAAAGAAAACTCAGATATAAATTTTCCATATCACTGCAATGTTGTATGTTTCCTTTACTGAAGATGAGGGTAGGAAAACTGCTTCAAGTGAAATTACCTGAGTCTGGAGAGGCTGAGCTATATAATTGTGAAATAATTTGGCCTCCAAATACTTAGCTATAAAAAAATCAGATCTATGTATTCTGTATGACTGATAATACACTACCTTTGGAATGCTAAACACCAGAGTAAAATACCCCTTTTCACTGTTTTGAACACAGCCATAGGTAAGATCATAGAAGAGCACAACTTAAATAAATAGGGAAAAAAATGATTCAGAAATAGGTCTCAGGTACCAAATAGCCAAAATAATTCAATGGAATTATTCCACTGTACTACAAATTGTGTGCTCACATGGTATCAAGTACAACATAAATAAGTTTATTTTAAATTATTATAGACAGAACTTGTTGGAAACTAAAAGCATATCTTATCCACAATATTAAAGAGGATTTAGGATACACTTAAGATAACATAGTAAATCTTCTTTGTTTTGCCAATGTAGCTTTTGCTTAGCTTTAAAATCCTATTACTAAATTGAAAAATTCAATTTCAAATAACACAGGAAATCCTTGATTAAAATTATAACTATTTAAATTCTACCCAGTCATATCATATAGTGACTGATATTTTCAGATCTCATCCAAGAGTGTGAAATATTTTTGAGATTTATTTTTTTACATTCAATACATATCCATGTTAACTTTTCAAATTTAAAAAACCTTCCGTAGAATGCATTCTAATGTGAATACTACATTTTGTGTCATTTATTGCTATGTTGTAAATTTTCTGTGACTATGTGTATAATTCACTAATATGAAATATAAAGTTTTCTTTAAATATATATAAGATTGTTACATTTTACTTAAAAATAATTTTAACAGAATTTTATAGTATTAAATTTATGGTCATGATGACCACAATGTCAACAAAACATAAAGTAACATGGAATATTGTAAGAAATTTGCTATCTGCCTAAAAAACTAATCAACAAGTTTTTATTGAACATCCTCCATGTACTTTCTGTTGGGCACAGTTTCAAAGAAAATACTACTACTCTGGCCTCAGAGATTGTTCTACTGTGCTTTTGATGTTATGGGGAGATAAAATAAATTAACACTCTTTATTATTGTCCCATAAGAATTTATATGATAATCAGAATAAGGAATAGCTAGCTATAAGTTATCATAACAGGAGCCAATAGCAATAAGTGGAGTATAATGCTCCAGATGAACAAAGGAGTTGGAGATCATCTCCTGATGAGTTGATTAAGAAAGCCTTGATGGAAAAGGTAGCAACTGAGTGGGACACTGAAGGAACATCATTTATTGGATATATTTTTTTTCCTTTTTTAAAATGTCCAATGTTCCTTCTGTGGTGGAGGAAATTAGTGCTCACCAAATTTCCCAAATCCCCTTATGTTTCCCACATTTCCTTGAGGTTGCTTTGGGACCAATATGACTGAATCCTGAGAAATGGGAGGGTGAGGAAAGTCATGCATTACTTCTGGTTTGAAGCACTTCATCAGTGCCCATTCTTCAGTTCCACTTTGGAAATGGCTCTGAAATTTACATTGTGAGAAGGGGAAACCAGAGATGTAAGCATTTTAAGTCCCTGAGTCACTGTATGGAGGACAGTTGCCTGTTCACATCAGATTTTATATGAGCAAAAAAATAAGCATTTAAACCACTGAGACTTAAAGTTTAGTTTATTGTGGCAGCTATTATTAATTGTTCTGACTAAAAAGCTCAACTTTTTGGTCAGTGGCACCCTGCTACTCCTTTGTAATCTTAATTCATTACACATTATCTGGGGGAGGGGGACTTTTAACCACAACACTCTGCAAACTCTATAAAGGGGACAGTGACCCAATTTAGGCTAATTAGATTAGGAATTAGAATCTAGAGGTAAGAGAAACAGGGACTGGAGAGGTTTAGAGCTAAGCCATTTTGATAGCAGCATCCATAAAAGTAACCTTCCATGAGCTCTGAGTTCTCAGTGTCTTCATTTGTGGCCATGGCTGCTGTTACTCTTTACTTTCTGTGAATTTTCCAATATCTCCCCCACCAGATTTAATTTCCCTTAGGATAAATGAAGACTGTTTCTGGTTCTTATAACCAAAGCTGTTTAATGGCTATAGGTGGGAAGGATTTGTATATGTAAAATTATATTCCAAAGGAATGTATAATAAGGGCATTTTGGATAAAATAAGTCCAGTTAGCTGTAGAGTTCATGAAATTGTAGAGAAGCTACGTTAGGATTGTGAATCTTAGGCTATGAATTTTAGATGTCAGTCTCTGGGCTAAGGGGTTATAAAATCAAATGCCTTCAGGGGACATGCAGGACATATAAAATTGTAAAGCCCTTACAAGATTTAAGGCAATAAGTGCTAAACTGATTGTACTGACCAGTCCAAACCTTGCCCTGTTTCAGTGCCTTTTAAAACCCCCTGCAGGTAATAGAAAACAATGGGCAAAGCATATCTTCCAGCTCTCTTGTCTCGATGGGCTACCAGTTTGAAACCAAGACTAATAATGGAGAAGCACTGAAGGTTTCTGTGCTGGGTAATGTGAAGCAGGAAGTACTCCTTTAGAAAGATTAATCTGTCTAATTAGACAGGGGTTTTGGGTAGGGCAAGATCTCTTACAAGGAATCTATTGACTTGAAATTGATGTCAAGAAGAATAAAAAAAAAGTGAGGACATGAAAAGAGTTGTAAAGTAAGAATCTACAGAACTTGATAAGTGCTGAGATGTGGAATTCAAGTACAGGGAAGAATAAAGAGGGGACAGGAAATGTATTTGCCTGAGGATCTTATAAGACATAAAGGTGATATCTTCATGGAATTGGGAAGCCTCTTTAAGGTATAGGTGTTTTAAGTGCAGAAAACAGAAGTGCATACCTGAAGATATCATCTAAATAACATCATGAAAATTTCTATCAGTATTCTTAAAGATTCATTATATACAACAACAACCATTTTGTGTTCATTGCTTGTTCATCTTAATACTAGATTTCTGGAACAGAATATAGGATATAAATCTTTAAAGAAAACTCAAGAAAGAGATATGGTGAACACTTGGCATGTGATAAAAGAGAATCTTTTGCAGAATGTCGGCTATTAGGGACACTGTCATGCTTTGGAAGAATAACTGTCATTAAATTTTAGTACATGAAGGCACATTTTGTTATCAATCTTACTAGATACAGCCACCATGTCAAAATAATGTGAACACATGCCAATAGAAATTACATTTTACTACTGTTACTGTCAGGAACTTGGCAAAATGTGGTCTCTTATTGTGTAAATTTATTAAAATGACACCATTAACATATATGGAATTACTAAATGCTAACTTTTTGGGGGTCATGTTTCACTAAATGAAACTGTCATGAAAACTCTCTCCTTAGGATGAAAGGAGAGCACTTTTCATGAAAACTTTGACTGATTGTTACTACCTAATAACATGAAATGCATGTATTAGCCATGGAAGACAAATGAAAGAAAAGAAAAATTCCCCCTACAGGAAGTCTATCCAGGATGTTGAGTGGTAGCAGAAATCTTCCATGTAATGATAGACATAGGGCAACAAAGTCCGTTAACTGAAATCATTCTTCCTTGCCCTCCTATCTACTCTCCGCTATCCCTTAGGTATCCATTGCAAAAATAATTTCATATATTAGACATTTAAAGCAAGATAAGTAAATGAAGCTCACTTCTAAACTATCCTCATACAGTCTAAGAGACTACTGCTTTCAGCAGAATAAAAAGTGAACGAAAATCCATTGTCTATAGATCTCTTTAATGTAGAAAAGCAAACCCATGTATGTAAAAAAGTCTAGTATAACCAGTCCATTTTACTTTCTGAGTTTCCTTACTAAGGCTAAACTGTATTTTCTTTTGCCTTTTTGTCTCCAAATTCCATTATCTTATTAATAATAGAATATTTGTGAGATAAGTCTTTTAAGTTCTGTCCATTTGCCGTCTTTGATACGAGGATTTAGACATCATGGGCAGAAATGTTATCATGAAAATCATTTAGAGAGCTATTTCATGAAAAACATTTCATATCTATTATATTTTCTAATATTCACAGTTATTCCCTATAAAACAGTTTTTGGAAAATATCATTGATAAAAGACATCTCTTACAACTACAGTGGTTTGAAGCGAAAGCAGACATACTGAAGCACTGCACAGATAAGGAATCAGATTTTATGGCCATTGATGAGAGTGATAAGGGTAGTCTTCATACAATATATATTTCTCAGTGCCTTTTCTTTATTTATGATATAACATCAAGAAAACACAGGGCCCTGTCCCACCAATAAATGGTTGTATAATAATAATTATTATATTATTATAATACAGTAATTGGTTACACCTTTCATGATTGACATAAGTCACCAAATCCAAAGGGTCCATGAAGCAGTCTATACTGAGACTAATGAAAACCTAAATGTTCCCCTTTAGCTATGCTGTGAGCTGTGATCTATTTTCTTGCTGTGCACAAAATCCTAAAAAAATGGGACTGGAAGTAATTCCAGTGCTTTTAAACTCAATCTACAATTTAATTTCCTTTGTGACCTTTGAAACAACAGTTATAGAAGTCTAGCTTTCCTAATTCCTCAGATTTTCCACAGGCATTTCCTTACTAAGAAACAAAACAAAACAAAAAATCTTCACACAAATTGCAGTCCTCTTTCTTCCCAATAAATGATTTTCATTTATCTTATTTTCTTTTTCATTTATCTTATTTTCACGTATCGTATTTTTTGTGTTCTTCAAACTTAAAATACTTCCAGCCTTGTTCATGTCTCCCTGAAACTTTCAAAAGTTTTGCTTTCTTTTTCTGTCATCTAGTCAAGTCTTCTAGATCTCTAATCATTCTCATTATTCTTCATGCTACCACTCATAAACCAAATGATTTTCATGTGGCAAAGAATTCTGATCATGAGGTAAAATTAACTAATGAGTCAAATTTATCTTCATTCATCTCTAGAGAGAACCAATTTATTCTTAGTTTCTCTAGAGACATCCAAAGAATTGTGTTTTTGATCTTCCAGGACTTTGACAATGTGAGAATGAGTAAGGAACATCTTCATAGCAGCAATGTCCACAATAGCCAAACTGTGGAAAGAGCCGAGATGCCCTTCAACAGATGAACGGATAAAGAAGATGTGGTCCATATATACAATGGAATATTACTCAGCCATCAGAAAGGATGAATACCCAACTTTTACATCCACATGGATGGGACTGGAGGAGATTATGCTAAGTGAAACAAGTCAAGCAGAGAAAGTCAATTATCATATGGTTTCACTTATTTGTGGAACATAAGGAATAGCCTGAAGGACATTAGGAGAAGGAAGGGAAAAATGAAGGGGGGGGGGATCGGATGGAGAGATGAACCATGAGAGACTATGGACTCTGAGAAACAAACTGAGGGTTTTAGAGGGGAGGGGGTGGGAGGATGGGTTAGCCTGGTGATGGGTATTAAGGACGGCATGTACTGCATGGAGCACTGGATGTTATATGAAAACAATGAAATCATGGAACACTGCATCAAAAACTAATGATGTATTGTATGGTGACTAACATAATAAAATAAAATTAAAAAAAAAATCTAACCAACACCGTTAATGTAGTCTGCTTATCCAAACAAGTAATAGAAGCCCTCAAGAAATTTGCAACCATAAAAAAGTAAGTATGATTTTTAACTTGTCCTTTGATGCTAGAAACAATACTGTCAGATAATTTGCAGAAGACTTGGAATAAACTGGGAATACAAGTAAAATTTTCCTAAATTAACTCTTTTTTTTAATCTCCTGAAGAAGTTATTTATTGGTGATAGAAAATTCAAGTCTTACTATGCCATTCAGGAATCTGACTTAAGAAAGACTGTGTCTATGACCTTTAATTTTTAGTTCTAATTGTATCTCTAACTGGTATGAATCCCACTTAAAAAAAAACACAAATGTCTAAGTCCTTATTAAAATTTTAATGCAAGACTCAATAATTCAAACACCTAAACAGTTAGAAATAACATAGAAATAACAAATGATAAAAGTAAACATCAGTAAAAGAGTAAACAAACAAAAAAAAGCCAATGAGGAAGAATGAGAAATATAGACCACAAGCCTCAGCATGCAAATGCTTATGGTAAGGCGTGATCTGGAAAACTGCAGAAATCAGAAAAGTAGCACAAATAAGCAGAAAAGTGAACAGCTGGGTAAGGAAGTATAGTGGGCCTTATTAAGTGGAATAATGCCCACCCCTCCATAGTGTAGCAGATCCTGTTGGACCTTCACCCACTGTCTTGACTCTTGACTCTCCAGTGTGACCTGGACAATGGCCAACAGCCACTGTTAACTATATGTCTTAGTCTGAGGACTTTCTTTGAAGCAAACAAGACATTATACCCAAATGCAGGACACAATAAGCAGCCCTTAAAAATGACTAATAAGAACTGGAGTATAAATATCACAGTTCTAATGCATGCCTTTTGCTTAAAATGATTGAGACGTACCTGTTTTATACTTTCCCAGTCTTTCTTCACAGATTTAAGCCCCAGTCCCCCACAGCAGTGGCTGGCTTGCTAATATTCCACATAAGCTACTTTCCCTTCCCTTGCTTACCACCATACTACTGTACCACAGCTTCCTGAATCACCTCCTAATTTAACAACCTGAACTCAAATCTTTGTCTCAGGATTTGCTTTTGGATTAACACCAAAATCAATCCTTAACACTGGTTACTCTGGCCTCATAGTTGGAGTTAAGAAAAAATACTTAACTGAACTGGAAAATCAATTCATGCTTTCAAAACAAAAAAAGTAGCTTGGAGTAGCCTGTATACTTTTTGTGATAGAGTAAGTGTAATGGGATACACAGAGACCTGGTAGAAGGAAAGAGAGAATATACAATAAATCATTAAATACCAACTATGTTAGGATTCAAAGAATAGGTCTTTAAGAAATTTGAATTCTAATGTAATTAAAAATAATTTCCAATCATTGGATGCTATATAAGTATACAAAAACTAGTTCTTACCAGAAGGGCATATCTAATCACAAATAGACTTTTATTTTTCTCATAATATTAAGCCACTGAAATATAAATTTGATAGAGTCCCTTCCATGCCATTGAATTCTGTGGATTTTTCTTTTATTTGTGAGAAAAGCATGTTTCCCTTTTAGAAATTTTGGCTTGGATTACAAAATGCTTTATTATGTGCATTGCAAACCTACTTATTTACCACAGCTAGACAGAGACTCCTTCTTACTTTGTCATGCAGCTGCTTGTTTTTAAACAAATTTTGCCAAGAGACATAAACCAGATGGCCTTCTTCAAGGGTATACTATGAGCTGTGATAGTCAGCTTATGGTAGTTTCAAGCAGCAGACAGCTGGGTATGGGAAGTCATGATGCTATTTGGAAATCCAACTTCCAAGAGTGCCGAAGCACAGGAGACTCTCAAGTTGGTAAATAAAATTGTGATTCCAAGTTTGTTTCAATATTCTATTTTTTCAAGGGTCTTTAAATTTCTGCTTCATAATATTACAGGAGGGTTGTTTTTTTTTTTTTTTGTAAAATAAAAGTTCCCCCAACTTATTGGATTGGAGATAAAACCTGTCAAAAAAGTGGATTCAGGATACATTTTCAAGTGGAATCAACAAGTTGGGTTTTCTCAGAAAGTTACACGCACACCATCAAAAACGCTTAATGGATGCTATAATATTCTACTAGAGTAGTGTAGTATTTTAAATTGTTATTCCCAATTCTATTCTGTAGTAGAATTATGTATCCTCACTCTTGAAATGGCTTTATGGTGGGCAGTGTTTATTCCTCTACTCCTAGAATTTGGGTTTGCCACGTGACTTCCTCTGACCATTGGATGTGAATGGAAGAGACAGTGTGTCAGTTCTAAGTCAAGGTCTTCAAGGCATCACATGTTTCTGCTTGCCCTTCTGAGAGTTCTCAACTCTGCCATGGAAGAATATGTCCCAAGTATCTGCTGCCCTTCCAGCCTGGCCCCAGAATTAAACAAATGGGTCAGATATATTCATTCATCCTATAGCACCAAAGGCTGAAGTACAGTTGACTTAAAGTAGCCCTGAACATGAGAATAATGATTTATTGTTAATTCTGGGTGTGTTTGTTAGACAGAATTATTGTAGCAGCAACTGACCAATACTGGCAAACTTTGGTAAGGGCCCAGTGGACAGTTACCTTGGGTCATTCCTACATTACTGGGAGATAGGGAAAACGGTATAAGACAAATGTGAGAGTTGCATCTATTTCCTAACTGTGGTGCTACTACTTTATGGGAGGTACCCATAAAGATTATATCTCTGATTACCTCAAAATTCACCTTTGGTTGGTGTGTATATCTATCTATCTATCTATCTATCTATCTATCTATCTATCTATCTATCTTAAATTTACTAAAAGATACAAATTATTTAAATATTAAGAATTTTGAAAATGTCCATCTAAACTGCTATTTATTTTTCTAAGTATCTAACCATTTTGGGAAACCACATAGAATTTCAAAATGTTTGTTTTAAGCAGAAATCTCTCAAAATACACATTTTTAGCTTGTAATGGGCAGCTTTCCCTTGAGTAAACTGATGTTTTCAAGAGAAATTTGAGACTGTCCATGGATAAACTAAAAACTAATAAAATAATTCTTGTGATAATTGCCTTATAGGTAAGAATTTGCAATTCTCACAGAGTAAACAGATTTTTAAGGTGTCAGAATTTTGTAATGGTAACAAATCCCGCCCCCCCCCACCCCAGAATAGTGGAAGTTAAAACAAGCAAGTAAGTCAGCAAACAAAGTTTGTTGTCTTCTACCAGGAAGTTATGTTGACTTTAGTGGCTAGTGGGTATGTTTTTCTTTATGAAAGACTGTTTACTTCTCTCACACACCATAAAGAACATACCAAGATCTCATATTATTCATATATTGGTATATCCATACTTCAACGTCATAATTCAGTAATATTATGGAATACTGAAAGTAAATATGAGGAAATTTACCCTACATAAATATTTCATTGAATAAATTATAATGGCAATGAGGTTCTTGTTAGCCAAAGAAACAATAACCTTATTCATTCCAAAATATTACAACATTTGAGTGAGCAGTTTGTCATTTACATGTAAGGTCTCCTCAATTAAAAAAATTAATAGGTATTGAGGAGCTACTATAGAATTATACTGTGCTTGGCTTAGGGGTGTCAGGAAGTGTATGGCACAGTTTCTGCTGCTCTGTATTAACAAAAACTCTGTCGGATGGTACAGAGTTGTGCAAAGTGATGTAAGACATTTAAATTCATGATGAGCACCTGTAAGAGAACTATATAAACAGAGTTCTAGGAACACAGAGACTGGAATAATTGAGACCAGCAAATTATTCCAAATGGTAATAATTGCACTGGGTCCTGAATGATGAGTAGGACTTTGCCAAAAAACAAGTCAGTGTTTCTCAAGCACTTGAGAAGATCCTTTATCACTTGGCTTTGCCAAGCATCTTATAGAATCACAATCTATTTCTCTACAGATAATGAATATGAAGATACCATCTTCCAAATATTAAACATCTCTTTAAAGCACTATGGTTTTAGACACAAGAGTTTTAAAAAGTTTTTATATGTATCCCTGTTACTGCTACTGAAGAATGGTCTCTGGAAGAGAGAACATAATCAATGAGCACAAGAAATACAAGAAATTCTATGTGAAATGTATAAAAGATAAGGAATGCAGCAGACAAGAGTTCATAACTTGAGTCAGAAAATAGGCTCTGGCATATTCTTCCTATGCATACTTGAGACAATGATTTATTCCCTCTAAATCTCAAGCACCTCATCTGTAAAAGAAGGTTCTCCTGAGGATGCAATCAGATATGTAAAACACTGAATGCATGCCTGGCACATAGGTGTGGCTACAAAAAGATCTTGAATCTTATACAAGGCCCATCTCACATGTTCAGAAAAGGTGATGTCCTAAAATTTCAGTACACTCTCATAATTTCTGCTTTGGTCTTAGATCCTTAATTTTTAGTGGTCATTCTTGGTGTTAGTAATCTAAACTGCTATAATTAATGAATGACCCAACTTCAGTCGAAGTCAGTAGGGAATATATAGTTCAGGAACACTATAGCCACTAAGTTACTCATCTCTCTTCTTGACTAAGCAGTGGCTTTGTTGGAAAAAAGGGAAAGAGTTGGACAAAAATTGGTTAATGAGAAAATGTTTTGGGAACATGGAGGGATAGAACAAGCAGGTATTGGCAATGATGTAAAACTTCTACTTTTATGTTAGCAGAATTCAGGAAGCCAAAGTGAGATATTAGCAAAATTAGAGTTCATAAAATAATAAAAGAGTAGGGGAAGGAGATAACTGTAGACTTAGCTACCTGTTTTACATATTTCTTAGGGCTGCTTGAAAAACAAAACAAAATACACTTCTTCTGAGAAAACACTGAAGACTGTTAGCTCTCTTCAAATATCCATTCTCCTGCTTTTCCATAAGAGAACACTTTTTGGCAGAGCACATAGCATTCAGGAATAAACGTAACATTTCCCATCCTCCCTTGCAGCTTGGGTGTGGTCATGTGACTGACTCTGGCCAATGGGGTATAAGCAAAACATTGCAGCTCCCAGGAAACTTCATTAAAAGACAATTAGTATGCACACTTTGCCACTTCTTCCCGCCTTCTCCCATCTTGTTTCTTGGAATATAGATGTGGTGGGAGCTCCATTTTGCAACATGTGAAGGAGGGCCTACCATGTAAGGATAGCTGGGTGGAAAGCAAGAATGAGCAGAGAAATTATACCTGCCTTGACTGCATACTCCTACATTTTTAAGGAGAAAAAAATATGCTTCTATCTTAGTGAAGACAAAACAAACTCTAACTGATAAAAAGACTTTCTGCAAAGATTACATTTAGCACAGTTTTGCTTTCTTTCAAAACTCTCTATTCCATTTAGAGGGAAAAATGTATATTTAGAGGAGGGAGACTTGTGATATGACAAAGCCAAGAAACATACAAGGAGTAAAGTTAAATAGTGGCATTATTTCCAAAATGAGGCTAGTCCTATAGGCATAAAATTGGTTCCTATATTAGAAACTTTTCCCTTTGACCCTAATGAAAATACGAGTTTATTTAGATAACAAATAAGCCAACTATAGCCCCTGTACACCAAAGAAATAGAATCATCTATGGTGAAGAATGGAAATGTGTGTATACAGCTATCCTGGGAAACAAAAATGTTCAATTACTTTGAGAAAAAGATTGAGGATATTGATCTATGGTTAACTCTAAGATTATATGAATTTTATATCTAGTCAATTTCTTATTTGAAGCAAGTTTTAAACTAACCTCTATGTGAACTGTAAAGATTTATAAGAATCTGAAAATGTTGAAGATATAAGGCAAATGATCCTGTATGAAATGGCTATCATAAAAAGCAAATCACTCTGCAACTCTGCAGTGCTTTGAAATAGCAAAAGGAACATACAGAAGATAAGCTGATAGGTAGAAACAAACTTATATTTAATGCATTTCAAAAAGCCCTTTCCTTAAATAAATACAACAGATCCCTTCCATTCAATTCCTTCGCCAACTGTTGTCAACAGTGAAGAATTCAGAAGACATTATAAGTAAGCAAGGAAATATTACACTGTATGTTAACTAACTGGAAATTAAAGAAAAGATTTAAAAAAAAGGAAATCTACATCAAGGGCTAGTTTAGGTATCTGACTCAAATGGTACACAGTACTGAATGATTCATGTTTTTTTTTAAAGATTTTATTTATTTATTTGACACACAGAGAGAGCGAGAGAGAGAGAGAGAGAGAGAGAGGGAGAGAGCACAAGCAGGGGGAGCGGCAGGCAGAGGGAGAAGCAGGCTACCTGCATGAGCAGGGAGCCCAATGTGGGGCTGGATCCCAGGACCCTGGGATCATGGCCTGAGCTGAAGGCAGCGGTTTAACCAACTGAGCCACCCAGGCGCCCCTGAATGATTCATGTTTTAAACAGAGTTTAAAAATAACAATTATGAAATAAGGGTATTGTTTGTTGATAACTGGTTTGTTTTAATGAGACTCGTAAGTAGGCAATACATGGACATTAAATACCTCCAAACACCAACTATACGGGATTAATCTTTTGTGGCTTAAAGCTTTGCTTCTGGTGGTAAAACCTCCATGTAATTGGCATCAGCGGTCAAGTCATACACTTCATTTCGGGCTGCTGGGTGGAAACAAAACCTCCTCTATTTGGCTTACAATTGCCCTCTCGGGGGTGTGCAATGTGCAACAACTGGCCAGTGAAAGATATTCAGGATACATCGGGATTAGTTAAGACTCTACAGAGCCTGGGAAGAAATATAAACACTCGAACAGAGCAGCATAAAAGAGAAGGTGATGTGCAGGAGGGGGCAGCCCCTAAACTGAAATACACAAGACAGAACAGAGAGGGCAGAGGAGACAGTGTAGAGGTGAGGTCTGCTGGACGGTGACTACAGAAAATGACAGGGCAGGAAGAAAGTTGCCTTTCTTAAAGTTCTGATGATTTATTTCTGGCATATATGAAATGCCAGGGCTGTCAAATCATAGTTTCATCATCATCATTATCATCAAAGAGTATTTATTAACCACACGTGCTGTACTGGGCATTGTACAAGCAAGCAAAATTGACATGATTTCTGATATCCAGGACCCAATAAAATAAATCAGAACAATCAATGTAGACAAATGGAGGAGAGCAGATAGCAAACAAGATACTTAACTGGGGAAAGCTTGAAGGTTAACAGTAAACTTTAAAATACTTAAAAAATATTTCTGAAATGCTTAGGCAAATTGGCAAATGTGCCTTCATGTCTATGAATAAGAATATTTCCTGATACATTTGGAGAGAGAAATAATGTGTTATTCTCTTTACACAGATAACCAAGTTTTAAAAATGAGTTCTATCAAATCAATGACTTAATAAATAAGGATTTTCTTTAAAAAAGATCTTGATGTGAAGAACCAAAACAGAAGGCTTCCCCATACATCATGGTCTCAACAGTGATAAAAAAGTGGGCCACAAACAGAAAATTTCACTTCTTCAATTTAACACATCTTCCTCTATATCAGTCCCATGAATGAATGCATGAGAATCATTTCCCTGGTCAGTACAACACTGATTCTGGAGTGAGATATAAAAAGACTCTCCCATGTTCAGGGCTTTTTTTTTTTTTTAACCTTTCCTTAATTCTCCCAAGTTCAAAAACTAACAGTAGAATCATGTATTGGCACGTATACATATATGTGGGGGGAGAGGGGAAATATGAAGATCCAATCTTGCATGAAAATCTTTACATTTAGTAGAGACTAATTCTAAGACCGCAGTGTTAATCTTTCCTGAGTCGTCAGGATCCTGCATGTGCTTATCATGTATCTTCCCAACTACATATGGCTCTGTGACAAATAGAAGAGGCTGCTAATGCTGCAATAGCTGAATGTCTCATTTAGGAACAAACAATTCTGGAAAAGCTCCCAGATTATGCATCTGTCCCTCTAGCTTCCACTTTAGAGGATAAAATTGGATGGTGATGACATGAGGATTAGTATATTATTCTTTCCCTCTGTGAGGAGTGTGGGGTTATTTCCCTCACCTTGACATGAGAGAAAAATATTTACTCAATGTCTCAGTAGAAAAATTTCAAGTGAGATAGAAAATGCTTATGAGAAAGTTGTGTTAGGAGTGGGCTTGCAGAATTACAGGCTCATTCCCTGGAGTCTGAATACAGAGATGATTAAGGCACTTTCTCTTCAAATCAGATTTCTTTGGTTTCTATTCCTGTTTTCCCCCCTTTCATTCCTTTCATTGTCTCGTTTTCCTTCATGCAGTACAAATGGCAGCAAGAGTCTGTGAGTGCTTTAATATTGTGGGCTTGGCATTAAGGGAATTAAACAAAGGAGAAACCCCTAGGGAAACAGCTTCCTGTTCTCTGTCTCCCAGCATCCTATTGACATGGGGCCCTCTGGTCCCAGCATGATGGTGGTAACTTTGGAAAAACTTTCTCTAGAGCAGTAGTGCCCACATACTTATCTCAGAGTAGGTACCGGTCAATTATAAAGTGTTGAGGGGTCCATGGTGAAATGCCAAAAGTACAACAATGTAATATGCTCTTCTGTAAGATATATCTTTTTTTTTTAATTTTGAAGTTAAGTCCTTCTTGTACTTAAAAAAGAATTTATGTATTATTTTAAAATTTTAAGTGTAAAATTCATTCAAGTATAGCATACACAGAGAAAAGTATACAAATCACAAGTGCATAGCTTCATAAACTTTCTTAACAGAAACCTATCAATGCAAACAACATCCAGATCAAGAGATTTGCCCTTGTTAATCACTACTCTTCACAACGGTAACCATATCTGACCTTTAACCCCCCAATATGCTCATTTTTTGAATTTTATATAAATGGACTCATATAATATGTATTCTTTTGCATCGGCTTCTTTCCTGTAGCACTATCTTCCTATTTCTTATTTTCTGAAATATCACTGGTAATGGCATTTGATTTTTTTAAATGTCCTCACCTTGTTTTTGCCATTTTCTGACAGTTCATTTTGCTCTAAAAATTCAGTATTGTAAGAATCACTACTCTTACTCTCATGTCCTCTTTACATCAGATCTAAAGCTCAGAATCACCTTGACTTGAACTACTTACATGTATGGGTGAGCCATCCCAAAGTACCTGACTAAATGGGATTCCAAAGAGGAATAGTGATTTAAAAGAAACAAATCACTTACTTGATGTCAGATAAGAACTGTGTTGCTACACAATAATGCCATCTTATGGCTGTACAGCAATGTGTAGCCTAGAAACTGTTTTCATTTTTATTATCTCATTTGAACTGTGCTATCCTCTTAGGCTTGGGGAGTAACTTCCTGAAAACGGGGCAAATTCATTAACCATGTGAGGAGTAGTAAAGCTGGTATCAGAAAGAAAGTAAAGACAACAGAGTGGCACTCCTTAAGTGTTTGTTGAAAGAAAGAATGGACTGTTTCTCTAATACTAGGTGGATCTTAGGTTAATTCTCTATTTTCACATGTTTCCTGTAGATATCTTTTAGAAGCAGTGAGTACCCACCAAGAATTAGATAAAAACAGAATTTAGCAGCAATGTTAAGTTCCCAAAAACTTAAATATTTGTTTTACATATATCTATCCATATACATGGATCAGTACATAGATACACAGGATTCATGAATTAAATGTTCATTGTGTTTACTATTTGTGTTCCCACAGGGAAAAAGAGCCACTCTTAGTATTTTGGAGATTTGCAACTTTACTGAGACACATGATGAAATTCTGTTTGCAGGAAGACAAGGTATGAAAGCAGGTCTCTTAGATAATGAGTGAGCAGTCACAAATCAGTCTGGCTTTTAATTCTCTACTTGCCCTCACCTAAAAAGTAATGTCTTTTAATTTATGACATTTAATAAAGGTGAGTTTTGCCATTATAGCATTCATGAATTTGGTGATTAATGATGGTCTCAAAATCTATGCCTTAGGAATGCCAAGAGTCTAATGCATTTTCTCATATCTGTAACTTATTGTAAGTATACACTATGCAAACCTATTGGAGCTAAATATTTTGGTAAAATGGAAATATGCAGATGTGCTATTTAATATGTGTTTGGGTAAGTCATTTAACATCTTTGTAATTTAAGTCTCCCCTGTAAAATAATGAAGCAGGGCAAAATCATTAAAGTCATTTCTAGCTGTAAAATTTTATTTATTATTAATTATTAACTATCAACAATAGTTTGGATTATCCACAAACAGTCACTCTTCTTCCCCTTCCACTGTAGGAAGAGACTACTTTGCCACTCTATTGATGTCAGGCTTGCTCTGGCCAGTGGAATAGGAGTGAATTTAATGTGGGCCCAGGCCATAAGTGGCCCATAATACAAGCACAGGTCCACAAGGGAGGTTATGTCTCATCCATGGTGATCTGTCATGAGAAGACAATGGCACTGACCCTGCATTTTGAGCTCAGGAAAAAGATAAACGTAGCCGACCTTGACCTGACACATATCCCAGAGTCTACGTCTGCTAACCCACAGCTTAAAATAGCTGCCCAGTTAAGCCCAGCCTCGGTCAGCCAAACTACAGGCAACTTAAAGACCCATGACCATGAAAATAAATGCTTGTTGTTTTAAGTCACTGGCTTCTGGTGTACAGCTTCATACCACCGTATTATGGTAATAGCTGACTACTACCCGGTCATAGATGAATCATGTATGAAAAAATACCAATATAGCCATTCTTACTGGCTCACAGGTATTTTGGTAGAACAGAGTTTGAAGAGGTTGTAGGACAGCCAGGGACTCATAAACCATGAGGCTGAACAAAAGAACAAAGGTCATGTGAAGGCCTTATATGCCCAATTAAGGAATCTGGAGTTAATTCTAAGGAGAATGAGATAATGGTACTGAAGTTCTTACACTTTAGAAAAACAACTCTGGATGAAAGATAATTGGGAACAAAAGGAGGATGATCATTAGAATTAATGGAGATTTCTGCTATACGTATCAGTTTAGAAACCTACTATAGTAAATAAAGGACTGAAATAGAAGTAAGGATATTTAGAAATGGACAGAGTTAAGAGGGAGGTTCCCTGTAATTATTAAAAATGATTTTATTTTCTTTGAGAATAATAAAGAAGACTGTCTTGAGACTACAATCTTTATTTTTTATTTTTTAAAATTATGCTAAGTGAAATAAGTCAAGCAGAGAAAGTCAGTTATCATATGGCTTCACTTCTTTGTGGAACATAAGGAAGAGCATGGAGGACATTAGGAGAAGGAAGGGAAAAATGAGGGGGGGGAATCGGAGGGGGAGACGAACCATGAGAGACCGTGGACTCTGAGAAACAAACTGAGGGTTCTAGAAGGGAGGGGGTGGGGGGATGGGTCGGCCCGGTGATGGGCATTAAGGAGGGCACGTACTGCATGGAGCACTGGGTGTTATACACAAACAATGAATCATGGAACACTACATCAAAAACTAATGATGTACTGTATGGTGAGACTATAATCTTTAAAACAAATTGTTTTAAATAATTAGAACTTTTAACCTAAAATAGGAAAATAAAACAATATTCTACCTTCTTGTGGTGTGAAGCTAAAGAATATATGTGACTTTTTGAAAACGTGGTCACAAGCTATATATGTTAAATAAGGCAAACCCTGAAAAATTATTTTAAATCAACTTAACAAATTCTTCATAGCAAAAAAGAGTAGGGGGACTGCAAAATGTTATATATCACCTTCAAAATAGAAGTAGAAAGTAAAAATCAACTTTTTACTGATAGCTTATATGTCAAACATTAATCTAATTATCAATCTGCTATAAATATACAGGACACAGATTTGACCAAAGATAAACATTGTATACTGTACAGTATTTAAGCCACCTCAATTAAATAACAAAACCTATTTGACATTATGTGAAATTTTAGAAGGTAATATAGTGCTCCAACGTAATGCTAACCCCAGTACAGAATAATTTCTAGAATTCAGCTCATTAGTCTGTTCACCATTATTTGTTCTCACTCCACTTACTTTTTTCCAATGATAGTAATACTTCTCCCTTTCTTCCTCCCTACCTTTCCACAGAGAACACTGAAATGAACTCCATGGTTCTCTGAAAACAGGTATAGTAATTTAGGAAAAGAAAAGTGTTACCTACCCTTGTCGGTCCTTGTACATTTTGTTAACTCTTTCCCATTGGACATCGAGCCGTGAGAGAGCTTCCTGGAGCTTTGCCCTTTCTGCAGGGGTGGCACTGTGCAATGCTGCTGTCTTCTTTTTGTGAATGATGTCAATCCGACCTGAGATTTGTTGCAAGGTGTCTTTTATGTTCTGCAATATAGAAAATTTGAAATACATCAGAAATGAATCAGCTGTCTATGGAAAGAGAAAAAAAAAAGGAAATTCATAAGCCTCAGAAATAAGAAATAGCCTTACAATTCTTTTTTTTAATATTTCAAGTTTTTATTTAAATTCTAGTTAGTTAACATATTATTGTAATATTTGCTTTAAGAGTAGAATTTAGAGATTCATCAGTTGCATATAACACTCGGTGCTCACCACAGGAAGTGCCCTCCTTAATCCCCATCACCCATTTAGCTCACCCCCGACCCACCTCCCCTCCAACAACCCTCAGTTTGTTCTCTAGAGTTAACAGTCTCTCTTTTGTTTATTTTATTATGTTATGTCAATCACCATACATTACATCATTAGTTTCTGATGTAGTGTTCCATGATTCCTTGTTTGTGTATAACACCCAGTGCTCCATGCTGTACGTGCCCTCCTTAATACCCATCACCAAGCTAACCCCTCTCCCCTCTAAAACCCCCAGTTTGTTTATCGGAGTCCATAGTTTCCCATGGTTCATCTCCCCCTCCGATTTCGCCCCTTAATTTTTCCCTTACTGCTATCTTTTTTTTTTTTTAACATATAATGTATTATTTGTTTCAGAGGTAAAGGTCTGTGATTCAACAGTCTTACACAATTCACAGCGCTCACCATAGCACATGCCCTCCCCAATGTCTATCACCCAGCCACCCCCATCCCTCCCACTCCCCACCACTCCAGCAACCCTCAGTTTGTTCCCTGAGATTAAGAAATGGTTTGCCTTCCTCTTTTCTTTTTTCTTTCCCCATGTTTGTTTCTTCCATATGTGAGTAAAATGATATGGTATCTGTCTTTCTCTGACTTATTTCACTTAGCATAATACCCTCTAGCTCCTTCCACATCATTGCAAATGGCAAGACTTCATTATTCTTTGTGGCTGAGTAGTATTACATTGTGTGTGTGTGTGTGTGTGTGTGTGTGTGTGTGTGTGTGTGTGTGTGTGTGTGTATACCACCTCTTCTTTATCCATTCATCAGTCGATGGACATTTGGGCTCTTTCCATAATTTGGCTATTGTTGATCGGTCCTGCAATTCTTAATTACTGACTTATTAAAATCATCATCCCTGAATCCCAGTGATGTCAATATGTTCAGATTCAATGGGTAATTCACAGTCCTCATCTCAATATGGCTGATGACTCTCTCCATCTTAAAACTCTTATCTTCATTTGGCTTCTATATCCTGAACTCTTCTGGTTTTTCTTCCACCTTCTCGTCCACTGCTCCCTCAGTCTTTACTGAATCCTGCCTGGACTGATCTCTTAGTACTGGAGTGCTCTAGCTTAGTTTTGACACTTTTTTCCTTCTCTCTCTATGCTCCCTATTTGGTCTGATGACTCCAAATACTGTCCATACAGTGATGATTCCCAAACTTATATTTCCAGCCCTAACCTCAACTCGCAAACCAGGTTCACAAATTCAACTGCTTTCTTGACACTTGGACGTCCCATGGGCATCTCAAACTTAAACCAAATTCTGAACTGCATCCCCTTATCACTCTCTTCCAGTGGTTTTCCCCATTTCAGTAAATGGCATATCAAATAATAGTTATTCAGGCTGACAACCTTAGAGTCACCCTTTACTTTTCTTTTTAAAGTATTCAAGTTGTTAGACAATGCTGTTGGCTTTACTTCCAGAACAAGTCCAGAATTTGACCACTTCTCATTACCACCCTTGCTATAGCTTTGATATATTCCATCATTATATCTCATCTGGATTATTGCAATGGCTACCTAAATGATCCCCCTGCTCCAGTCTTACCGCTCTCCTAGTCAATTCTCCATACAAGAGCCAAAAAGATTTTTTCAAAACAAATCAGGTCATATTTCTACTCTGTTCAAAATCCTCCAGTGGCTTCTCATCAAGCCCATCATCTTTACTATGGCCTACAAAGTTCTAAATGACTTGGCTGTATGTTGGTTGTATGTTGTCTACCATTCTGATCTTTTCTTTTCTTAGTCTTGGCTGAGTCCAGACATTTCAGCCTCATTAACCTTTCTGTGTTCCTCAAGAATGCCAAGCATTCTCTTGCTTCCAGGGTTCTTCTGTACTTGCTGTTCTCTCTGCCAAAAATATTCTTTCACTCCAAGACATTTATATGACTAGTTCCCTCACTTCTTTCTCATCTAAGAGCCTTCTCTACCACTCTACTTTAAATAGCAGCCCTAACTATTCTGCATTCCCTGTATTCTTCATTTTTCTTCATGACATTTATGACTAACATTAAATTATATATCTACCAGTCTCTCTACACTACTAGACTAGACCCTATAAGTACAGGAAATGTTGTCTGTCTTACTCTCTATTGGGTTTTCAGAACTTAAACCTATGTCCAGCACATGGTAGATTACTCAATGCATTTGGTTGAATAAATGAATAAACTACTGTATCCTATAAGTTAATTCTAAAATTTTTGTCTATATTATATTTAAGGGAAAAAATCACAAACCACGAGTTTATTACGTAATACACATCTTTAATAATATTGATTTTCAAAAATGCTAAAAAGTATATATTTGGCCAGTCTTACTAGTATGAATTTGGTTATTTTGCTCATCTGAATTGTTATAGACAAGTCAATTGAGCAAACATTTATTGAGTTCTTCCATGTACCAGGATCAATAAAAAGGAAGCAAAGGTAGGTGAAGCACAGTTTTATTTGTTTGTTTTTAAGAAGTTTGCAATGGACCTTGCTGTGGTAGTTAGAGAGGGTGTGGTTTGGAGAAATAATAGTGTAGAAGCCCCAGCTAGATGACAAGAAAGAATTGGATGAGCATTCTAGTTTATTCTTTTCCAGAAGTTCAAAGAAGGAATGAATCATATACCATATTTGGTCGCACACTGAGGAAAGAGCTCATGAAGGAAGTGCAGTTTGGAGTGTACATAGCTGAGTAAAGTGGGAAGGGCATTATGCTTACAAGATAGGGAAGATGAGCAGTCACATTTGGCCGACTTTTTGGAAATGTAGAGGGTTAGGAGAAGATGGGTCAGGAAACAGAGGGTAGAGATGTTTAAAAATGTGCTTTAGAGATTGTGAATGTAAGTCAGTAGCCAATGGAAAACCATGATTCATATAGTAATTGTGATGGAAAATTTCAAATACATACAAAAGCAAGAAAGGAGTACAAATAGCCCCCTTGCACCTACTGTCTGGTTCCAATTCTTATAAAGTCATGGGCAACCTTGTTTCATTACACTCCCACACATTCATCTCCTCAAATTGATTATTTTGAAACAAACTAATATAATATTTTTTCCATGAATACTTCAGTCTGTTTCCAATATATATGAATGCTTTTCAAGGAAAGTACACATAATACCATTATCCCACCTACAAAATTAAAAACAAAACCATCAGTGTAATTAAGTATCCAGTTGGTATTCGTATCTGAGTTGGACTGAGAAAGTTGGTTAGGAAGAAAACTTGGCAGAACTCGGTGACTGTGTATTGAGTGACGAAGAGGAAAGACTCAAATTACTCCCAGGTTTCTGGCCTGGGATTCTGGATGAATAGTGGTGTCACTGAGTAAAAGGATTTCAGATGGATAAACAGGTTCTCTGTGTGTGTAAGTGATGAGTTCAGTTTTGCATATGATCATATTGAGAAGCCTTTGGAGCATCAGACTGTAGATATCCAATAGGCAGCTGGCATCGATTTTGCAAAGAGAAACGAGATGGCGACTACTGTTGGGACATACATCTTTTCACATTTCTTTTCCTTTGCTCTCTCCCTGTCTCTTTTTTTTAGAGAGAGAGAGAGAGTGCGTGCATGCAAGTTGGGGGAAGGTAGGGGCAGAAGGAGAGGGAGAAAGAGAATCTTAACTAGACTCCATGCCCCAGCGTGGAGCCCAATCTGGGGCTTGATCTCACGACCCTGAGATCATGACCTGGGCCAAAATCCAGATCAGATGCTTAACCGTCTGAGCCACCCAGGTGCTCCTCTTTTCACATTTCTGCATGGTCTGAGCTTTCTGAGCAAAGAGCACTGGCATCTGGGTTAAAGGATGATTGAATAGCAAACATACCTTAGTGTTCAGACTAGTGCAATGCACCAGAAAGACCTGGAAACACTTTTCCCAGATCTGTTTGCTTATGGGCCAATTTACAGTCTGAGGATAAGAGACCTAGACCCTTCCCTCTCTTTGGAGAGGATTTGTTTACCCCCTAGAGCAAAGGTCTCTGTTTCTGTCTCACTTGTTCTGTCAGATATGCCAGCTGCCTTGCATAAGCTCTGTTATCCATAAATTTGGGGACTCCCTCCCTTACTGCAAGCCCTGCATACACAGATAAATATGCGGCTCTCACTGCATTGTCCCATGGGGGTTTGGGGCATGTGCACTGGTGCTAAGATGCTCTTGAGTAATTAATGATGTGTTCTCTGATCCATACATCTTTGGTTTCCTGTCAGAATAGATAAATATAAATATAAAACCTTAATAAGTACCAATAAAAGGAATATTTTTTCCTACTTTCAGACAAAATTGGGGAGGATTTTAACCATGTATGAGATGGAGACTAGGCCAGATAGTGAGGGGCTACTGCTGAGCCTGCAGCTTTCCAGGAGGCAGTCTCAAGCAAACTTTAAAAGTTACATAGGGCATCAGGAAAGAGGTTTTGGGTAGATCTTAGGAGGTTTTCCTGCCTCATTCTAAGACTTCATGGCTGTGGTGCATGAAGACCTGACTTGGTGGAGGACGAAGCTACAGAAGCAAGCGAGAATATAGAGAATATCAGTTGTAAGGGGTAGAAGTCAGTGCTTCTGTTAGGACCCTTAAAAAAAGCAGCTGTTTTCTCAGGAAGAGACTGGGTAAAACACAATGGTTATGGGTGATATGAATGAATTTCAGAGAGAAAAAGAGAGAGAGAAAGAGACAGAGAGAGGGAGGGAAGGAGATTGTTTCTAAAATTCCAAGGGGTTCTCTTCAAGTCTGTGTACACCTTACAATAGGGAGGCTTCATTTTTTTTTTTTAAGCAATTCAATTGAAGTCTGTGGTAAGAATACTTATCTGACAGGTCATGTATTACCATGTGAGTGGAAGGCAGGCATACCAACATAGAAATAAACTATGAGATTATTTATCTGGAGGAAAGAAGGTTAAAATTATGTTTTACCAGCATTACATACAGAATTGCTAGTCACTGGAATAACACCCCTAGATGTCATTTAATTGCACAAGAGATGGTCAAATTGCTCAGAGAACTTTGTTAGAATAAAAGAGTGAGAAGAAAGGTTGGCTAAGGACGAGCCTCCATGGAAAGGAACAGCCGAGGAAGGAGGTGAATATGCCCGAAGAGTAACTGTCAGCAGACCTAGGAGGAGAGCCAGAAGAGTAAAGTATTTCAAAACCAAGAGAAGGAGGGCGCCTGGGTGGCTCAGATGGTTGGGCGTCTGCCTTCGGCTCAGGTCATGATCCCGGAGTCCTGGGATCGAGTCCTGCATCGGGCTCCCTACTCCTTGGGAGCCTGCTTCTCCCTCTGCCTCTCTCTCTCTCCCCCTCTCTCTGTCTCTCATGAATAAATAAATAAAATCTTAAAAAAAAAAAAACAAGAGGAGGAAGAGCACCAGGAAGGAGGGAGGAGGGAGTTTCCAACAAGCCAAGTGCAGCTGGGAACAGGAGTGAAAAGGAAACCTGACAGTTCAGGAGGTCACTGGTGATCTTATCTGGAGCAATCCCACCAACTTCAAAGTGTGAAAATATAAATCTGGACAGAGCAGACAGTCTTCCACTGTCATCCTCTTTCACTACAAAATTGAAAATGGCTTAGTACTACACTGCAGTTCACTTTATTTGACATAAAACACTTCGTCTTGAGGAAAGGTTTACTACTAATAACAACAAAACCGATAATGCAACAGAAATTTTAAAAAGACAGAATGGATCTGGTATATGTGATCAATGCCCTAGAAGTCACTGTAGTCAAACATTCATCTTACATGCTTTCTTTTCTTTTATTTACCTGGCAAAATTCCATTACTATCTTCTGAGAGCTCTGAGCCTGCAGCCTTGGGTAGAATGGTTAGGGCTATCCTGCTAGCTTGATTAGGTCAGGTGCTAGGAACAGGTGTCAAAGTGACTTCTTTGCTATTTCTGTGAACTCGACTGACTTGGGCCGCCTGATTTCACCACCACTTGCTCCGGCTCAACTCCTGATGATGTAAGTCATGGACTCCATTTTAGTGTGGCTGCCAGCCTAAGGGCAACGATCCAGAACTCTGACAATCCCTCCATTTGATACCAAAAGCCAGGTGACAGACAGGCTGATTACTTAAATTTACAGTGAGGCAACCAGCCACATTTGCCTGTACATTGGGAGCCCACCCACTTAAAATAAATAGCTGTGATCTCCAAGGGGGATAAAATTTAAGAGAAGGGAAGGAGGATCTTTCCCACCAGAATAAAAGTAATCTGTTTATGGCTTTGATGTGGGACATGTGTATGCGTGCGCGGACAGACACACACACACACACACACACACACACACACACACACACACACACACAGTAGGTAAATCTATTCTCCCTCTGAGGATTTGAGCTTGCAAAACTTCCTGATTTTAAGCCAAATCTCTGGAGAGCTCCCAGTCCTCTAGAAAGTCGTAGAATTGCTCAGAATCGAGTTATGAACAGTTTCAGCAATGCTGGGCAGCATGTTGCAAAGGCAGGAAAACTTTCTATCTTAAGTGAGGAAAGCAAAAAACAAAAACTGGGGCAGGGGATGTCACACTCCCTCGATATCTAGATAATAGCTCCTTGGTGTATTCTCAGACAATGTTGTCAAAATTGGCTGGAGTCCAGGAAATCCTTTTTAAAGTCCCTACACATGCTCTTGTCCCTGAGGCACTGCACACAGAAAAATGGTACATGCACCAAAGAAAATTCTGTAGCAGTTTCCACAGTTTAAAGCCAGAGATGAGATCTTTTATAGCTTTTTACTATTCTAGTTTGTCTAGAAATAAGTGATCTTTATAGTTTTTGACCCTCTAAAAATGAAGCCATAGTCCCTGTAGTTACTATGGTGATAGAAAAATCCCTAGGATCACTATAGAATATATTATTTTCATTTCTATCCCTGAATAGTTCCTTATATTACCTGAAAATATGATGGCAAAATCACGAAGTAGCCACTTTTTCGTCAATTTTTCTCTTAATTTTGACATGCCCCTCTGCATTGACCTCCCCGTGCTCTCTGTCAGTTGGCTAAGATGTGTGTTAGTCACTATCCCTGCAAAAGGAAACTTTAATTTCTGGAAGGCATTTGTACATTACCAGCATTACATACAGAATTGCTAGTCCTTACTATTTTAAAACAGTGTCCTTGCAGCTTAGCTTCATGGAATCAAGTCAGTTAAATAAGACCCTTATTTATATACTGCTAACAGAGAAAAATTAGATAGCAAAGTAACTTTCACAACTGGAAGATGAAGTCCAGCTATGTGAAATCAGGAAAAAACAGAAGATTATGAACCGGGGCGCCTGGGTGGCTCAGTCGGTTAAGCGTCTGCCTTCAGCTCAGGTCATAATCCCGGGGTCCTGGGATCGAGTCCCGAGTCAGACTCCCCGCTCAGCAGGGAACATGCTTCTCCCTCTCCGCCCCGCTTGTGCTCATTATGTCTCTCTCTCTCTCTCTCTCTCTCAAATAAATAAATTTTAAAAAAAGATTATGCACTATACTGTTATCAGTCAAATTTCTAGTTGAAAAGCTGGTGATTTAAATAAGAGTCCCTTGATAACAGAGACATGAAAAGCCCGAACTTGGAGATAAATGATATTTAAGAACATGAGTCTCCCTTTAGAGAGAATTGGTTTTTAAAAGGGATTCATAACACAAAAAATTTGAACCCAAAAGTACTTTGTTTATTCAAGCTCTGGGTAATAAGTACTTCAATGGGCTAAACAGAGAAACTAGACACTACAGACCATTGATCTAGGGACCCAAACAGGGGACCTTTTTGCCAATTAATCAGGTTGAGATAAAAGTCTCAAGTAACTCTTCACTATGCTCTCTTCTCTGTCACAAGGGACAAATTTCTGCCATTCAGTTTTTCTTCTGTTCAATGTAAAGCAGCAACTACTCCCTTGTTGTCAGAATGTTTCACTGCGGAGCATGCCTTTATCCACCTAAACGGTAAACCTATTTGTACGAATGTCAACGTCGATACTGAGGAAACTGAACAGGGCTGGAGGGAGGGGATGGTGGAATTTGATAAACTGAACTTATCGTAAACAAGATGAAAGACTTTTAATGTTGTTTCTTACCCGCCACTTAAGTTGTCTGTCTCAAAAATATGATGAAGAGTGCCAGTATGGTCTCTAGTATTTAAAACAGTATCATTTCTGTTTTGTTTTCTCTGTGGTCATGAAAATAAGTGGGCATCTCACACATACAAAATATAAAATTCAATTCAGCACTCGCTTAAACCAGCACAGAATTAAGAAATACGGATGCCTATAATTTACAGGCATCTTTAGTCCTATTTATACCAAGGAGTAACCTCAAACACGCCTTCATGAGTTTAAAAGTCTTAACAAGGTAGAATTTAAAATATGTTGATTGTATGTGTATATACAAACATTAATCTGAAATTGTGTCTTCTACTTTAAAGTTTGTAATAACATATTCAGAAATTATTTAATATTTGCTTCAAATTTGGCCAGTGCTGCCTTAGTAAAAATGTTTCTATAAGGGGGGAAAAAGGCTATCTTTAAAACAATATGGTTTCAGAGCAAGAAACATATAAGATAATATGAAAAATATGAAATTGATTGTTTAGGGTACTTTCCCCTAAAAGTGACTTCCATATAATGATATTCTGGTTTCAAGTATTTTGAACTTCATTTTAAATCTCTCTCTCTCTCTCCCCCCTCTCCATCCATCCATCTAAAATTGCTTTCCAGTGATTCTTCGGTCTTCTTTCCTCCAAGTGACTCATGTGAGCAGATGGCTATAAACACCTAAAATTCACATTTTTTTTTTACCATATTTACTTCCCGAAAGAAATTTCTATTTATTGGTTCACCAATAGCTTCCTCACTGCAACTTCTCCCTCCCCTGCAGCAGTCGGTACTGTTAAGCACAGCCCGCATCACCCAGCCCCGGCCTCCCTAGACTTACCTCATTGTGCTATGCCCCAGCTTGCTCTTGACTTCCCTGTATACGTCTGTCCTATTCATTAACTCAACAAATAACTATTGAACACCTACCATGTGCCAGACATAGTCTATGTACTGGGGCTACAACAGTGAGCCAGAGACACAAAGTCGTCCTATTTCTGTTAGGTTCACAAACACTTTGCTGTGGCCTTAAGCAGATTCAGTCACTAAATGGCTGAGTCCCTTCATCTGCCGGATGCCCCCTCTGTTGGGCACTCTCAGCAGTGGGTCTATGATACTAATGTTGGCATCTTGCTTATGCCATTTCCCACCTCCACCAGTAAGATCCATTGGTGTCAAACCGATATTTAGGTCGTGGGAGTGGCCGAGATTGTCCACAGAAGTGGCATGAGAAGGAAAGAGGGCTGGGAAAAGAACAGAGGAAAAGACACCTTTTGTGAGCAAGGGTGAAGGAGAAATAACAAATTGCCCCGAATTATTCCCATATGTGTATCTCTAATCAAGATCCTCTCCTAAACTCTGACTTACATATATCCAACTATCTCTTTGATATTTGTGAGGATATCTAATAAACATCTTAAGCTTAACATATCACAACTGAACTTACACCAAACCTTGCAGCCTAACCTGATCCTTCTGCGAGTTTCTACATCATATAGTTAAATGGCAGCTCCATTACCCCAGTTGTTCATGACAAAATTCTTACTGTTATCCTTGAAGCCTCCCTTGACCAACCTGCCTGCAAGGGGCCACCAAATCCTATGAGCTATGCTTTCAGAATGTATCCAAAATTTGACCTCGCCACCACTCAGATCCAAACCACCATCTCCAGTTTGGATAATTCTGAATATGGGCCTAAGAGTGCTTCTTTCATAGGGTTGTTTGTGATGACCATTTGAGTTACCACAAGCAAAGAATTTAAAACATGTCCTGGGACATAATAAATAACTGGTAGCTATTAGTACTGTCCAAACTCCAGTTACATCCAAAGCACAGATATTCAAAGGCTTTCTCCTCTGTAAAAATTATTCTCAGTCTCAGCTTTCCACATTGCTTTCTCCTCTTCCTGAATCCGGTTACACTTATGCCTTATACTATATTTTGCCTATATTATGTCTTTCCTACTTTTATGACTTCCTAACTTGTTTGTATCACTATGATATGTGTGTCCAATTAATGTTACAAATTACCAGAGTGCAGGGATCAAGTCTTTTATTTCTCTTTTAAAGTGTTAAACACAGTATTTGGGCCTTAATAAATATTTGTTGAATTGAACTGAGGAGGGGAGTCAAAGCTCTGAATCTTAACTTGCTTATGAAAATCCACTTTGAATGGAATCACTGAACCTTAAGATTTGTTACATTGTTCTTGAACCATTGCAGATAGGCATTCAGGTCCCAACAGATGTTGTGAGATAGTCAGTTATGTCCCCGTTTATTCTGTTGTACTTTTACTGGTTATTGAGCTATTAGAGTAAAGAGCAGAATAGCAGTCCATCTGCATTTCCTGTCTAAGTTTCTCCGTGCTTTTCTCACAGTACCTCAGATACCTAAGTCCTTCATTCAGAATTATATCTGCCCAAGTTTCTCAGATGCCATAGAGCACCGATAAGAACAAAAGGAAAAATGTAAAATTGCACTTCACTGCCCCACGTATTCCTCAAAGACAACGATTCTAGTCCATCAGCACCAACTAAACTGGAAACAATTTCACAAGTCTTTCTGCGATAGGTACATTGTGTGTTGAGTCGTGCACACTGCCTAAATCACATTATTGAAAGTCTTGATAGAAAAATCGGCTCTTGAACATAGCAAAGGAGAGTTGTAAAGGAGCAAATGCTATTTCTCTTCAAAATGAGACATATGGCATTCTATATTTCCATTTTTTTTTAGAACCAGGGCATGCTTTTATGTCTTGTGTAACTGAGCTGAGGAGGGGCAGGTAGGTTTTGTGGAGAAAAATGCTAAGGCAATACAGCAATCCAGGGAAATCTAAAAGAAATGATTACCACTGAGGAATAGGATTACAAAATGTGGGCAGGATGTTTTTCTTTCCTCTATTCACTTTATACTCTTTTATCCTGTATACATGGGCCACCAAGAACATCTTATTATTTTGATACAGTACTGAAAATCCAGTTTGAGTAATCAATCAAGTACATAGATAGCTGCTATGTAAGATATAATTAAATCTGTATAAATTAATAAAATGACAATACACTATTTTGGAAAAATAGGAAACCTATTTGGTAACACTTTGCCCATCTGATAAATGATCAAGGCTGTTGATGTTAGAAGAACATGCTTTTCCATCACAGTGTTTTAGATGGGAGATAGAAAAGCAAAACCACTGTTTCATATAATTGTTCTGAGCTAAACCTAAACACTTAAATTTAAGAACAACAAAACAAAACATGATATAGAAGGAGGACCCTAACATTCTATTTCATTTCTTTACCTTCTTGAAAGCCCCACAGAGATCCCTAAGGATGAGAACATTCTATAATCTTTTGTCTAATGTTTGGCAAATTAAACTTGGAAATTGGTAGTAATTGGTATCCATTAATTATATGTAATTTACAATACAAAGTATTTGCTTTTTCTCTCTAAATGTTTGACAGTATGCATTAGGATTTAGAAATAAGCAGACTTGGATAAAAGTCACTAAATTAGACTGAACTATACACAATTGCCAATATTTGAACATTTTGATCTACATAATGTCAATTCATAAGGCTCAATTGAATGCTATTATAGTATTAACATGCTATGATTACCAATTTAAGCAGGAAAATGAATACAGACTAGCTTTTCTAAATGGCCAAAGGGAAAAACAAAACATATAATAACAAAAATAAATCTCAGAACCCCAAGAAAAAAGAAAAACAGTACTGATTAAAACATTCTTCAATTAGAACTATAACTTCAATGCTTTTAAGTAGTTAATAAGTCAGAGTTCTGAAATCTGAACAATGGATTTTAAATTACTGAAAAAGGGTAGGGAAAAAATGAATTCAACATATTTCACTGGAAAACAAAACTCAAAACAAAACAAAACAACAAAACAAACTAAAAAACAGCATCCTATTCTTGATAAAAGCCACAGCGCATAGAAAATTGGAATGATCTCGATGTTTCACATCCTTAAGAGAAATCTAAAACAGTGCGTTATTTCTTTAGCACCTAAAATTAATAGAAGAATGAAAATTTTATCCCCAAATAAGTAATACTTTGCATTGGAAATATACTAAAGGAAAATGATTGAGAGTAAATAAGATTCTCTAAAAGAAGTTTTTGTCAAAAACAAATGTTTTTTTACCTATGTGCATTCTCTTTGACATTAAACTTTTTTTAACTTTTAGGCTAGTTTCCAAATCTGGAAATAACTCTATGTATATTTTATCCTGTTGTCAACATTTTATTTAAAGTTTTCTACATACAAATATGCAATTGTATATGGTATACTACTTTTTAAAAGATCTTTTGTTTAAGATTATTTACATAAAAACTTAATTTATAGTAATTTTTGAGATTTTGGATATTTGATGAAGCAATATGGGTTTTACAAATTGTGACACTTATATAATTACACATTTTTACAAGAATTTTTCCATATAATCCCACATGCTTTCACTTTATCTTCATAATCGTACTGCTGAAAAGGCTGGGACAGTTATTATCCTTAATCTAATTTCAAAGTTATAAATACTGAGACTTATGTGATTTGCTCAAGGACACAATCAGAGTCAGATTTGGCATCCAAATTTATGTCTTTTATGTTCAAATCCAGTGCTTTATCAACCTCTGTATCCTACTGCCTGTCATAACCATATAATGCAAGCTCAGTGAATGCAAAATATTTCTAATATTTCAATTATTTGTGGATTTCCTGCCATACATTTTCATAAATGGTTGGCTTAAAATTCAGTATGTACAAACCTAGGTAGAGTAAATGTCTCCATGATAGTATACACGCATATATAGTTAGAATTCATCTATGTCTGGATGATTTAACTCAACGTGTAAAAATATAATGTACAAGAGGCTAATCTTGTTTCTCTTTTCAGGCCTGGTACTGATAGATTAACATTGCTCTGTCCTCTTTGATCATGGAATCCATATCAGGATTTACAAGACTACTGTTCATTCATTCAACAGATGCACATTGAGCACCTATTAAGTGCTTGGTACTGTTCTAGGAGTCATAGATACAGTGGTGAACAAGAAAATACCGTTTTTTCTGCCTAGTGGTTGTGCATATGATCTTTGGTGGTCACCACAGGGAACAGGCCAGAAGGAGCAGCTGGCTCATTTGCAAACCATTGTTAAGTGGTGAAAACTGTATCTTTTGCTGGTGCTGACTCAGTATCACCATCTCAATCAATGTAGCACTGCAGTTAAATGGGTATACATACATTTAAATGCATGTGTATGTGTTTTTAGATTTATAAAACCCTGCACTGTTGTTTCCACATTTTGGGAAGGGGAAAATAATAGCTTTAAGCAGTTTTAGCTAACAAAAACGCCCTGAGACCCTTTGTAACTTGGTTAACAGAAGAGCACACAACTTCCATTTCTAAGAAAAAAAAGATGAGAGAAACCCGTTCGTAGCTGTTGTGACAGCAGCCACTGGGGAGTAGATCTATCTTAAAATTGAAAAAGAGAAACTGGCGTACCAAAGACTCAAACTACAGTTCATTTTCACTCTCTGGAATTTGTCTTTATCTGACAGATGAAGGCAACACCCTATATAAATCTAATTCTTATCCTCTTTATGTCCCATCTAGCTACCAGGCACTACATTAATGACATATCAAATTGGGAAGAGTGTTCAATCAAAAGGCATTAAAGTACTTATTAATTATATTTTTCTGAGCTTCTAAAGAAAAATTTTAAAGTTATTTTTAGTGGCTCTATGGTAAGTTGCCCTTTTGATTTTTTCTGCACGGTTTATGGTCCACATGTGAAAAACACTTCGTAAACACAACTATATATTTTGGCCAAAACAGCCTCCATAGGATGATGCATGGTCCTTGCGTAAATAACAAATCAGTAATTATATATCATAGATCAAAAAATGACAATCTTAACTGGTCAAAGTACAACCTGAATGAGTCATAAATAGAAGGAAAACATCCCCACATCTTATTTGCAACCTCAGAATTTCCACCAGCCTCATGAATTGTACGTTTTGATGTGAAAGTTTCTGACTTCAAGAATGTATAGGATGGGGATTATCAAAATAGTCTTGCTGAGAGAAATGCAGTAGGAGTGGGTTCTTAAAGTACATTTTAGCAAAGATGGGAGTACTTTGCAGCAAGGAAGTCAAAGTAGGACAACTGCTGGGTCTGATGAAATGCTTGTGGGGGAAAAAAGAATGAACAATTTCCTATAAAAGAGACACATGTATAAAATATAAAACAAAACTGTACCAAAACACAGATAAATATGAACTGGGCATGGCTACAATGCAGTAAATATCTATAATCGCTTCATCATTAGAGGAATGAAAAATTAAGTAGATTTAGGTAGGATTTAAATCACAGTGAAAAGATTAATATTTGTAAAGTAATTCACAAATATAAATAGCAAATTGAACAAATAAATCCCCAATCATAAAAGCAGTGGAAGAAAGGAATTATATTTATAACTGAATAAATGTGGTAGCTGAAAAATGTGATTTTCCTCAGAGAAATCACTAAATGATTACATTCTTCATAATGTTATACGTAGTCCAAAAGATCAGTTTTTACAATGTGGCAATACATTAAATTTAAGTAGAAGTCAAAAAGCATTGATAATCAAATTTTGCTTTGACATTTTATACACTCCAATGATTACCTAATTCAGAATAAGTATGAATTCCTCTTATTCGAATATCATTAAATTGGGGAAAAATCTAACCCTTTCTCTAGCATGTCCCTGTAGTACAAGGTGCGCAGAAACACTTTTTTATTTTCCTTCAAATATTTTGTTCAGATTTGTACATGAGGTATCTTTTTCTATTATTTGATTCCCCTAATACCAGACTAGAAAACCAGTTTGCTCGTGACATTAGCTTTGTCCTCACTCAAATGACTGGCATTATTCAATTTGTGCTTAAATGTGATAAAATAGATTCCAAAGGAGAAAGATCTTGATCAGGCTGATAAGATCTCATCGTCAGTCCTTTTGCCCCTCCTTCAAGGCACCGGGGACAAAGTGTAAATATCAATGAGAAGAAATCTTACATCCCTCAAGGAGTCCTCTGCCAAATTCATAGGACACCTAAATTCTCCTGAGCCCCAAATCTGCTAAGAATAGGTCTTCATACATCCATGCTCAAGTTTCTGTGTGGATACAGAAATGAGTCTGCTATCTCCACTTGGAAAAGGTTACCAGAATCTGAAAATCTGTCCTTACCACCCTTGCCCAGGCCACCGGTGCCTCTTCTCCAACTGCCCTCCTTGCCTTTACTCTTGATCCCCTACAGTTCTACTCTATTATTCAGTGTAATCCTTTTATTTTTAAGATTATTTATTTATTTTAGAAAGAGGTGAGTGAGGAGGGGCAGAGGCAAAGAGAGGGAGAGGGAGAAAATCTCAAGCAGACTCCCTGTTGAGCATAGAGCTTGATGTGGGGCTCAATCCCAAAACCCTGAGATCATGACTTGAGCCAAAACCAAGAGCCGGATGCTCAACCGACTGAGCCATCCAGGTGCCCCTCGACCACTGTAATCCTTTTAAAATATAAATCAGATGATATCATCCATCTCCTCAAAAGCCTACAAAAGCTCCTATCTCACTCAGAGTGAAAGGGAGTCTTTACAATGGCCCACCAGGCCTTCCACAATCTGGACCCCCATAGCCTCTTTGATCTGATGTCCTACCACCCTCCTCTAACTTATTCTCCTCTCGCTACACTGGCCTTCCTGCTGTTCACTGATCAAGTTAGGCACACTCCCAACATGTGGGCCTCAGCATTTACTATTTGCTATGTCCAGACAATAAGGCTGAATGCCAGGCTGACTCCCTTAGCCTTTTCAAATCTTTGTTCTAATGTCCACCCTATTTAAAATTGCAATCCCACCTCTTGCCATTCCACCTACTCCTGCCCCTTTGGTAGTTTTATATCCCTTATCCAACTCTGTGTTTTCTTTTTTTTATATCTTTTTTAATATTAACTATCATATTTAAATATACTGATTATTTGTTTCTTTGTTTATATTCTGCCTCCCACTGCTATAATGAAAACTGTATGAGGGAGGGGCCCATTGATTTTGCTCAGTTTTTTAAGCACTTAGTGAAGCCAGGTACATAGTAAGAGCTTAATTGATGTTTGAATAAATAAAACCTCACTCGTTAAATTTGCAGCCTGTACTTTTTTTAAAAGGATTTTATTTATTTATTTGAGAGAGAGAGAGAGAGAGAGCGCATGAGTAGGGGCAAGAGCAGAGGGGGAAGCAGGGGTAAGAGCAGAGGGCGAGCGACCCAGGCACCCGTCTAAGCAGCCTGTCCTAACAATTTCTTTGAGGTCTTGAGGGCCCTACACAAAAGCTGACCCAATCAAAGAAGACTGAATGACTTTGATTTATAGTCTTTGGCTTTTTAAGCTCACAGCAAGCTCTCTCCAGTGCTGCTGAGGTTGAACAACAGCTGCTTCTACTTCTGGATCCTATCTAAACTCTGCATTGGGCCCAAGTGTCCTGCCAACATCTGTGAGATTTGTTCATATGTCCACACTTCTTGTCACTCTCTTGCTTCCAAAAATATATAAAAAAAATTTATCTACCTCAGTCAGAGCATCTGTACAATCATCAGTTTAGATGAGACAATCAAAATGACGCATGTCCGACTTCTTTCTTTCCTTCCTTTCGTTCCCTCTTTCCACCTTCCTTCTATCCTAATACTGTCCTTCCTTCCTTTTATGGAATCTTCTCAAACTTTCACGGATTCATTGAGATTTAGAACCCAGAATATTTTTCCTATAAACTGGGCATGACAGACATCAGTATTCTACTGTGTTTTGCCCAAAGTTACCTTTGCTATGCTCAACATAAAGCTCTAGAAAAATCTTTGTGAGAGGTGGTTTAGTATAGTGGTTTATAGCTCAGATCCTGGAGCTACTTTGCTTGGCTTCAAATCCTTGCTCCATCAATATTAGTTGTGTCAACTTTGTCAAGTTACTTTATAGTTCTTCAGTTTCCTCATCTTAAAATGTGGAAAAATAATTTAAATATTTCACAGAGTTGTGGTGAGGATTAAATTAGTTAATATAGGTAACTTATTAAGAGTGTCTGGAGGGGGGTGGAGCAAGATGGCGGAGGAGTAGGAGACCTGGATTTGGCCTGGTCTCAGGAATTCAGCTGAATAGGGATCAAACCATTCTGAACACCTACAAACTCAACAGGAGATCGAAGAAGAGAGTAGCAACAACTCTCTGAACAGAGAAGCGACCACTTACTGGACGGTAGGACGTGCGGAGAAGTGAATCCGAGGTGATATTCGGGAGGATAGACGGTGGGGGAGGGTGCCTCCCTCGGCTGCTTCTGGCAAGTGCTAGAGCCGCGGAGCACAAAATCGGAACATTTAGAAGTCGGCTCCACTGAGGGACATCGCTCCAGTGGCTAAGCGAGAGGTGGAACCCTCGTGGGACAGTGTGGTCTCAGGACCCTCGGGGTCACAGAAAGATTGGGGGTGCGTGACTGTGGCACAGCTCCCAGGGATTGGAGCAGGGAAGCCGGCTGCAGAGACGGAGCCGAGGTGCGGGCTCTCAGCTTGGGGTGGCCATAAACTGTGATCCGCGGCCCACTCGGGCCACTGCTCCTCCAGCAGGGACCCAACAAGCGGCAGATCCGGGGAGACTCCCCTTCCTCCCCTGGGAGGAGCAGCGCGGGAGCACACTGCAGGGATCTGCTGGATTTGCAGACTCCACACGGGGTCGGATGCCAGAGAGAGAAACGCTCGGTCACAGGCCGGGTGAGCACGGAGTGCGGCCGGAGACCGGGGAGACGGGAGTGACTGCTTTTCTCTGGGGGCGCAATGAGGAGCGGGGCCCCAAGTTCTCAGTTCCTCTAGGCGGAGATTGGGAGGCCACCATTTTCACTCTCATCCTCCAAAGCTGTATGGAGAGCTTGCAGGGAACAAAAGTTCCTGAGAGCAAACCTGAGCAGCTTGCTTAGCCCGGACCGACAAGGGTGGGGCAATTCCGCCTCCGGCAAAGACATTTGGGAACCACGGCAACAGGCCCCTCCCCCAGAAGATCCCCACGAACAGCCAGCCAAGAACAAGTTTACCTATCAAGGAGAACAGCAGAACTCCAGTGCTAGGGGAATAGTGCACATAGAATTCATGGCTTTTTTACCATGATTCATTAGTTTTTCAAATTTAATTTTTTAACTGTTTTTTTTTAATTTTTCTTTTTCCCCTTTTCAACCAATATCTTATCAATCCCTTTTTAAAAAAACATTTTTATTTTTCATTTTTAGAGTCATATTCTATCCCTCCATAGTAGTTACCCTTATTTTTGGCATATATATATATAAGTTGTTCTCTCTTTAAAATTGTGAGATACAGTTTCTTCTAAAAGATCAAAATATACCCTAAATCTCTAGTATATGGCTTTGTTCTAGTCTCCTGCCTGATCACATTCTCTCCCTTTTTTTTTTAATCTTCTTCTTTCTTTTTTCAAACAAATTCTTATCAATTCCTTTTATAAAATCTTCTATAATTTTCATCTTTACAATCATCTTCCATCCCTTCATTGTATCAACCATTATTTTGTACATATATAAGTCTTTCTTTCTTTACAATTTTAGGAGGCACTATCTTCTAACAGACCAAAATACACCCAAAATCTAGTGTGTGGCACTGATCTATGCACTAGCCTGATCATATTTGATCATATTCTGTTTTTGTTTTGTTTTGTTCTGTTTTTGTTTGTTTTTATCTTTATCTTTATCGTTTTCTTTTTTTTTTTCTCTTTTTTCTTTCTTTCCCTTTCTTTTCCCCTGGTTTCAGGTCTTTTCTGATTTGTTTAGAGTATATTTTCTGGGGACGTTGTTAACCTGTTAGCATTTTGTTCTCTCATTCATCTATTCTCCTCTGGAAAAATGACAAGACGAAAAAAATCACCTCAGCAAAAAGAACAAGAGGTAGTACCATCTGCCAGGGACCTACTCAATACGGACATTAGTACAATGTCAGACCCTAGAGTTCAGAATCATGATTTTAAAGATACTAGCTGGGCTTGAAAAAAGCCTGGACGTTATTAGAGACACCCTTCCTGGAGAAAAAAAAGAACTAAAATCTAACCAAATCGATATCAAAAAGGCTATTAATAAGGTGCAATCAAAAATGGGGGCACTAACTGCTAGGATAAATGACGCAGAAGAGAGAATTAGTGATATAGGAGACCAAATGATGGAAAATAAATAAGCTGAGAAAAAGAGAGATAAACAACTACTGGATCACGAGGGCAGAATTCAAGAGATAAGCGATACCGTAAGATGAAACAACATTAGAATTGGGATCCCAGAAGAAGAAGAAAGAGAGAGAGGGGCAGAAGGTATATTGAAACAAATTATAGCAGAGAACTTCCCTAATGTAGGGAAAGAAACAGGCATCAAAATCCAGGAGGCACAGAGAACCCCTCTCAAAATCAATAAAAATAGGTCAACACCCCGACATCTAATAGTAAAACTTACGAGTCTCAGAGACAAACAGAAAATTTTGAAAGCAGCTCAGGAGAAGCGATATGTAACCTATAAAGGTAGAAACATTATAGTGGCAACAGACCTATCCACAGAGACCTGGCAGGCCAGAAAGGACTGGCATGATATCTTCAGAGCACTAAACGAGAAAAATATGCAGCCAAGAATACTATATCCAGCTAGGCTGTCATTCAAAATAGAAGGAGAGAAAAAGATTCCAGGACAAACAAAAGCTAAAGGAATTTGCAAACACGAAACCAGCCCTCCAAGAAATATTGAAAGGCGTCCTCTAAGCAAAGAGAGAGCCTAAAAGCAGCATACACCAGAAAGGAACACAGACAATATACAGTTAACAGTCACCTTACAGGCAATACAATGGCACTAAATTCATATCTTTCAATAGTTACCCTGAATGTGAATGGGCTCAATGCCCCAATCAAAAGACATAGGCTATCAGATTGGATGAAAAAACAAGACCCATTGATATGCTGTCTGCAAGAGACTCATTTTAGACCCAAAGACACCCCCAGATTGAAAGTGAGGGGGTGGAAAACCATTTACCATGCTAATGGACAGCAAAAGAAAGCTGGGGTGGCAATCTTTACATCAGACAAAGAGATTTTAAAACAAAGTCTGTAATAAGAGATGAGGAAGGACACTATATCCTACCTAAAGGATCTATCCAACAAGAAGATCTAACAATTGTAAATATCTATGCCCCTAACATGGGAGCAGCCAATTATATAAGGCAATTAATAACAAAAGAGAAGAAACACATTGACAACAATACAATAATAGTGGGGGACTTTAACACCCCCCTGACTGAAATGGACAGATCATCTAAGCAAAAGATCAACAAGGAACTAAAGACTTTAAATGAAACACTGGACCAAAAGGACTTCACAGACATATTCAGAACATTCCATCCCAAAGCAACGGAATACACATTCTTCTCTAGTGCCCATGGAACATTCTCCAGAATAGATCACATCCTAGGTCACAAATCAGGTCTCAACTGCTACCAAAAGATTGGGATTATTCCCTGCATATTTTCAGACCACAGTGCTTTGAAACTAGAACTCAATCACAAGAGGAAAGTCGGAAAGAACTCAAATACATGGAGGCTAAAGAGCATCCTACTAAAGAATGTATGGGTCAACCAGGAAATTAAAGAAGAATTAAAAAAATTCATGGAAACCAATGAAAATGAAAACACAACTGTTCCAAATCTTTGGGATACAGCAAAGGCACTCCTAAGCGGAGAGTATATAGCACTACAAGCCTTTCTCAAGAAACAAGAAAGGTCTCAAATACACAACCTAACCCTACACCTAAAGGAGCTAGAGAAAAAACAGCAAATAAAGCCTAAACCCAGGAGGAGAGGAGAAATCATAAAGATCAGAGCAGAAATCAATGAAACGGAAACCAAAAGAAGAGTAGAACAGATCAACGAAACTAGGAGCTGGTTCTTTGAAAGAATTAACAAGACTGATAAACCCCTGGCCAGACTTATTAAAAAGAAAAGAGAAATGACCCGAATCAACAAAATCATGAATGAAAGAGGAGAGATCACAACCAACACCAAAGAAATACAAACAATTATAAGAGCATATTAGGAGCAACTCTATGCCAGCAAATTAGATAACCTGGAAGAAATGGATGCATTCCTAGGGATGTATCAACTACCAAAATTGAACCAGGAAGAAATAGAAAACCTGAACAGACCTATAACCACTAACGAAATTGAAGCAGTCATCAAGAATCTCCCAACAAACAAAAGCCCAGGGCCAGATGGCTTCCCAGGGGAATTCTACCAAACATTTAAAGAAGAATTAATACCTATTCTCCTGAAACTGTTCCAAAAAATAGAAATGGAAGGAAAACTTCCAAACTCATTTTATGAGGCCAGCATTACCTTGATCCCCAAGTCAGACAAAGACCCCATCAAAAAGGAGAATTACAGACCAATATCCTTGATGAACATGGATGCAAAAATTCTCACCAAAATACTAGCCAATAGGATCCAACAGTACATTAAAAGGATTATTCACCATGACCAAGTGGGATTTATCCCTGGGCTGCAAGGTTGGTTCAACATCCGCAAATCAATCAACGTGATACAATACATTAACAAAAGAAAGAACAAGAATCATATGATCCTCTCAATAGATGCAGAAAAAGCATTTGACAAAGTACAGCATCCTTTCTTGATCAAAACTCTTCCGAGTATAGGGACAGAGGGTACATATCTCAATATCATAAAAGGCATCTATGAAAAACTTACAGCAAATATCATTCTCAATGAGGAAAAGCTGAGAGCTTTCCCCCTAAGGTCAGGAACGTGGCAGGGATGTCCACTATCACCACTGGTATTCAACATAGTATGAGAAGTCCTAGCCACAGCAATCAGACAACAAAAAGAAATCAAAGGCATCCAAATCGGCAAAAAGGAAGTCAAACTCTCACTCTTTGCAGATGATATGATACTGTATGTGGAAAACCCAAAAAAGTCCACCCCAAAACTGCTAGAACTCATACAGGAAGTCAGTAAAGTGGCAGGATATAAAATCAATGCACAGAAATCAGTGACATTCCTATACACCAACAAGAAGAGAGAAGAGAGACAAATTAAGGAGTCGATCCCATTTACAATTGCACCCAAAACCATATGATACCTAGGAATAAATTTAACCAAAGAGGCAAAGGATCTGTACTCAGAAAACTATAAAATACTCATGAAAGAATTTGAGGAAGACACAAAGAAATGGAAAAACGTTCCATGCTCATGGATTGGAAGAACAAACATTGTGAAGATGTCAATGCTACCTAGAGCAATCTACACATTCAATGCAATCCCCATCAAAACACCATCCACTTTTTTCAAAGAAATGGAACAAATAATCCTAAAATTTGTATGGAACCAGAAGAGAACCCGAATAGCCAGAGGAATGTTGAAAAGAAAAGCAAAGCTGGCAGCATCACAATTCCGGACTTCCAGCTCTATTACAAAGCTGTCATCATCAAGACAGCATGGTACTGGCACAAAAACCGACACATAGATCAATGGAACAGAATAGAGAGCCCAGATATGGACCCTAAACTCTATGGTCAACTAATCTTTGACAAGGCAGGAAAGAATGTCCAATGGAAGAAAGACTGTCTCTTCAACAAATGGTGTTGGGAAAATTGGACAGCTACATGCAGAAGAATTAAACTGGACCACTTCCTTACACCACACACTAAAATAGACTCCAAATGGTTGAAAGACCTAAACGTGAGACAGGAGTCCATCAAAATCCTAAAGGAGAACACAGGCAGCAACCTCTTCCACCTCAGCTGCAGCAACTTCTTCCTGGAAACATCGCCAAAGCAAGGGAAGCAAGGGCAAAAAATGAACTATTGGGATTTCATCAAGATAAAAAGCTTTTGCACAGCAAAAGAAAGAGTCAACAAAACCAAAAGACAACCGACAGATTGGGAGAAGGTATTTGCAAATGACATATCAGATAAAGGACTAGTATCCAAAATTTATAAAGAACTTATCAAACTCAACACCCAAAGAACAAATAATCCAATCAAGAAATGGGCAGACAACATGAACAGACATTTTTCCAAAGAAGACATCCAAATGGCCAACAGACACATGAAAAAGTGCTCCACATCACTCGGCATCAGGGAAATCCAAATCAAAACCTCCATGAGATACCACCTCACACCCGTCAGAATGGCTAAAATTAACAAGTCAGGAAACGACAGATGTTGGCGGGGATGCGGAGCAAGGGGAACCCTCCTACACTGTTGGTGGGAATGCAAGCTGGTGCAGCCACTCTGGAAAACAGTATGGAGGTTCCTCAAACAGTTGAATATAGAGCTACCTTACGATCCAGCAATTGCACTACTGGGGTATTTACCCCAAAGATACAAATGTAGGGATCCGAAGGGGTACGTGCACCCCGATGTTTATAGCAGCAATGTCCACAATAGCCAAACTGTGGAAATCACGAAGATGTCCATCGACAGATGAATGGATAAAGAAGAAATGGTATATATACACAATGGAATATTAAAGGAGCCATAAAAAGGAATGAGATCTTGCCATTTGCAATGACGTGGCTGGAACTGGAGGGTGTTATGCTGAGTGAAATAAGTCAATCAGAGAAAGCCATGTATCATATGAGCTCACTGATATGAGGGATTCTTAATCTCAGGAAACAAACTGAGGGTTGCTGGAGTGGTGGGGGTTTGGGAGGGATGGGGTGGCTGGGTGATAGACATTGGGGAGGGTATGTGCCATGGTGTGTGCTGTGAATTGTGCAAGACTGTTGAATCACAGACCTGTACCTCTGAAACAAATAATGCAATATATGTTAAGAACAAAAAAAGCAAAATAAGATAGCAGGAGGGGAAGAATGAAGGGGAGTAAATCGGAGGGAGAGAGGAACCATGAGAGACGATGGACTCTGAAAAACAAACTGAGGG
>NW_027397078.1:16313423-16314018 GCF_003265705.2 Callorhinus ursinus | reverse complement strand
AAATTGAACCAGGAAGAAATAGAAAACCTGAACAGACCTATAACCACTAACGAAATTGAAGCAGTCATCAAAAATCTCCCAACAAACAAAAGCCCAGGGCCAGATGGCTTCCCAGGGGAATTCTACCAAACATTTAAAGAAGAATTAATACCTATTCTCCTGAAACTGTTCCAAAAAATAGAAATGGAAGGAAAACTTCCAAACTCATTTTATGAGGCCAGCATTACCTTGATCCCCAAGTCAGACAAAGACCCCATCAAAAAGGAGAATTACAGACCAATATCCTTGATGAACATGGATGCAAAAATTCTCACCAAAATACTAGCCAATAGGATCCAACAGTACATTAAAAGGATTATTCACCATGACCAAGTGGGATTTATCCCTGGGCTGCAAGGTTGGTTCAACATCCGCAAATCAATCAACGTGATACAATACATTAACAAAAGAAAGAACAAGAATCATATGATCCTCTCAATAGATGCAGAAAAAGCATTTGACAAAGTACAGCATCCTTTCTTGATCAAAACTCTTCCGAGTATAGGGACAGAGGGTACATATCTCAATATCATAAAAGGCATCTATGAAAAACTTA
>NW_027397078.1:16231559-16313323 GCF_003265705.2 Callorhinus ursinus | reverse complement strand
AGAGGGTACATATCTCAATATCATAAAAGGCATCTATGAAAAACTTATAGCAAATATCATTCTCAATGAGGAAAAGCTGAGAGCTTTCCCCCTAAGGTCAGGAATGTGGCAGGGATGTCCACTATCACCACTGGTATTCAACATAGTATGAGAAGTCCTAGCCACAGCAATCAGACAACAAAAAGAAATCAAAGGCATCCAAATCGGCAAAAAGGAAGTCAAACTCTCACTCTTTGCAGATGATATGATACTGTATGTGGAAAACCCAAAAAAGTCCACCCCAAAACTGCTAGAACTCATACAGGAAGTCAGTAAAGTGGCAGGATATAAAATCAATGCACAGAAATCAGTGACATTCCTATACACCAACAAGAAGAGAGAAGAGAGACAAATTAAGGAGTCGATCCCATTTACAATTGCACCCAAAACCATATGATACCTAGCAATAAATTTAACCAAAGAGGCAAAGGATCTGTACTCAGAAAACTATAAAATACTCATGAAAGAATTTGAGGAAGACACAAAGAAATGGAAAAACGTTCCATGCTCATGGATTGGAAGAACAAACATTGTGAAGATGTCAATGCTACCTAGAGCAATCTACACATTCAATGCAATCCCCATCAAAACACCATCCACTTTTTTCAAAGAAATGGAACAAATAATCCTAAAATTTGTATGGAACCAGAAGAGAACCCGAATAGCCAGAGGAATGTTGAAAAGAAAAGCAAAGCTGGCAGCATCACAATTCCGGACTTCCAGCTCTATTACAAAGCTGTCATCATCAAGACAGCATGGTACTGGCACAAAAACCGACACATAGATCAATGGAACAGAATAGAGAGCCCAGATATGGACCCTAAACTCTATGGTCAACTAATCTTTGACAAGGCAGGAAAGAATGTCCAATGGAAGAAAGACTGTCTCTTCAACAAATGGTGTTGGGAAAATTGGACAGCTACATGCAGAAGAATTAAACTGGACCACTTCCTTACACCACACACTAAAATAGACTCCAAATGGTTGAAAGACCTAAACGTGAGACAGGAGTCCATCAAAATCCTAAAGGAGAACACAGGCAGCAACCTCTTCCACCTCAGCTGCAGCAACTTCTTCCTGGAAACATCGCCAAAGCAAGGGAAGCAAGGGCAAAAAATGAACTATTGGGATTTCATCAAGATAAAAAGCTTTTGCACAGCAAAAGAAACAGTCAACAAAACCAAAAGACAACCGACAGAATGGGAGAAGGTATTTGCAAATGACATATCAGATAAAGGACTAGTATCCAAAATTTATAAAGAACTTATCAAACTCAACACCCAAAGAACAAATAATCCAATCAAGAAATGGGCAGACAACATGAACAGACATTTTTCCAAAGAAGACATCCAAATGGCCAACAGACACATGAAAAAGTGCTCCACATCACTCGGCATCAGGGAAATCCAAATCAAAACCTCCATGAGATACCACCTCACACCCGTCAGAATGGCTAAAATTAACAAGTCAGGAAACGACAGATGTTGGCGGGGATGCGGAGCAAGGGGAACCCTCCTACACTGTTGGTGGGAATGCAAGCTGGTGCAGCCACTCTGGAAAACAGTATGGAGGTTCCTCAAACAGTTGAATATAGAGCTACCTTACGATCCAGCAATTGCACTACTGGGGTATTTACCCCAAAGATACAAATGTAGGGATCCGAAGGGGTACGTGCACCCCGATGTTTATAGCAGCAATGTCCACAATAGCCAAACTGTGGAAATCACGAAGATGTCCATCGACAGATGAATGGATAAAGAAGAAATGGTATATATACACAATGGAATATTAAAGGAGCCATAAAAAGGAATGAGATCTTGCCATTTGCAATGACGTGGCTGGAACTGGAGGGTGTTATGCTGAGTGAAATAAGTCAATCAGAGAAAGCCATGTATCATATGAGCTCACTGATATGAGGGATTCTTAATCTCAGGAAACAAACTGAGGGTTGCTGGAGTGGTGGGGGTTTGGGAGGGATGGGGTGGCTGGGTGATAGACATTGGGGAGGGTATGTGCCATGGTGTGTGCTGTGAATTGTGCAAGACTGTTGAATCACAGACCTGTACCTCTGAAACAAATAATGCAATATATGTTAAGAACAAAAAAAGCAAAATAAGATAGCAGGAGGGGAAGAATGAAGGGGAGTAAATCGGAGGGAGAGAGGAACCATGAGAGACGATGGACTCTGAAAAACAAACTGAGGGTTCTAGAGGGGAGGGGGGTGGGGGATGTGTTAGCCTGGTGATGGGCATTAAAGAGGGCACGTTCTGCGTGGAGCACTGGGTGTTATGCACAAACAATGAATCATGGAACACTACATCAAAAACTAATGATGTAATGTATGGTCATTTACATAACAATAAAAAATTTTAATAAAAGTTATTAAGATTGCCTGATGGGGGCACCCGTGTGGCTCAGCCATTAACCATCTGCCTTCGGTTCAGGTCATGATCCCAGGGTCCTGGGATCGAGCCCCGCATCGGGCTCCCCACTCAGCAGGAAGCCTGCTTCTCCCTCTCCCACTCCCCCTGCTTGTGTTCCCTTTTTCGCTGTGTCTCTCTCTGTCAAATAAATAAATAAAATATTAAAAAATAAGAGTTCCTGACCACTGAAAGGAAATTGATTTCTCATTATGGTGAAAGATAAAACCCAGGTGTCATCCTTATTCTAAGACATGCTCTTATTTTTGTCCTAAAAATTCACCTTTCTCAAGGCCAAGGTCTAACTGAGCAACTAAGGAACTCCTTAGCGGAGAAGTAGCACAGTTACTGGGGAATTGCCCATCAAGTTGAAAGGAGTATTTGCCAAGATTTCTGCTATCAAATGCTGACTAAGTAGTGCATATGCCATTTTTTCTTTCAAAATTATCATAGGTTGAATGCCTGAGAAGCAGATTCTAAGACTAGAATGTATACGCAAGGGATTTACTTGGGATTGATGCTAGGAAGCACCAGTAGGCAGTGGAGGGGGTAGGAGAGGAAGCCAGTTTACCACAGTACTATTGGGAAAGTTCCAACTGTGCACAGTGGGGTCTCAGTCCTGCTGGGGAACTTCGGGTCAAAGTGCAGAACATGTCTCAGAGTTACTGCAGCTGAAGATGTGGATGAGCAATGCCCTTTATCCACAGAAAGCTACCTGTCATTATTTGAGGTTTGTTGGAAGATGTGGGGAGGCAAAGCCTTAACTCTCTGACACTTATGAGTTGAGAGAGCCCTAGGCAGAGTCCCAGGCACTTGCAATTGGCAGCTGCCAGTTAAAATGCAGGGAGCCCTGAATGTGGAGGGGGTATGGGTGAGGCCCCAAGAATATTGCAGACACCAATAAAACTGAAGCTTTCAGTAAAACCAGGTATATGACAGCATTAGGATAAATCCTTTCCATTGGGCCTCTTAAAATAAATTATCGCTGCTTTCATGACAAGAGGTCAAATATTTAAACCTCTCAGGGGCAAAACTTTTGGAAACCTAAAAAGTTCGATATTCATACCTCATTATTATTTTTATTGTCGTAAGAACACTTAATACAATATGCACCCTCTGAACAAATTTTTAAGCATACGCTACATTACTGTTACCTATAGGTGCAACGTTGTCCAGATCTCTAGAACTGATTGTTTTTGCACTTTATACCCACTGAATAGCAACTCCCCATTTCCCCCTTCTCCCAGTCCCTGGCAATCACCATTCTACTCTCTTTTATGCTCATGCTTTCATATGGGACAGTTCAAAGCAAGATTTAATGATTTAACGTAGTAATTATATTTTAGCAAATTCTAAGACAACTGACATCTTTTTTCTTAAAAATAATGATTGAAACTGTCAAAAATTTAAATTCTTTCAAAACTATTGTACTGTCATTTGTGCAATGGCTATTGTAACTTTTTACATATAAACAAACACAATCAATTGATTCACAATGCTAATACTGGTTTTTAACATAAGAATAAATATTACTTATTTGTATGTTCCTCATTCACTGTTAGTTTTGCCTTAGCTAATGTATTAGCTATTAGATGTAGATTTCCATATGTAAATAGGTGTTTTTCTGCTTTATTCTTCTCAAAATGATTAGGTAGCTTTCCAATTCAATAAATCTATGGAAATTATATGTGCTATATTAGCTATACTATGTTCAGAAAGTAATTATTTTAATTTATTACACATTGTTTGTGCTGTATTGTACTTTAAAGAAATATGTATGTTAAACCACAGCAATACTTACTACAGTTCTGTAATTTGATTCATGCAAATCTGCCAGGAATAAAATCAACCACAGTTTAATTTCAAACCTTCCCAACCAGCAGCTGTACAATTTATGCACTACTTTTCTATTTTTACTACTGGATAATGACAATGATGAATGTCTTTAGGAGGAAATACATATTCATTGGAAAGACTGAGATCAAAACTATCCCCCTTCAAAGGGCCCACAAAGGTAGGAAGCCCATTTGCGTGCTGCCAGAGATTTGTTGGTAGTGAGCTGGAATTATGCCCAAAACTGCAAATCCTCATTAGAGGATTCAATAATCCAGTGAAATTAAACCTGCAATGATACCTTTTTACAAACCCCAGTAATCAATACGATCACAACTGGCATCAGCTATAATACTCTTAAACATATCTGAAAGAACAAATGATTAGCTGAGTGTAGCCAGGGGCCCATCATTCTGAGTATGCCAGGTTAAGAGGTATGAAGACAAAGATATTCAACTGGCAACTTAATAAGTTTAGGGTCACTGCTCTCCTGACCCATATGTCTGGGAACATGGAATGAAATGAATATTAGCTCATTAGCAGTGATTTACATGTTGAATGACAATGATGAGCTTATAAACTGTGCTGTCATGTGAAATTAGTTAATGTGAATAATGACAAGAACGCTGGCATGTCTCCTTTATCAATTGATCGGGTTTCTTTTCTTCACTGCATCCACCAGCAATCTGACTTTTATTTCAAAAAGAATAAGAAAGAGTACCATACTGAAATGGATGGAGTAGCTCCAGAGATCCATGCCTTTCTTATTTTATTTTAGCAGGTAAATTTATAGCTTACTTGATATAATGTAAGATAGCAAATTCAAGTCACTCAAGATATTGCAGCTCTGATTTCCAAAACAAACAAACAGCTTTATCTATCTGTATACTTATGCAGACAAATGTGTGATATGGAATGAGCTCCCAAGAAATCATTTAGAGTATAAAATACTTTGGCTAATAAGGTGCTGCTGAGAGCAAACTTCTCTTCTGTCTATAATCTCACACTATTTGCATTGAAAAATACTGAGCTCTGGCTACACTCTCATTTTGGGTGTAAAATGTACGATCACAAACGTTATCTTGAGACACATTATTATGTATATTTTCTTGATGCTACATTCATCTATCTTCAGACACTTCCCTCTAGAATTCAAAGACTATTTCCTCATCATGTTTTGTCTTAGTGTGGGATTGAGAAACACAGTTGGTGATTTGAAAAACCCTGGATTTGGGTGATAGCCTTTGCCTGGTAATTTTAAAGAAATATTTCATTGCTTTCTATTCAATTAGATTCCATGTATTCTAGTACTGATAATGGCACTAATTCAAAGTTGAATATGCATATTATAAGTAGAAAACATAAAGCTAAAATTGTATGCAATAGATACCATTTAAAATCTCATCTAATTCCCTCTTTTCTGGGAGAAGAAAGGAAAGTAATGTATTAATTGTGCATATACTGTTACTCTATCAAAGCATGCTTTTTGATTGATAAGCCCTTTCTGTCCTGAATCTATGTGAAACTATTACTTTTGTCTGTTGCCTCATTTTAGAAAGTCTCTCAACATTAAATATTATAAAATACCTCTTTTGGTTTATGTTTCTCTTTCGATCCCAGATTTCTAGAACTAACCATCCTGTGAAGTGTTTTAGGAATTTCACGTCTAAGTAAAAATACCTTCAGTGTGTACATTTAAGTCAATTGTTCTGGTACTGCAAATGATCAAGATGAATATCTTGTAAAAATCTAATAAAAGTGCTTTGCTTTTACCTTCAGTGACTCCTCTTGTTTAAAGAGATCTTCAAAATCTTTAGCACAGAGTTCGGGAGCATTAAGAAGTTGTTCCACTTCTGATAGGGCTTGTGAGACATGAGTGATCTCAGTCAGGTAAGTAGAAGGCACATAAGAAATTTCCAAAGGCATATCTTCAGTCATCACCATCACCGACTCTTCATGGACAGTGTGCTGGTATAGGCATACAAAAGAACAATTCCTTTAGCTTCCTGATAATGAAAAGATCTCTACTGAGTTTATATAAATTCCAGTTTATAGCTGACAGAGGGCTGGAAGTGAATAAAAAAGTGCATGGTGATAAGTCTAGTAAAAAGGTTATTATTTATACACCCTCTTTTCACAAAAAGTGTTAGAAGCATTGCATTTAAAAATAAGAGATACATACACATTAGTACCAATGAGTGTAAGAATGAAAGACCAAGAGCCATAAGGTCACGAGAGGGATAGTTTTACTCTAAGAAAAGGATGATTTTTACAACTGGTTTTTAAAATGTAATTCTAAGCTCCCTGGAAAACTAGGTATGGGGTAGGCTGGTGGGGGGGGGTCTACATTTGTGGTTTTCCTACGAAAGGAACCTCTCCTATACTTTTCTTCCCTAAACTAGATTGAGGTACAAAAGGGACAAAGTGGTTTTGGCTGGTATATACTTTTAAATTCAGCACACTTCTCCTCCAAATTCCAGACACCAGCTTTCCTCTTTAATGCTAGTTTCCTGTTAAGTTAAGCTGCTAATGAAAGTACTAGATGAGAAAGCGGAGAGTGGAATTCACATTATAATAAAAACTCCAGAAAGCCATAAGGTCTAGGGAAGCACTAGCCTCTCTTCCTACATCTACACTTTCCTACCTACCATTCAAGTACTATAAGTGATGGACATTTGGAGCTTAGAGTCCTTTTAGATTTGGCCAATAGTGCCTCTTTCCTTACTCCTTGTAAGAGCATGAAATAAACGCTATTTGGGACACAAATTCAGAAAGATACATGACCTCTGCTCTCTTCTGTCTCTACTATAAGCAACAAAACTCTTGTAATTGAAATTAGTTTTCCAGTAACTTTGTTTTGAATTGATCAACTGCCATCTGCCTGTTGATGGGGTCAACTGAGGGTTTCAGTGGCAGTCTCTAGAGGAGTTCTGATGATCAGCATGCTAACATAGCCATTTATTACTGCACAAGTTTTATGACAAGACTATCCCCATTTTTTTAACAATGTAATTAAATGGAGTTTAGGATCTCAAACTGAATCCATGTAAAGATGAGTGAAATTATAAGCTGCTCTATTTATGCTTTCCTATTAATTTCTCAGGTCCAGTATTCTTGTACTCAGTTCTTACATAATATAAAAATAATTGCAATCTAGATGTCTCATTTACTTATGACACTGCAAATTCACAGAATTACACAAATTAGCTTAAATGGCATAATTATACTTTTTACAAAGTTTGATGTTGTGTGTATATCTTGACTAAATATATGGTACATATTCCTTCGTGATGAATAGAATGATAATCTACATGTACTTCTAATTTTACACTTCAAATAATACTAGAATTTTGGGCTAGAGTTTAAAGAGGACAATCTACAGATTTAACCACATATTTTTAAATTCAATTTCTCAATCTCTTCATTTCAAATGAAACTTCCCACCAATTTAAAAGAAAAATAAATCAGCAGACATTTGAATGCACATTAATTTCATACTACCTACTAGAGTTAACACAAGTCAAGCAAGTTCACTGTGACTTCCATGTATTCTACTACACTGGTGACTGTTGTTCTTAAAAATTTCCAAGTTAATAAGTTATTTTTCTTATTTGCATCAGTTTCTTCAACTCCTGGGGGAAAGATACTTCTACATTATCTGAAACAAGAATGTTCCTATACCATGTTTCAGTAATGGTGAATTTTTCTTTCTTTTTAATTATATAAATTTCATACCTCGAAATTTTTATAGAACAGTGGGTTTTGTTATTAGGGACAAAGCTGGGTAGAGGACGAGTAACGGTTTATCTCTCCCATATATGTATATACACATGTATATATGTGTATGTGTATTTTTGTCTAACCAAGGGGGTTATTTTTAGAATAAGACATACCTTCAAAATATTTAAAAAAACATCTGAGTTTCATTTAAAAAAATCAGTGTGAGTTCCAAAAGGTTTTAATGTCTGTCCTCATCATTTTCTCTTAAAAAGTAAATAATTCTAAGTTCTTTACATTCTCTTTCTGTTTTCTTTTTTGACATGTAGTTTCCTTGATCTTCATTACCTATACTTGAGATGCTCACAGCTATCTTAATTTCATACTGATGACTGCCAAACATAATAATTATGGATTATAGATAGCAAGGGACTTAATTGAACAGTTAACTACAATGGAGGGAAAAGACATTAAAAATAAACTCACATTTAACTATTGCCTTGGACTTAACTTCCTGAAACACAATTTAAAACCCAAATTTCTAGTTCTTTGGTATTTGTGGTTAATGGTATTTTGTTGTACATACCGGAATTTTACATAAAAATGCATGATTGACACTAATGTAACATTGTGTCAACTATACTCAAATAAAATTTTTCTTTTAAAAAATTAGATTTATTTAAATAATAATTAATGCTAACCACACAGCTCTGAAGACTGGAGTGCTATATCTCAACAAATAAGATTTGCATTGGCTGCAGGGCACCTGGGTGGCTATCAGTAAAGCATCCAGCTCTTGATTTCTGTTCCGGTCATGATCTCATGGGTCGTGGGATTGAGCCCTGAGGTGGGCTCTGCGTTCAGTGTGGAGTCTGCTTAAAAGATTCTTTCCCTCTGCCCTGCCTCTCAAATAAATAAATCTTAAAAAAAATAAATAAAAAGATTTGCACTGGCTACAGTCCTCACTCAGGACTCTAAGAAAGTAAGCAGCACACTGGCTTCTCATTTGTTAAGCTTTCCACTACTTGACTAAATGTCTGTCATAGATTATTTTATTATATATTGATTCATGTCTTCTTTTCCACATAATAAATATTCATCATCACATCATAAGAAAACCTTTTCCACCCATATTTCAATGGAAATCTCCTTAAGGGAATGTTAGGTGGCATCTATTTAAACTCAGAATTTTTCAAATAATTGAAATTTTGTATCTGGTTCTAAAAACTCTTTTTGCTTTTTCTTTTCTTAAATGATGAAGCCATCACTGACCTGATTGCAATGCTCTTCAAAGAAGCATTTGCCACTGTACTGCACATAGGCCATGCTCTATTAACATGTACATTGCAATTATTTTCAAGACTATTATACACAAGCCTTAGAGCAACTGGTGTCAATTCATGAAAATAAGTGGACTAACTATAGCACAACCGATTTACTCCATGCTCACACATGGCAAGAAGACAATATCCAGAATATTGAGAAATATTAAAACTGTTATGGTTGATGAGAACAATCAAAGAAATAAAGACACAGTCTATCAGTTTAGAAAAGATATGAGAAAAACATTGTAATCTTTGCTATCCTAAACTACTGATAAACAAGTAATTTTCTTTCTATTTTTTTCATTTGTAAAAAAAAAAAAAAGTAAATTAGAATGCCTATAATTCCTAAAATGCCGTCCAGTTACAATTATCTGTGAACACTGACTCAGCTGTATTTTGTAAATTAAACTGAAAAAGGTTAGTAACCACACATTGAAAAATATTTAATGAAGACTGATCTATTGGAGGACTTAGTTCCTCCTATCGTCTCATCATCATAGACAGGAGAAGTTAAGTGGTGCGAATCACCTGAATAGAGAAAGCCAAGCAATGGTCCCATGAACTTTTATGAGAAATACAAAAATTTCAGAATAATTCTTTGATACCATTGGGAAACTATCAACTCATTTTATAGAAAATTTACTCATATATTTTGAGTATTCTCATTTAGTATAAAGTTGTAATAGATCCAATAAATTTTAATAGAGAGAAACGTATCATAAGTTTCATATACAAGAAACAACTAAAAATTTAATCAACAGAGCCAGAAATTTAGAGATCTTGTTTACTATCTACTCCTTAAAAAATATTATTGCTTTTGACAAAGTCATGCAGTTCTATAATAAATAAACTATATCCAATGAATGACTTTCCATTTGGTTTAATAAAAATTTCACACAGTTATTTAAAAATCAGTATAATTGGAAGTATCATGTTTATTTTCTCCTCTTTATGCATAATCCGTGCACTCATATTCAGATTTTGCCTTTTCATCTGAATTTCATTACCTCTGCCTTGAATTATCATATCCTTCTGAATTCTGATGTATACAAATCCTGTCTAACCTTTTGAAAATCAACTTGCTTTTGTTAATGTTCTTTACCATCTTATATCATTATAGAAATTCATGCATCATTAGCAAGGAAGTGCTGTAGCCATACTAATTCATTTTATTTCTCTCTGTTCATATTCACTTCTAACGATATATACCCCAAAGACTATACTATCCTCATTTTCTGGAAATGAAAATCAAGAGATATGGAAGAAAGCCCCAAAGTACCTATTTTTATTAAAAAACGGAAAGCTCAAATCATGCTTAAAAGGATTATGATAGGATAAAACTATGATTTGTAACACCTAAGGCTGAAGTGAAAACAGTTTTGAGATTTTCAGCTATGTACATAGGCATAGGTATCACTCATAAAGTTTTTAATAAAAACTTTCGTTTCTCTGAAACTTTAGTTATCACATTCTTTTTATTACTTAAAATTTGTTTCTTGAAGGACCACATAGCTGCTTAAGATAGAGGCAATCCTGTTTTGAAACCAATGGTGCATTATATCTAAGTGTTTAAAACAAAATATTCTCCTCCATGATTTAAAGGACTTCTCTCTCCTCAATATAAGTTTCAAATGGATTGTGGTTATTGGCCCACTTATGAGTTATGAGGTCAAAGAAACTCAAAAAGAAAAAAAGAAAAATGCACTACATCCCATATTATTATGATACAGTCCTTGAAAATACCTATCTATCTAATATAAATACGGTATACAGAAAATATGTCAACACAAAGTCTAGCTCAAAAAAAAATAACTGGCATCTGGACAAAAAAATCATAATACAATAATGTACCCATTTTTTGTTTACTCCATTAAAGTTAATAAAGGCAAAGATGGGCTAAATCTTTAAAAGAAAACAAGTTTATTAATGATTAAAGTGACCCATGATATGAAAATCTGTTAATGTATATCTGATTATCTTTCCTCAAAAGGGCATTCTTAAATAGTACAGGTTATTTTAGATTTTATTTATTTATTTATTTGAGAGAGAGAGAGAGAGAGAGAGAGAGAGCACAAGTGGGGAGGAGAGGGAGAAGCAGGCTTCCCGCAGAGCAGGGAGCCTGATGCGGGGCTCGATCCCAGAACCCTGGGATCATGACCTGGGCCGAAGGCAGACGCTCAACCATCTGAGCCACCCAGGCGCCCCAAGAGTGCAGATTATTTTAAAATAATAACCCAATAGCACATAAATCCCAAATATGATTATAGGATATTATGGGTTCTGATGGGTCATAAATGGCAAGCAACTGGAAAAGAATTTAGGTAGCTCCCTTTCCTAATCTCAAAAGTATTTGGAGAAAGACAATTAAGTTTCCTTCTAGGAATCATTACGGTAAGAAACACACTTGAGCTATTTTTATTTATTTCTCCTCGGTCATTTATATAAATTACAAGCTTACAAAGGGAAGTCAAAAAATCAAGTGTGGCAAAAAATACTACGTTAATCCACAGACAGAAAAAAAGAATCAAATGATAAAGCATACAAAAGACAAGAATATGACACAGATGAGGTATGTATGGGTTTAGTCTTTCCTGTTTACAGTTTTGGATACACATAAATGCTAAGGCAATACTCGCATGCTGACAGTACTTAGCCTTCCTTGTGTTTAATTAAGTCACCGGGTACAAAGAGTCTAAATGAGTCCAAACGGATTGGTTATGATCTTACATGCACAAAACAGCAATGAGAGAGCTTGCTCTTAGGTATTCCCACCTCCTTTACGCATCATCTAGAAAACTGTCTCTGTGAAACTATGTAAGAAGAAAAGGAGATCAACCCTCAGATGATCATTAAGTAATTGATCAACAAACTGTATTAAGCTTATGACTTACCTCCCTTTCATTCAAAAATAACAAGACACGGTAAATAATAAAGCAATCACTGTAAAATAGTGCAGAAAATCATCTTTATAGCCCTATTATTTATTTTCTAAAAATCAAATGTTTGGTGCAGGGCAGGCTGTTAGTGAAGCAGGTATGCGGGTGAAGCTCGATTGGCCATTCTCTGAGTACACCCTACTTCTAGAAGGCCAGGTATGTGTAGTGTCCTGTATAACGGATCTGGCTGCTGGACTTGCTCATTCATCTGCCTCATGGTGATTCTTCTCTTCCACACCATCAAATCTACCTAGCTCCTCAGGGCCAAGTGAATTACCATCTAATTAAACTGATAAACTAAATCTTGATAACGTGTTAATGGCTTATAGTGGTTTAAAGTGTTATCCTCCAGAGGATAACATTTGCATTTTAATAAGGATTTTCAATAAATTAACATACATTAGTGACTTGGTAGAATTCTAGTCACTACGTATGGCCTGTGGGAGAAGTGAAAGAGAAGGGTTTTGGTTCCCACTAAGGTAAGCACCAACATATATGGCCCACCTTGGAAGAAATCATGAGAAAAATAACATAACTTCATAGATAAGGCTACATATCCAATGTAAAATAAATGTACCAAAGACTCAGGCATAGTTAGCATATATTTGTTGAATAAATGAATAAAGAAAGTACCAGCTTAAAAAGGCAATTTTTAACAATCGATGTTTGACTAGAATTGCTGGGGTCTACAGCTGTAATATAATGTCCACTTTAGAATTCTCAGAATGCAAACAGGAATATTTTCTTCACTTCATAATGTAATCTTCATTGGTATAGATTTGAAAGTATTTCTGATTTAACCATGTCACATTTCTCCAATTCAGGGCACACCAGCTCAGGCTGTCACACGTGCATGTCTTGGCTTTTCAGTTGTCTCTCTGTTATTAATGTAATTCATTATATGTGAACAAAAAAAGAAGCAATTATTTGGGATTCTGTTATACAGATACTTTTAGGAGATGTTAATTTTAGCCTCATTCATGGAGGTCTACAATGCCTATTAGTAGATTATAGTGTCTGAGGAGGCTATTAGTCAAGAAATCTTTTTTAATCCTGGCTAACTCTTCCCAAACTGTTCATATAAAATTTTTAATTTATATACCTAGTATATATTTTCTGATAGGAAGCTATTCTGATATATAAGCTGGCAATACCTGGCACAGGAGTTTTTCATATGTTCACATGTGAAAATGAACACACACGTATATATACACAAACATTTAGTTTAAATTGAAAATAAAATTAACACAAGAAAACTAACTTTGGAATTACTTTAAATCCTGCAATTATATGTCACACTACCATATTACTTAATTTCTATTGCCCTGTGGATCTTCCAGTTTGAGTGGATTTTGTAGAAGAGACTTACAATATTAATTTCTATGTTACACTTCTCAAACATTTCAGAAAACCTGGCTATCATTTATCTCCACATTATTTAATGTGGCAATTAAGTACATATTTCCGAATATGCCTGTGCCATAATTTTGTTTTTGAATGATTTTTTTCTTTATTAAAAATGTGATAGTGCTAAGTCAGTCAGAGAAAGGCAAATACTAGATGATCTCACTTGTCAAATTTAAGAAACAAAACAAATAAGCAAAGGAAAAAAAAAGAGAGAGAGAGACAAACCAACCAAGAAACAGACTCTTAACTATAGAGAACAAAGTGATGGTTACCAGAGGGGAGGTAGGTGGGGGGATGGGGGAAAATGGGGAATGGGAATTAAAGAGTACACTTATGATGAAAAAAAAATGGTAAGAAAAAATAAAATTAAATAAAAATAAAAATGTGACAGTGAATACACCTATAACTGCATTGTCCAATATGGTAATCCTTAGCTACATATGACTATTTAAATTTAAATCTAAATTATTTAAAAGGAAATACAATTAAGATTTTAGTTGCTAATGAGATTAAATTACAAGATGGTGTTCAACTTTTAATAATATAGAAAGTTCATAATGCAAAAGCTAGGATTTTTATCTCTATGTGAAAAATTTTAACACTGGTATGTATCAGAAAACAATTATAACATATGTAGATTGACAGTTTTCCTCACAAAGGAGATTTTGACTGGTTACTAAATCCAATTTAAAATGCCAAAAGCTTGGGTGCCTGGGTGGCTCAGTTGGTTAGGCGACTGCCTTCGGCTCAGGTCATGATCCCGGAGTCCCGGGATCGAGTCCCGCATCGGTCTCCCTGCTCAGCGAGGAGTCTGCTTCTCCCTCTGGCCCTCCCCCCTCTCATGTACTCTCTCTCTCTCATTCTCGCTCTCTCAAATAAATAAATAAATCTTTACCCCAAAAAATAAATAAATAAAAAGCCAAAAGCTTAAAATTCAGTAAGTTTGTCATACTATATCTGATAGATATTCTCGAACTGCTAATATATTTTGTTTTCATATATACAGCCCCTCAATCTCTAGGTAATCTCATCAACTCCGATGAAATTAATTAATAAAAGCACCTATGTGAATTATATAAATTATATACGCAGGACTTATGTGTTGAAAGCTTATGAATTTATGCATATACAGGTGTGTGTGTACATACAAACAAAATGCAAAAGTTGAGATGGTGAGAATATTACCTCGTGTACACATGTTTTCTGCCTCCCTCACAGGTGAGTAGACTCAACCTCCAAAATAACCGTGACTAACTACTAGAATCTAGAAGAATATATGCATCAGAGATTCAGATTTTAGAAAAAGAGAGGAGAGAAATTGGTGGTCTTCAAATCTCTGGCACAGTCTGGGATGGAAACTATCAACCTGGTGATTTCCAGGTGTGTATGTGGGATGACTCGTGGGAGACAACTGATTTAACAAGATTCCTTTGACCCAGGAAGGAATCGGTACCTGCTGATTTGCTTGATGCAGGAATTACGGGATGGTACGAAATAACCTAGGACAGCCTTAACCACCACTTCTTATTCATAAGCTCAAGATGCTTTCTTACACATACTTTTTCTGGAAGGTTCTGGCTTGTTAAGTCTTTCTTCCCCAGAAACAAATACTCCCATTATTTTTGTTGGTTTTCAATCAGCACTATATAATAGAACCCACAAACCTGACTTATATTTGTGCTAAAAATTTCACACCCTTTGACTTAAACACAAAGGACAGAACACAAACCATTACAGTAGATATAAGGGACTGAAAAAGGGAAACAAAGCTGAGGGTCCACACAAGTAATATACTAGAAAAAAGAGACAAGTGCTTTAATAAAAATGAAATGAGAAGCTTAAAAAGACAACGCTAGAGCTCAGAAAAACCTGATACCTGGTTTTTGAAAATTCAATAGATGATTTGGAAAAGAGAATGGTCACTGCTAAAAATAAAATGCAGGCTCTGAATGATGAAACAAAGGAAATACCCCACAACACAGAGAAAGACAAAATGAAAATGAAACCCTAAGTGAAAAGATAAGAGGAATGATAGAGGATGACAGAATCAGGACATATAATATGTAAAGAATACAAATATCAAAAGGAGGAAAGAACAGATGAAACAGAAAAAAATTAAAGTAACTATAGGACAAAATTTTCCTGAGCTAAAAAATTATTGATCTGCTAAAGTTAAAAATGTTACCCAAGTACCAAGAGGGGTAAAAGAATAATTAAAGAAACATATTTAGAAATACATTAAATCATATCTTAGTGAAACTTTTGAACTCTGAGGACAGGAGTGAAGGGCATCTTAGAGTTTGAGACAAAGAAAACAGTTTAGATATAAAAATAATGAAATTTGGACTAGCATCGGATTGGCCACAATGGAAACTAGGACACAGTGGACGTTAGAAGGCAATGGAAACTAGAAGATAGTGGTTCATAACCTACAGAGACTATTAAAAGAAAGAGATTCAAGAATGATGTTATTATCCAAGGAATCCATCCTCATGACTGCAAAAGATCATTTTAAAAATACAAGTATTGGGGCGGAGCAAGATGGCGGAGGAGTAGGAGACCTGGATTTCGTCTGGTCTCAGGAATTCAGCTGGATAGGGATCAAACCATTCTGAACACCTACGAACTCAACAGGAGGCCGAAGAAGAGAGTAGCAACAACTCTCTGAACAGAGAAACGACCACTTACTGGACGGTAGGACGTGCGGAGAAGTGAATCCGAGGCGATATTCGGGAGGATAGACGGCGGGGGAGGGGTCTCCGCCGGCCGCTTCTGGCAAGTGCTAGAGCCGCGGAGCACAAAATCGGAACTTTTAGAAGCCGGCTCCGCTGAGGGACGTCGCTGCAGTGGCTAAGTGGGGGGTGGAATCTTCCCGGGACAGTGTGGTCTCAGGACCCTTGGGGTCACAGAAAGACCGGGGGTGCCTGAGTGCGGCAGAGCTCCCAGGTATCGGAGCGGGGAAGCCGGCTGCAGAGACGGAGCCGAGGCACGGGCTCTCAGCTTGGGGTGGCCATAAACTGTGATCCGCGGCCCAGTCGGGCCACTGCTCCTCCAGCAGGGACCCAACAGGCGGCAGATCCGGGGAGACTCCCCTTCCTCCCCCAGGAGGAGCGGCGCGGGAGCGCACCGCAGGGATCTGCTGGGTTTGGAGACTCCACACGGGGTCGGGTGCCAGAGATAGAAACACTCAGTTACAGGCCGGGTGAGCACGGGGTGCGGCCGGAGACCGGGGAGACGGGAGTGACTGACTGCTTTTCTCTGGGGGCGCACTGAGGAGCGGGGCCCTGAGTTCTCCGCTCCTCTGGGCGGAGATTGGGAGGCCACCATTTTCACTCGTCCTCCAAAGCTGTACCGAGAGCTTGCAGGGAACGAAAGCTCCTGAGAGCAAACCCACACAGATTACTTAGCCCCGACCAGCAAGGGTGGGGCAAATCCGCCTCCGGCAAAGACATGTGGGAACACAGCAACAGGCCCCTCCCCCAGAAGATCCCCACGAACAGCCAGCCAAGACCAAGTTTACCGATCAACGAGAACGGCAGAACTCCAGCGCTAGGGGAATACTGCACATAGAATTCATGGGTTTTTTTTTCCCCTGGTTCTTTAGTCTTTCAAAGATAATTTTTTTATGTTCTTTTTTTACTTTTTCTTTTTCTTTGAATTTTTCTTTTTCCCTTTCTCAACCAACATCCCTTTTTTAAAAACCTTTTTTATTTTTCATTTTTAGAGTCATATTCTATCCCTTCATCATAGTTAACCTTATTTTTGGTATATATATAAGTTGTTTTCTCTTTAAAATTTTGGGATACAGTTTCTTCTAATAGACCAAAATATACCCTAAATCTCTAGTGTATGTCTTTGTTCTAGTCTCCTGCCTGATCATATTCTCTCCTTTTTTCTTTTTCCAACCAACTTCTTATCAATTACTTTTATAAAATCTTTTTTAACTTTAATCTTTACAGTCATATTCTATCCCTTCATCGTATTTACCCTTATTTTTGTACACATGTAAGTTTTTCTTTCTTTAAAATTTTGGGAGGCAGTTTCTTCTAACAGACCAAAATACTCCCAAAATCTAGTGTGTGGCACTGATCTATTCACCAGGCTGATCATATTTGATCATATTCTTTTTTCTTTCTTTCTTTCCCTTTCTTTTCCCCCCAGTTTTGGGTCTCTTCTGATTTGTTTAGTGTGTATTTTTCTGGGGTTGTTTTTACCCTGTTAGCATTTCGTTCTCTCATTCATCTGTTCTCCTCTGGACAAAATGACAAGGCGGGAAAAACTCACCGCAAAAAAAAAAAAGGAACAAGAGGCAGTACTGACTTCCAGGGACCTAATCAATACAGACACTAGTAAGATGTCGGAACTAGAGTTCAGAATGACAACTACAGAGATACTAGCTGGGCTTGAAAAAAGCATGGAAGATGCTAGAGAAACCCTTTCTGGAGAACTAAAAAAAAAAAAACTAAAATCTAACCAAGTCGAAATCAAAAAGGCTATTAATGAGGTGCAATCAAAAATAGAGGCTCTAACTGCTAGGATAAATGAGGCAGAAGAGAGAAATAGTGATATAGAAGACCAAATGATGGAGGAAAAAGAAGCTGAGAATAAGAGATAAACAACTAATGGATCATGAGGGCAGAATTCGAGAGGTAAGTGATACCATGAGATGAAACAATATTAAAATAATTGGGATCCCAGAAGAAGAAGAAAGAGAGAGAGGGGCAGAAAGTATATTGGAGCAAATTATAGCAGAGAACTTCCCTAATTTGGGGAAGGAAACAGGCATCAAAATCCAGGAGGCATAGAGAAACCCCCTCAAAATCAATAAAAATAGGTCAACACCCCAACAACTAATAGTAAAATTTACAAGTCTCAAAGACAAAGAGAAAATCCTGAAAGCAGCTCGGTACAAGAGGCCTGTAACCTACAATGGCAGAAACATTAGATTGGCAACAGACCTATCCACAGAGACCTGGCAGGCCAGAAAGGACTGGCATGATATATTTAGAGCACTAAAAGAGAAAAATATGCAGCCAAGAATACTATATCCAGCTAGGCTGTCATTGAAAATAAAAGGACAGATTAAAAAACTTCCAGGACAAACAAAAACTAAAAGAATTTGCAAATACCAAACCAGCCCTACAAGAAATATTGAAAGGGGTCCTCTAAGCAAAGAGAGAGCCTAAAAGTAACATGGACGAGAAAGGAACAGAGACAATATACAGTAACAATCACCTAACAGGCAATACAATGGCACTATATTCATATCTTTCAATAGTTACCCTGAATGTAAATGGGCTAAATGCCCCAAACAAAAGACACAGGGTATCAGATTAGATTTAAAAAAAAAAACAAAAAAAACAAGACCTGTCAATATGCTGCCTGCAAGAGACTCATTTTAGACCCAAAGACACCTCCAGATTGAAACTGAGGGGATGGGAAACCATTTACCATGCTAATGGACACCAAAAGAAAGCTGGGGTGGCAATCCTTATATCAGACAAATTAGATTCTAAACCAAAGACTATAATAAGAGATGAGGAAGGACACTATATCCTACTAAAAGGGTCCATCCAACAAGAAGATCTAACAATTGTAAATATCCATTCCCCTAACTTGGGGGCAGCCAATTATATAAGGCAATTAATAACAAAAGCAAAGAAACACATCAACAAAAATACAATAATAGTGGGGGAATTTAACACTACCCCCCCTCACTGAAACGGACAGATCATCTAAGATCAACAAGGAAATAAAGGCTTTAAATGACACACTGGACCAAATGGACTTAACAGATATATTCAGAACATTCCATCCCAAAGCAACAGAATACACATTCTTCTCTAGTGCCCATGGAACATTCTCCAGCATAGAACACATCCTAGGTCACAAATCAGGTCTCAACCACTACCAAAAGACTGGGATCATTCCCTGCATATTTTCGGACCACAGTGCTTTGAAACTAGAACCCACTCACAAGAGGAAAGTTGGAAAGAACTCAAATACATGGAGGCTAAAGAGCATCCTACTAAAGAATGAATGGGTCAACCAGGAAATTAAAGGAGAATTTAAAAAATTCATGGAAACAAATGAAAATGAAAATACAACTGTTCAAAATCTTTGAGATGCAGAAAAGGCAGTCCTAAGAGGAACATATATAGCAATACAAACCTTTCTCAAGAAACAAGAAAGGTCTCAAATATACAATCTAACCCTACACCTAAAGGAGCTGGAGAAAGAACAGCAAATAACTGGAAATAAAGCCTAAACCCAGCAGGAGAAGAGAAATAGTAAAGATCAGAGCAGAAATCAATGAAACAGAAACCAAAAGAACGGTAGAACAGATCAACAAAACTAAGAGCTGGTTCTTTGAAAGAATTAATAAGATTGATAAAGCCCTGGCCAGACTTATCAAAAAGAAAGGAGAAAGGACCCAAATAAATAAAATCATGAATGAAAGAGGAGAGATCACAACCAACACCAAAGAAATACAAACAATTATAAGAACATATTAGGAGCAAATCTATGCCAGCAAATTAGATAACCTGGAAGAAATGGATGCATTCCTAGGGATGTATCAACTACCAAAACTGAACCAGGAAGAAATAGAAAACCTGAACAGACCTATAACCACTAACGAAATTGAAGCAGTCATCAAAAATCTCCCAACAAACAAGAGCCCAGGGCCAGATGGCTTCCCAGGGGAATTCTACCAAACATTTAAAGAAGAATTAATACCTATTCTTCTGAAACTGTTCCAAAACATAGAAATGGAAGGAAAACTTCCAAACTCATTTTATGAGGCCAGCATTACCTTGATCCCCAAGTCAGACAAAGACCCCATCAAAAAGGAGAATTACAGACCAATATCCTTGATGAACATGGATGCAAAAATTCTCACCAAAATACTAGCCAATAGGATCCAACAGTACATTAAAAGGACTATTCACCACAACCAAGTGGGATTTATTTCTGGGCTGCAAGTTTGGTTCAACATCCACAAATCAATGTGATATAATATATTAGTAAAAGAAAGAACAAGAACCATATGATCCTCTCAATAGATGCAGAAAAAGCATTTGACAAAGTACAGCATCCTTTGATTAAAACTCTTCAGAGTGTAGGAATAGAGGGTACATACCTCAATATCATAAAAGCCATCTGTGAAAAACCCACAGCGAATATTATTCTTAATGGGGAAAAACTGAGAGCTTTTCCCCTAAGGTCAGGAACGCGGCAGGGATGTCCACTATCACCACTGCTATTTAACATAGTATTAGAAGTCCTAGCCATAGCAATCAGACATCAAAAAGAAACAAAAAGCATCTAAATCAGCAAAGAAGAAGTCAAACTCTCACTCTTCGCAGATGATATGATACTTTATGTGGAAAACCCAAAAGACTGTACCCCAAAACTGCTAGAACTCATACAGGAATTCAGTAAAGTGGCAGGATATAAAATCAATGCACAGAAATCAGTTGCATTTCTATAGACCAACAACAAGACAGAAGAAAGAGAAATTAAGGAGTCAATCCCATTTACAATTCACCCAAAACCATAAGATACCTAGGAATAAATCTAACCAAAGAGGCAAAGAATCTGTACTCAGAAAACTATAAAATACACATGAAAGAAATTGAGGAAGTCAAAAAATGGAAAAACATTCCATGCTCATGGAATGGGAGAGCAAATATTGTGAAGATGTCAATGCTACCTAGAGCAATCTACATATTCAATGCAATCCCTATCAAAATTTCATCCACTTTTTTCAAAGAAATGGAACAAATAATCCTAAAATTTGTATGGAAACAGAAAAGACCCTGAGTAGGCAGAGGAATGTTGAAAAAGAACAGCAAAGCTGGTGGCATCACAATTCCAGACTTCAAGCTCTATTACAAAGCTGTCATCATCAAGACAGTATGGTACTGGCACAAAAACAGACACATAGAGCAGTGGAGCACAATAGAGAGCCCAGAAATGGACCCTCAACTCTATGGTCAACTAATTTTTGACAAAGCAGGAAAGAATGTCCAATGGAAAAAAGACAGTCTCTTCAACAGATGTGTTGGGAAAATTGGACAGCCTCATGCAGAAGTATGAAACTGGACCATTTCCTTACACCACACACAAAAATAAACTCAAAATGGTTGAAAGACCTAAATGTGAGACAGGAGTCCATCAAAATCCTAAAGGAGAACACAGGCCGCAACCTCTTCGACCTGAGCTGCAGCAACTTCTTCCTAGAAACATCGCAAGGCAAGGGAAACAAGGGCAAAAATGAACTATTTAGGACTCATCAAGATAAAAAGCTTTTGCACAGCAAAAGAAATAGTGAACAAAACCAAAAGACAACTGACAGAATGGGAGAAGGTATTTGCAAATGACATATCAGATAAAGGGCTAGTATCCAAGATCTATAAAGAACTTATCAAACTCAACACCCAAAGAACAAATAATCCAATCAAGAAATGGGCAGAAGATATGAACAGACATTTTTCCAAAGAAGACATCCGAATGGCCAACAGACACATGAAAAAGTGCTCAACATCGCTCGGCATCAGGGAAATCCAAATCAAAACCTCCGTGAGATACCACCTCACACCAATCAGAATGGCTAAAATTAACAAGTCAGGAAATGACAGATACTGGCGAGAATATAGAGAAAGGGGAATCCTCTTACACTGTTGGTGGGAATGCAAGCTGGTGCAACCACTCTGGAAAACGGTATGGAGGTTCCTCAAACAGTTGAAAATAGAGCTACCGTACTACCCAGAATTGCACTACTGGGTATTACCCCAAAGATACAAATGTAATGATCCAAAGGGGTATGTGCACCCCAATGTTTATAGGAACAATATCCACAATAGCCAAACTACGGACAGAACCAAGATGTCCATCAACTGTTAATGGATAAAGAAGATGTGGTGTGTATACACACACACACACACACGCACACACACACACACAATGGAATATTATGCAGCCATCAAAAAAATGAAATCTTGCCATTTGCAATGACACGGATGGAACTGGAGGGTATTATTCTAAGCCAAATAAGTCAATCAGAGAAAGACATGTATCATATGATCTCACTGATAAGAGGAATTCTTAATCTCAGGAAACAAACTGAGGGTTACTGGAGTGTTAGGTGTTGGGAGGGATGGGGTGGCTGATTGATAGACATTGGGGAGGGTATATGCCATCGTGAGCGCTATGAATTGTGTAAGACGGATGAATCACAGACCTGTACCTCTGAAGCAAATAATGCATTATAGGTTAAAAAAAAAAAAAAGAAGATTGTAGGAAGGTATAAATGAAGGGGGGGAAATTGGAGGGGCAGACAAACCATGAGAGACGATGGACTCTGAGAAACAAACTGAGGGTTCTAGAGGGGAGGGAGGTGTGGGGATGGGCTAGCCTGGTGATGGGTATTGAAGAGGGCACGTATTGAATGGAACACTGGTTGTAATGCACAAACAATGAATCATGGAACACTACATCAAAAACTAATGATGTCATGTATTGTGATTAACATAATAAAGTAAAACTAAAAAAATACAAGTATTAAAACTGTATACATCCCTATATACTTTTTAGAAGGAAATTTCTCAAGCACTGCAACCAAATGAAAAATAAAGTGTAATAAAGGTTTCTTTTTTTCTTTTCTTTCTTTTTTTTTTTTTAGAGAGAAAGCATGCACACATGTGCACAAGGGCAGGAGAAGGGACAGAGAGAGAGAGAGAGAGAGAATCGTAAGCAGGCTCCATGCCCAGCACAGAGCCTAAGGTGGGTATCGATCTCAAAATCCTGACATCATGACCTGAGGTGAAATCAATAGTCGGAGGCTTAAACGACGGAGCCACCCGGTCACCCCTATAATAAGGATATCTAAACAGGAGTACAAAGAAACAGTGATGACCAATAAACTCTGTTTTTTTTTTCATTAAATTTAATACAACATCAATAGTTTAAGTATAATTTGAGTGATATCATGACTTTGTGAACTAGGTAAGTTCCAGTGTAATGGAAAAAATAGTAGTTGGGAAGTAAAATTATAAATTACTGATTTTTAACGGATTTTATCTTGATTTGAAAAGAATGAGGTGTTGCTGAGGAAATCATACCGGTGAGGAGAGCAATGTTCTTATTTCATTTCGATATAAAACTACACAAATAATAGGGTTTAAGATTGTTAAAAATAAGAACCTAAGCACTAGTAAAATGGAAATGCAGAGCTTAACTTCAAAATTACCTGCAGCAAGGGGAGGGATGCAGTAGAGTGCAATAAAGATTATGAATTACAGAACTGTAGACACAGAACAAGAGGAAATTAAATTATACCATAACATATGATAGAAGGAATTTAAACAATTACAGTTGTAAGAGCTATTTTAACAATAATGTAGCTGGTTAAATTTCCTTATTTAAAGATCCGTGTCAGATTGGATTAAAGTACACAAACTATACATAACGTGTACACATCTATAATCTGTTTAAAAGGAACACATGAAAAAACAAGGTCTCAGTGGTGTATAATATAATGATAGGTGATGCTACATCAGGAAAATAATTGGTGAAAAGTTGGAATCAAATAATAACATCAAACGAAGTATAATTCCAGGAAAAATGGGTTCAAGAGAAGTACTGTAGTGGTAAAAGTCACAATTTTTACCAAAAAAAAAAAAAAAAAAGTAACAGTCATCGTTATGCCTCAACATTTGTCTGCATCCTACATGGGATAAAATTTACTAGAAATAAAAAGAGAATGTGAGAAAAATCACAGCTATAATTGATAGTTTCCATATACCTCTTCCAGAATTTGTTGGATCAAGTAGACCAAACCCCCCCAAAAAAAAAAAAAACAAGAATAGGGATTTTTTTAAACCAACAAGCTAACTTTAATCCACATTTTGTACACAATGAAAATGCACATTCTTCTTTTATATCACAGGGACATTAAAAAAGATCACATATCCACAAAAAATTTCAAAAAAATATAAAAAAGAGATTGCAAGTCATCTTTTCTTATCATAAGCTAATAATCTAGAAATGTAGAAAAATAACAGAATAAACTTTGATTCTTCTTAAGCTGTTAAAAAGGATGCATCAGGTCTATATACATTGCCTGGAAAAATGTCCTTGATAGGCTGTTCTACTTAAAAACCATACACAGAATGAGGCAATATCTTTAAAAAATGGGAAGGCATATTCATATATATAATATTTATGGTTAAGAAGCATAGAATATACTATGAAAAGATAATACTAAACTGTAAACATTTATTCCAGAAGGAGTAGAATTGGCAGAAGGAAGAAATGGAGACTACTAATGTTTTCTTAATATACTTCATATTGATTGAGCTGTTAAACTATTATTGTATTACATTTAAAATAACCATAGAAGCAAAAAGACAGAGTTTGCAATGGTAAATACAACCTTTATATAACCTGTTTATGAGTAGTCATGGCTCCTTTCAATTGGCTTTACCAAACCAGGTTGTTTTCACTTCAACCAAAGCTGTAGGAAAGCATATACTTAAAAAAAACAAAAACAAAAAAACAAACTTTAATTCCAGTAGGAAAGCACATACTATTAATTGGCTCTTATGGAAACTGAGACCAAGACAAATGCTTAAGAAAGCAGTATGAATGTATTTTGAAAGAATGCTACATTATCACTGAAAACGACCCTGATGGCCTTCACTGTGCATCTGCTTGACTGAAGAGTTCTGGCAGTGAATGGGGCTGATTTTGCACATGAAGAAAAGAGAATTGATTTTACACGTTTGAGGTTCCTGAAGATGAGTAAGGAACCCTAAGTGCAAATGGAGAATTGTGTTCTTATTTAAGGGCATCCACCATTAGATCTATTTTGACTGTTCTTAAGAGTTCAATTTTATTTATTTATTTACTTATTTATGTATTTATTTAGAGAGAAAGAGAGTGCAAGTGGGAGAGGGGAGGGGCAGAGGGAGAGGGACAAAGAGAATAATGGCTTAAATCCTTTAGCGTGGAGCCCCACCAAGGGCCTGATAGCACAACCCCGAGATCAAGACCAGAGCGGAGTCTGATGCCCAACCGAGTGAGTCACCCCGGGGGTCCCTAAGAGTTAAATTTTAAACAAAGAATTAAAATTAAAATAACCAGTGAGAAAAATACCCAAGGAAAAGCAGTTATTTAGCTGTTTAAAACAATGAATAAAATGGCAGATTTTTGTTTTGCAGTTTTGAAATGACTTCTTTGATGCTTCTCCTACATTCTAAATTGCTTTTGTTAAGCTCAACAGCTTTCCTATTTCTTCGGCCGGACATATGAGGCTACATTCATCTAAATGCCTTTAATTTGAAGAGGTACAAATAACCTTGAGGTATAATAATAATATTTAAACAATTATATGACATAATTCCAAATACCATGAGTTTGATAATTACCCCACATTCTCTTCTCCTTTTAAATATTCATAGTTATTCTACACGCCTGTAATAAAAAGTAGGGAGTTACAAAACAGAACTTTTGGAACTTGACTGAAAGAGGGAAAGTAAACTATAAAAATTACCATCTCGATGAGTTTAGCAAGCATTTTTATCAAAGGCAAAGTATATATTTTACAAAGTAAACTTTTGTAGGCCAACATAAGTAGATACACAAGAATTTGTGCTTATATATTTGAATATCCAGTTATATGTATATGTGCACACACATGGCATAGATGGATGATAGATACTCAGGTAGTTGGAATAATTTAGATCAATTGGCTGGCAGCTGTGTTTTGTGATATAGGAAGCTAATATGCCATATGCCATCATGTGCTACACACTTCTACATTTGGTGGATGAAAGATTAATGATTTTTTAACCTAATCTTATGGGGGAATAAACTTAAAATAATTAAATTATCCATGCTAAGTATAAACCAAATCAAATCAATAATAATAAACACGCATAATCTCTCTTCCTATCCCTCTTTGTGTCGTGCTGTGCTAAAGAATTTCTCAAGGCCACACATCCATATATCCTTATATGCAGGTCCTTTTTGGCTTCACATCCAGGCTGCAGCTATCATTTCAACGTTTCTGTCATTTATTCTTTTTCCTTTGCCTTTTGCCTCTACTGGGAGCAGAACAACAAGATAATTACATTTATTAGAATTATCTCTGTAATCAGAGTGAAATAAAAAAAAACTTCATAAAAGGATCTGAATAGTCCTCTCATAAAGAAATTTAAGTAAGCTTTGGACTTCATGAACTTTACCAAATCAATTTAGGGAATCCAGAGGCCTTTTGTTCTATTCCTTTCCTGATTCTTGGCTGTGTTCCAGGTAATTCATAATGATGTCCGTCTGACCTGTGAATGAATGAGTTGCTGTGTGTGTATAGAAACTATTCTGCTTAACGTTATTTTTCTAAAATAATACACTTTGCCAAGTTATAAATAACTTTGTAAAACACGACAGTCACTGAACAAAACCATTTTCTTCTCACCAAAGATTATGCTCAATTCTTTCAGAGGGTTTTGTGAGTTTAATGACACCTTGGGCTTAATGTGCTCCACTTTACAATCAAGATAGTTTCTCCTGAAATAGCTTGTTTCTCTGTCAGTGTTCCAGAAAATAATTATCATTGTATTTTCCCAAGGCAAGAATTCCAATATATAACTGAACTGTTCTGCTTAGCACATTTCCAAGTTTTAACTCCAAGAAACCATCCCATATTCACATGATCACTTTTAAAATTCATTTTATATCATATATTTTTAAAAAGATAATTAAATGAGGCCTTAACATAATTTCTATTTCTTAGACCTCTTTGTAAAAGCATCTACAAAATAAAGTGTTTTGCCAACTTAAAAACACTATATTAATTTTTCACTCCTTAAAACTTTCAGAATGCCAATTTAATCTGCTTACTTTTTGTATCCAAACAAATTGTTTAAAGTATAAAAATTAACTAAGATGGTGAATGTAAAAGCAGTGTGTAAATCAAAAAGTTTTGTTATGGCTATTTGTTTGAAAATGAAGACTATAAGAAAACATGCATATTAATGTAAATGCACTACATGTTTTTCCAGTTTGGAATCATGTTTTCAGTTCTCAATTTTGATAAAGCACAAGAAGGGTAACACTTTCAGTTAAAGCAACTAATTTATTTTATTTTTTGGATTCCAAATAACACTACTAAATGATGCTATTATGGAGTCTGTATCTCTGAAATGAACAAAAGAAGGATTTAAAGTCAGAGGATAAAAATATTTACAAATGAGCAAACGCTGTCCTGGTACATTTATTTTATGTAAGTGTATATAAATTGATAATATAGGAGGCAAGTGTTGTGATACCTTAATTCCATCCCTTTTACATATTTGTTCTTGTATTTGCTTCTCACAAGCTACAAAAGAAATTTTGGAAACTTATTCCAGGGAAAACACTTGTTGAATGAGTATTTAATTTCCAGACGGCCATAAAAATGAAAGGTAATCATGAGTTTTAGAGCTTTCCTTTCCTCATTCTCAAAATTTCAAGCAACCAAGAGAGGCATTTGGCAGGATGGTGCCCCTTCATGTGAACAAGTTCCTCCAAATGGATGGTTCCTAGACTTTGTATTTCATAAGCCAATAAAATACTACCCCAAAAGTCAGGAAACCTCACCAAGTTCTGGGCTTTATTATTTCTAGTAAAGGACACTGTCGTGAAATAATAATAAAAGAGAAAGAGAAAAGGTAAAAATGAAAGAATGGCTATTTTAATGCTCCCCACCCCAAGACACACTATCAACTGCAGAAAGCCATACTTTTTGAGGAAAGGACAATTCTTGTGTAAATTTAGCTCTTTGCAAAGCTCAATACATTCGCTCTTATTTTTTCCCCTTTCCTAAAGACCAGTGAAAACTTTCAGACACTGGTACACTTGGCACTGGGGCACTAATGTTGTAAGAATACAGAACAAATAACTGAACCATACGGAATTCCACAAGAAGATCCATTCTTCCATTTATTCAACACATTTTTATTTGAACACCTATGCAGTGGTAGAATGTATATATAAGAAAAATACTAGTTAACAAGATAGACAAGTCTCTGCCCTTATGGAGCCCCTACAATTCCAATGGTAGAAGACAAATTATAAATAAGTAAACAAATAAACAATGTTTTAAGATCATGGTAAGTGCTATAAGGAAAATAATCTGGCTAATATTATAGAGCATGATGGAGGAGGTGAAGGGAATGTTGTGAACTCTATCAGACAGGATGTTGAAGGATATATTTGCTCTACATCCTGCCAGATGAGTGAACACTAAGAGGCAAAGATCCACAAAGTACCAAGAAAAGGAGACCACAACTGCAAAGACTACTAAGTGGAAGACATTTCTGCAAGTCTGAAGGAGAGGAGGCCATTGTGGCAGGACGTTAAAGAGGCTGTTTTACACTAAGGAAGCTAATATATGAAAGAGTCTAGTTCTCTCAAAATTAGTTCCCATGTAGGAAACAGTCAAGTGTATCTATCTATGAGGTAAGAAACTAGAGTGTCCATGATATTATTCTACGGTTTCATGTATATCTGTAACCGGCTAAGTACCAATTGCAACAGAATCTGAACTTTGTAGAGACCACAAAGGTAGTTATAAATATTATAGATTACTATATTTGTTAAACAATACAGTTATTTATATTTTGCCACCCAGACATTCATAACTATTATGGAAAACTATTTGCATAGATCTCCTGGAAATCCCCACAGTTGATGTATCTTGGAAATAAATGCCTATTCATTGTTATTTAGCTGAACAGCTAAGAATGCCTCTAAGTTATGAATTGATCTAAACATGTTAAATTTGTACATATATGGACCTTGGTTTTCATTTTATCCATACACATTTTATCCATGAACTACTCACCACTAAATATAGCTTTCCTCTGCTTTACATGTATTAAAATAGCCATTTAAATTTTTTAAAAACCACTCACGATTATAGCATATGGTGTGAAATCTGAGAATGCAGTCTACTTGGACTTTCAATGAGCTTTTTAGTAGACAGCTGTCTATTATTTATTGAGTACTACACTCAGAAGATTAAATAAATAAAGGTAAAAATTACGGAATTTTTTAAAGAAAATTATGATGCATAATGAAGTATCTGTGAATAAATGCATTTGTATTACTTAAAATAAAACTACATTTCAAATACATTTTAAGATTTCAAAAGCCACTGGCTCATGAAAGAGGGCAGAAGAAATATCAGATAACTTAGCAAACTTCAAGACATCGTAGCTGTTTATTTCATGAAAATCAAACTTAGGAAAGCAATACACTTGAATTAATTTTATTCATCTGTTCTAAGAATATGTTCCATACAGTGAGAGTCTTAAGTAATCACTGAAGAATCAGAATGATTCACAGATGGTGTAAGTGATTTAATTATTTTTAACCAGTTGTTTTGGGCATGCTCAGAAGGATAGTGCCAACTCCACTGCAGAAGCCATCTGAGCTCCATTCCAGCTGGTGTTCCATATTTTGAAAGCAAATTTAGATTGCAGAAAATTATACTTTTTATTGTTATGTTGCAAATGGAGGTCAAATTGCTGGGTATAGATTCTCGTACTTTTCCCCCCTTCATTGTATGAGTTATATTTATCAAATATCACGTCTTTTGTATGATTGCCATGGATTCGCCAATGTTATTTTATATTTTGTGTTGTCTGGCACATAGGAGGCACTAGATAAATGTTTATTAAATGAAAGAAATGCCAATTCAATGCATCCAAAATAAAACTTGAGTTTCTTTACAGACTCCCAGTAAGTGTATGGAATTCTGATTTCACTGCACCCTTAAAATTATTAGGAGGTTCTCATTAAAAGCAAATAAAAAAGGAAAGAAACTGATGTAACAAAACAATGCCCCTCCACCAAGGAGACAATGTCAACATATCTCTGTTACTTTAATAATTAAAACTATACCCTGATGTTGGAATCCTTACCCCTAATTTTATGGGAACTCAAGCAAGTTGCTTGACAAATTTTCATCTGTTTAGGTTGTTTTTGAGGATTAGAGATACTCTTTGTAAAAATCTAGTGTTGCATACCTCTAGTATGCAAGATAATTTTGTTATCTCTCAACAAAATAACTGATATTCCCAGTTATTTTTCATTAGACCCAGAAAAGATAAATTTTGCTTAATGTCCTTATACACAGTGAGAAGTAGTAAACTGTTACAAAATATTTCTACCAAAAGTAATCATTTTTCCAGCACTGTCACTCCAAGGAAGAGAATATTTAGTTTAGTGAAACAAGTTACTCTGATGCCAAAAGAGTTATATTTATTCTAAATTTACTGATAAAATTACATAATAAAACTGTACCTATCCATAATGCATCAGATTCAGTTTTGTGTTTATACTTAATATTTATGAAAAATACATTAATATGTTTACCATCAATATTTCCTGAAGGTTGTGTTAAATTTCCTCTTGATAGCAAAATATGATACAGTACTTTACTATAAGAAAGGCAACTTCCTTTATATATTTGACATCAAAATGACTGTAGTTATTCATTATAGCTTTAATTCAAAAGATGGACATACAAAATTATGTACCTAATATCGCCATAACCTAACTCTACAATAACTGTGTGTACTAATATAAACAGGGAATCTAATTTAACACATTTATATTAATAATCTTAATTTATTGTGCTATTTAGACCCAGTCATTTGAGGTAATATTTCTGAGGTAACATGATGTGTGAAACATTTATAAAGTGGTGAATTTATTTAAACTTATAAGAATATTAAAATGCAGTTGACATCTTATATACAGTAAGGGCTTTGGACTGGAAAGATTCAAAAAATCCAAAGTCCTGTGTTAATGTAGTTGCTTACTATCTTTGGCCAATTCAATTAATGTTCTTAAGCCCCAGTATCCAGTGTGGATTATTCATTTTATTTCAATAGCTTATGTATTTATTTTTCCTCTCTGGAATTCAGAAATTTCATACTCTCTTTTATTGGGTTAATGGTTACTCCCAAACTATTAACTTGCACAAAAAATTTTATATGGTCTCTTTCTGAGCATTAAGAGGATCTTAGAGTCATTTTATTCATCACTCATTCAACAAATGTATATTGTATACGTATTACTTGCTAATCATCGTTTTTGGTTCTGAGGACACAGCAGTGGGAAAAAAAGAGAAAATTCCTGCATTTTTGGGACTTTCACTCTACAGAGAGAGATAGATAATAAGATAAAGAATGGAAATATTTGTAACTTTCCTGGTAGTGAATTTTATGCAGAAAAGTAAGTGGGGAAGGCACTGAGCAAGTGTGCGTGTTTCACTCAGAACACTTTCAAGTAAAGATTTGAAGGCAGAGGTGGTGAGGGATGCGCAGATGTCTGGGGGAAGAGTGTTCTAGGTGTAAGGAACACAATGCGAAGGGAGGATGCCAGACATGTTCCAGGAAGAATGAAAAGGCCAATGTAGGTGGAGCAGAATGAACAAGACATAAAGTATTAAGAGATAAGGCCTGAGAGGTAATAAGGAGCCAGGTCATATATCCCTTGAAATTAATTTCAGGATTTTGGATTTCACTTGAAAATAGACGGGAATCCACTGGCGCACTCCGAATCGATAACGACACACCTGATTTCTATTTTCAAGTGGTGTGTCTGTCTACTGTGTTGAGAATAAGTGAAGGAAAACAAAGATAGATTTTTACCTGAAACTGAAATGGCAGTGTTGCCACTATAGTTCAGGGGAGAAGAGTGGTCTGGCTAAAATATGTAGTGGTCGTGAGGGTGTACCTGGCATCAAAGTTATGAGACTGGATGAAAAGAGCAAAGCACAGAGTATAAATAGAAAGGGGAAACTGTCGGGGCGCCTGGGTGGCTCAGTCAGTTAAGTGTCTGCCTTTGACTCAGTTCATGATCCCAGGGTCCTGGGATCGAGCCCGGCATCGGGCTCTCTGCTCAGCGGGGCATCTGCTTGAGCCTCTCCCTCTGCTCGTGCATGTTCTCTCTCTCTCTCTCTCTCTCTCTCTCTCTCTCTCTCTCTCTCCCCCAAATAAATAAAATCTTAAAAAAAAGAAAAAGGAAAATTTCCCAGGACTGAACACTGAGACATTTCAATAGTAGAGAAGGAGGTAATACCAACAGAGGCTGACAAAGAACAACCAGAAAAGTAGGAGGTAAACAAGGTGAAGAACTCCAAGCAAGCTCCCTCTCTACTATAATGTCACTGATGTCTAGTGTTTCCATTCTGTTTTTTAAATAAATAAATCAGACACTTTTACATTTAGCAAATGTTTGTTTAGGTTTCTCCATTTGTTAAGTACTTTCTTTGCTCATCATTCTTCTTTGCATCTCAAATTTTCCATCTGGGGTCATTTTCTTTCTGGTTAGAAACCAGCCATGAGGTGCAAACATGCCATGGAATATTTACATGGGTTTTAAAAGTGTTTACAGAACTTAATTTTACTAACAAAGAAAAGGATGACATAATGTTTAGTAAAAGTTTAGGATATAAAATTATTTTAACACAACATGAAGGTATATGGATGGATAATTGAATAACTTTTTACCGTGGCTAATTCTAAAAAACAAAACAAAAACCCCAACAACCCTGAGGACTCTACAGTGAGGATCTCCTGCTAGAGAATGCAGTCAATTTTTGTCTGGTAAGATCTTTATTTCAGTGTTATTTTTTTTTTTAAAGTTTCTATAAGTATACAATTCTAGGTTCATAGGTGGTTTTTCTTTCATTATTTTTGAAGACATCCTACCACCTCTGGCTTTTATTGTTGCTTGATAATTTTCTGTCCTTTATACATATCAATACTTTCTAGGTAATTTGTCTCTTATGCTGTGCTGAAAATTCTTTGTTTTTGGAACTTACCAGATTCATTATGAGGCTATATGGGTGTTTTTTTTTTTTTTCCTGCTTGAGATTTGCTTGATTCCCAACCTGATTATTGAGACTTTCAATAATTTTGGATATTCCTATGCAATTGTCACTTCAAATATTGACTTTTTTCCATTCTCTCCATTCTTTCCTTGTATATTTGACCTTCTCACTCCCTTTCTTATCCTTTTTATTTTCATATTTCTATGTTTTGGTCTTTATGTATTTTAGGTAATTTATTTTATCTTCCCATTTTATAATTCCCCGTATCTGTTATATCTAATCTGATGCTTAACGTGTCCACTGATTTATAAATTTATTACATTTTTCAATTCCTGGAAGTTCTATTTAACTCTTTCTAAAACTTCGTGACCATTATTTTATTACTGCCTCTTGTCCCTAATTCCTACTTTTCATGCAAACTATTACTATTTTGAAAATATTTAATATATTTGTTTTACATTCTGTATCTCATTAATTCATTATCTTCTGTCTTTGGGAGTTGTATTCTGCTGTTTATTTCCCTGTGTGAATTGCCATTTTAATTCTAAACACATGTTCTTGGAACTTCATCTGTTGGAATTATTTAAAGTTTAGGTTTAGAGGTGCCTGGGTGGCGCAGTTAAGCATCTGACTCTTGGTTTCTGGCTCACGTAGTGATCTCAGGGTGGTGAGATGGAGGCCTGCATTGGGCTCCATGCTCAGCATGGAGTCTACTTGAGATTCTCTCTCCTCTCTCTGCCCCTCCTGCTCATGCTCTCTTGCTCTCTAAAATAAGTAAACAATTTTAAAATAAATAATAAAGTTTAGGTTTAAGCAGTGCTAAATGAGAAACATTTGTATTTGCTTTTGTTAGGTTTATTTGACACCACCAACTCAGAGCAACTTAAATTTTTGGCTTTTGGCTTTTCAAGACACCTATCAGTGTGAGCTCTGGACACTGACCCTTGTGCATACTGTCCTTCAAACCAGTGACCCTAAAAAATATTTTGGGACGCCTTTAACATTTTTGGTGGTTTCATAATCTCTCTTAATTCTGTAAGAAAAAAGTTACTAATTTTATCCTGAGGCTCAAATATCTAGTCAAAGTTGCATGGATAATGAGACATGCGGGATATAACCCTAGGTTTTCTTGCCCAAGTATAAAAATTACAACATAATATCAGTTCTTCTAACAGGGGTAAAACCTATTTTATAAATAGTGGCCTTGTCTTGATTTTGTAATGGTAATATGATAGAAATTTGGAGATATTTTTTTATTATCAGAACCTTCAGTTAAATAAGTCGCTTGTGTTGACATATGGCCGTGCTCTGTTCCTTCACAAGGTATTTATATATTCTCTCTGTTTTGCCATACTTAATTTAATTCATCTTGGTTGGGACACCAATGTATTTACTCCATTTGTGGGCTCATATCTTCCTTAAGTTCTGGGAAATTTTTGGCTACTGTCCTTTAAATACTGTCTCTCCTGTGTTCTTTGTCTTCTCCCTTTGTAATTATATTAGTCATAAAGCTTCTTATTCTGTTCTCTCAGTCTTTCTTTCACATTTTCCATATTTTTTTTGTTTTTATGTGGTATATTATGATCATTTTACTATAATGAGTTTCTAATTTTCTCTTCACATTTGTTTAATTAGGTGTTTAACACATATGCTTAGCTTTTTATTTCAATGACTAGTTTGGGCTTCTATAAGCTTTACTTGATGTATTATCATCATAAATACCTATGTATTTTTTGGTGTATGGTGGTTTTATAAATTAATGCTTATTTTATTCCTTCCTTGTTTTCAACATATTTACTATATCCAGTGCTTTTCTATTATTTTAGGTTCATGAAGTACTAATTCTCTTGATCATGATGTTAGATGACGCTGTCACCATGTATTCATTTCTTCATATGGGTTGTAATATTTTGCAGTGAACCAATATTCAGTATTTTTGTGTCTATGGAACTCTGAAAAGAACGACTTATTGTATGACTGTGGGAGAAGACTTCACAGATTTCACCAATCTGGGACTCAGTTTATGTTAATTTCTCAGTTCAGGAATCTAGAGGCTTATGGTTAGTATATAAATTCAGACCTCCCACACTCAGTTTTAATGATCAAAGATTTTTCTTTTCCAGCCTGAATCCTTGAAAAACAGAATTGGACTTGCAGTTAGGATTGATCTACTTCCCGTCTACATGTGGCGTAAAGACCTTGAAGTTTCTATGTTTAAACAGAGCTTTCATTTACATCTCTATACTAGATGTTGTATAAGACCACGTATAAAATGTCTTCAAAACTTTCTTTTAACCACTGGACCCTCAATCTAGGTTCACTATCACATGAAATAATATGCTCATTTTTGGCAAAAAGAGGAAAGGAAGTTTCCATTATATGTTTTGATCTCAGCTATATCTTTAAAACTCCTTTAAAATTATATTTTACTCAGAATTTCCTTACATTTGAAAAGAGGGATGAGGGAATCAGTGATTATGTCATCTTCTTGGAAGGTGATTCTAGCTGAACATACTCTATTTACCAAACAACTATTAAACTGATTCTATTACATAACTAGAGAATAGAAAAAAAATTCTATAGAAATGGCAGTAACTATTATGATCACAATCTAGGAGACATAGAATCTTGACTTACTTGATTTCTTTCTTAACTCTTGCGATATGTTACTACAAAATTGAGGTTGAGAGGAGGAAAACTTTATAAGCAGCTACCTCCTGGTTCATTTCCCATAGCAACCATTATTATTTTTTTACATTCACAACTCTGTTTACTAAAGAACATTCTGTCTCTAACAAAATTATTTATGTTTCCAAATTCTCCAAGGATCTTGCATTGGCAGTTGACAATCTCTGTTGTTACTTCAAGGCAAAGGAAAACATCTATGTGGCAATTATGCAAAGAGGATGTTTCCCCCTTAGTCTCAAAATTAATTCGTTATCATTATGTGCTAGGAGAAAATATACCAAAAAATGAGTAATGGAATATCAAATCTAGGTTCAGGTATTATTTTACATGAGGTGATGGCAGTCAGCTCTGTGGTTACTTTTCTTATGAAGCAATGCTTTCTTTTAAGAAAATCCAAAGTAACAAAAGCATAATGGTATAGCAATGCTTTTCCCATTCTTTTTTTTCCTGAAGAACACTAGTTCTTCACAACTACTTGAGCAGGAATCCTATCATAAAACTGAAATGAAATTTCCCCTTTTGTACTGCAACTATCCAGATGTGAAAGTCTGCAGAATTTATTCCCCTTGTAGAAATTCATAATAATATTTGCATATCAAAAGCCCTGCTAAATTCTGGAGTAAGGAAACTTTGCTTAATTCAGTATTTCTCAAACTTATTTGGACACTTGATATTTTTCTTTCTTTTGAACAACTCCCACTATATTTCAGGAAGCACTGAGTCCAAGTGTGGTGTCTTCCACTTCTTACATGTGCCCTTGGACAAATATAATTAACCTCATTAAATTTTCTTTACTATGAAATGACAATGAAAATAATAAGGTTAGTAATAAGAAGGTTATTAATAGAAACAAACTAGATATAGGTAAAAGCTCTTTATAGAGATGTAAGGTTCTATTCAAATTCAAACAATTTTTAAAAGTTAGTGGAGGAATGCTCACACTATAAAAGTGTTTTTATCTTAAAAAATTATTCACATAAGGACTAACTTATATAACACATTTCTTTAGCATTTAAAGTGAAACTACTAACAAAACTCATTTTCTATCAACTTTTCAAGAACTTGTCTATTTTAGAAACGTGTACTTCTAATGTTGTTAACATACCTTACTGCAATTTACTCCGATGTACTAAAAACTAACCTTTACAATACACTATTGTAATCCTCCTCATAGTCACTCTACCACCTCAGTGTTAAATTTCAGGAACTTTGTCTTTTCTCAGTATAACACTTCTGAGAGTAACTGTAATGAAATCTGCTGTTCTAGAGAGTCATCTTAAATTCCCAATTGACGTGCATACTTATAAGAAGTATAAAAATATCTTTAAAATATGAAAAAAACCTGCTTAAGTATTACCTGTCCAGATTATACATCAAAGTTCTACTAAATGTTTATTGTTGCTAAATGGAAGGATGGCTGAGTTACAGCACCAACGTGAAAGTCTAGGTGAAAAATATTCCATGAAGAAGCAAAACATACAAAGGCCCTGAAATGGAAATGGTGTTGGTGTATTTAAGTATGGAGGAGATGTTTTTACACCTGTACAACAGGGAGAATGGCAAAAAGGGAGACAAAGTTGGAGTAATAGGACCGAGGCAGGAACCAAATCATGTATAATCTCATAGGATTTCACTGAAAGGGTAATGAGCAGCAGGGGCTTGAGAGAATCTCACTTAGGCTTTAGGAGCACTCTGGCTTCACCAGAAAGAATGTAGTGTGGGTGGGGAAAGCCTGGAAGCAAGGATTAGAGGCTGCTGAAGTAACCCAGATGAGAGATGATTCTGTTGTAGACTAGGGTTTCCACAATGCAGATACTGAGTGGTCTGATTAAAGCTGTATTTTGTGAGTAGAACCGATAGAATTTGAAATGAATTATATGGATAATACAAGAGAAAAGAGCAATCATGGATGATATCTAGGTTTTGGACTTAAGTGACAAGGTAATTTACTAACACCCATGGAGCTGCTTGGGAGCCAAATTATGTAGAGGCGACAATCAGTTAATTCCTGACTGGAGTATGTTATGTTTGACATATCTGTTAGGCATCCAAAAGAAGTTGAAGAAGTTGTTAGATATAAAATGTTGAATATCAGCATTATTTACTTGATCTTTGAAACTATAGGATATCTGGGGCAAGTGGAGTTGTTGTATTTAGAAAAGGGACATTTCTTTTCCATCTTTTACTCTGACATTTGCATGATTTTTGCTCCCATTCCTGGGACAGCTCATGTATGTATGCCTATTCCAAAGGGTCAGTGTTTTTTTTTTTTTTTTGCTTCCAAGAAACATAATAATTAGCAATAATTCATACTGAACACATTAGGCACAAAGCTTATATTTGTTGTGACTCCCTACAATGAGGTTCTTAGAGTATTCTTTAAGTTGAGTCAAATCTCTTCTACATTCTCATAGCTTTCTGTTTTCCTTTGCAGCACTTGCTACAATTTTAATGGCTGAATACAAGAGTAAAAAAAAAAAAAATTCTTCCTTATATGTAGAATTCTAGATAGCTTTATACAGCTTGCTCCTTCTTTCTGGCTTCATTTTCCTTTTTTTATACTAGTATATTGTTTATTAATTCAGCAAGAATATATAGGTAATAAATTCTCATAGTTTGTTTATCTGAAAATACTTGTATGTCTGAAAATATTTTGTCTTCACTTTTGAACCACAGTTTACAGGACATTTGAAAATTTGCTGAGCATACTGAAGATGTCATTCCATTGCCTTCCAATATCTATTATTGATGAAAAGTCTACTGTCAACTTTGTCACCCTGTAGCTATTCTGCTTTTGGTCCTCAGTAGCTTTTATGATACCTTCCTGATCACTGATGTTCTGAGTTTCATTCAAACCTACCTAGGTGTGACTTGTTTTTATTTATTCCAGTCTAGTTGAGCTTTATTCAACTTGAGGACTCATTTAAATTGAGCTTTATTCAACTTGAGGACTCTTGTAAACTGAGATTTATTCAATTTTGTTAAATGTCAGTCATTTATATAAAATATTGTCTCTTCCCCAGGCTCTCCACTTTTCCAATCTGGAACTCTTTTCATGCATATATGTGAGCTTTTTATTCCATTCTCTACATATTCCAGTATTTTCAGCAAAGGAAAATTATCCTCAATATCCTTCAGTGAATATATTCATCTTTCTTCTATGATGAAGCAACTATTTAAAAAGCTGTTTATTATTTTAATAATTATATTTTAATCTCTAGACTTTTTATTTTTTCAAATCTTCCAGTTCACGATTCAAAATGGACTATTTTTATTGTAGGAATTCCATTACATTCTCTTTAAAAATCTTTTTGAACATTAAAAAAACCCCAATTACTTAAAAAAAATTTAAACACTTATTTTAATGTCCTTTGCTGACTGTTCTCTTATCTTTAATTTCCTCAGATATGCATTCTCCTTTTATTTTTTGGCATCTGTTACCATCATCTACGAAAATAATTTTTTTCATATCCATTGTAATTTTAGTCTGTGAGCTTATTTTGCTTAGGAGTTCCTGGATTGTGGTGGTACTTTCTTTGTGTAATTTTTTGGCTGCATTTTCTTGAGCGCTGGGAGATTAACTTTCAAATGCTACAATTATGCTTAATAAAAATTACATGTAATTTTCTATTAAGAAATTTTCAAAGCCTTTGGTTTTTTTCTTATCTCTTTCTCTATTTTTCTGCAGGAGATAAGAATTTAGATAGAGAATTCCTGACATGTTTATGGGGAAGTATGCGTTCATCAGTAGAATCACCAGCTTTGTACGAAACTTCCTGAAAATGCTTTATGACTCTAGATACAATTATGTGTTCAAGGATGAGGGAATCTAATTTGTAATCTACGTCGAAAAAAACATATCTACCTGTTGTTAATAACATTATAAATCTATGGTACATGCTGAGCCTAATCCTCTTAACAGTCTATAAAGACAGCTTCTCCCTCTCCACTCCCCCTGCTTGTGTTCCCTCTCTCGCTGTCTCTCTGTCAAATAAATAAATGGAATCTTTAAAAAAAAAGACATAAAAATTAAAAATAACGTATCTTTTCCAGTGTTACATACAGAAGGAAGAAGAAAAAAATTTGATTCATTGAGCTCCTATAATACAGCAGGTGTTTTATAAATGTTACTATGTTTCGTTATCACAAAAGTCCATATTCCTGTTGTACAGATGAGGGAAATCAGGCTGAGAGATGTTTATTTACCCATAAGCATACAGCTAGAAGACAGAGTGGGATTTATATTCTGGGCTGTTCATCCCAGGGATTGGCCTTTTTACTAGACCACACAGGTGTTATAAAACATCCTGCAGAAAAATTCCTCATGTTCAGTTTAAAATCATTGCTTGGTCTTCACTGATCAGCAAGGTCTGCAAGTCAACAAGAAGTATAATTAGAACTGTCTTCTATTCCTAACTAGGGCAGGGGCTCCAACCTCCTGAATACTTAGAGAAAAATTTACCTGCTTCCTCCCAATCTGTTTCCCTTCTTTGTGGTCTCTAGGATTGTCCTGAGGACTATGGTTTGGAGATAACTTGCTACTCTGCTTTGGTCTGCACTCTTGTCTGGCCCAGGGCTGCCACACGGCTCCCTCAAAGTTCCAGACCTTGTCTGAGCTTCATAATTGCCATATATAGTTCTGACATGGACATGGTCCCTGAAGTGCACAACTTCTACACTGCTTAGTCAATTTTTAAGCTTTTATCTCTGAAACAAGGAAAAATAATTTCTCATTTTTAAACGCAACTCTCCAATGTTAAGCACTTCAGAGTACTCCCTGCAATCTTGAATTGTTACTCCTAAGATATGAAAGACTAACTGAAAATCAGTAAGTCCAAATGAAGTTTAGAATTTACATCTAGAGAGAAGAGAAAAGGAAAATTGGGAGAATGAAAGATGAGACAAATAGAGAAGGGGAACCAGGGGGAAATAAAGAATACTGAAGTTATGATGACCTGTACTGCATCAGAGCCACTGTAGGATTATTCTAAACATAATTTTTGGTTAAGCTGTTCACTTGTGGCTAATCTCAAAAGGCTTCATTGTATGATAATTGGGAAAGATGACTCTAACCAGGTTGGTGGACATGTGAAATCAGTTTTTCAATATACATTAGTAATCAGTGGAATAAAAAGATACATCTTGGATCTATTTATCAATCATCTTTTATGCCTAATTAAAATGCAAAGCCAAATATAATTGTAATATTAAATTGATTGTTCTTCATACATATTATTATTACTTCTTTTATCAAGGACACCCAGAGTTTACATTAAAAATATATTCCCGGGGCGCCTGGGTGGCTCAGTTGGTTAAGCGTCTGCCTTTGGCTCAGGTCATGATCTCGGGGTCCTGGGATCAGGCCCCCACTGGGCTCCCTGCTCAGTGGGGTGTCTGCTTCTCCCTCTCCTTCTTCCTCTGCCCATCCCTTTGCTCATGCTCACACATTCCCTCTCTCTCTCGCTCTTTTTCAAATAAATAAATATTCAAAAATTATTTTCCCCACTCCAGGCACCTTCTGAATTTTGGCTCTTTCAGTTATAAAATCAAGAAGAAACAGTTTATGGGGAAACTACAACTTAGCATTTTACTATGACTTTTAAAATTTTATGCTGGTTTTACATGTCCTTGGTTTATTTTACCAATCATCATTATGTTTTACAAATATGTGTTGAGAGCCCTTTATGAATAAGGACGTAATGACATTTTAAGTGGGTGGTTTGTGGAGATTTTTGATCCTGTGTCCATTTAACTATAAAAAATTAATAACTTACCTTGACCAGGTTGTAAAAAATCTAATCCTGTATATAGGATGTGTTAGGATATGGGGAAAGTTGGAATGGAGAAATTAGTTAGTAGTGAGATAAATCAAAGCAAGGGACTTCTCCTTGAACGATCTATTAAATTCAGTGAAAATATTTTACTTGAATTTTCTTTATGGTTGCCTTAATCTTTCAATTCATTTTGTATCCACAGACACAGGCTTTCTGTTAGTGTAAGCTTTGGTGATTTATGACATATTATGTTCATAACATTTAATAGGAAGGATAATAGGCTGAAATGTGCAATCAGCTGGAATAGGATTTCAAATGTAATAGTCTCAATATATTATATTACTTCTTCCAACTTCTCAAATATCCAGCTGCTATTAAATCTTAGGGTCCTGGATTTCATCAAAAACAGTGTATTCATGGAGTTTTGTAATGTTTTGTAAAAAGAAGTAACAATAACATGTAGTATAATTTCCCTTGGTTAATAAGCAGCATTAACAAAATTACATGCTTAAAAAATAAAGCTATGCTGTCTAAGGCATATTTTTAAAATACCCCATATTAAATGGAATCAACAGTATCACATAAGGAATTCCACAAAGTCTCATCTGAAGGTTGAAACAAATGAAATTATCCTTTACATAGGTTGAAAATGATTGAATATCTATTGGCTTCATATGATTCAACCTAACACATGAAGAAATCCTTATCCCCAGCCTTAACACATTTGTTTTGTGGGAAGCACTATTTTTGCATGATTACATAGCAGTAAGCATTCCTCTTCACTTTATGGTGTCTCAGAATAGGAACAAAAAATGTATTTGTTAGAAAAAATCCTATGGTTTATACCCTATTACAAATAAAGAGCGAAGACCCAACTTATGCTTATGAATTGCCCTTTTAAGGAGAAAATCACCAAATATCCATCCAGTTGTTTGAAAGAACAGTTGTTCCTTTTCCCTTTGGCTTGTAATATTTCAGTGGTCACAATATTTGATATTTTCCAATCTGCTATCAGTTATAAACCATCTTACTAGGCATTCACTTCTGAAAAGCCTTTTAACCCATTAAGTAGTTAAGCCAGATACGAGGACTAAACTACTATTCTTCTAAGTCAATGAGATAAGGTCCTTATGCAAGTTGCTATAAGAAGATGTCTCACCAAAGATTTATTATTTACCATGTATACATTAAGAAAGTAAAATTGGCATGGGATGGTCTCAGGAAAGCAATACGTATTTTTGGATTACACACTGAAATAATGTAAATGTATGATCCATTGACAAATTGACATTGCCAATGTTATGGAAAAAATGATGTGGCAAAACAAATTAAGATGCAGTTTTCGTTTGTGTTAAAGGGCCTATTTCCTATGTGAGTTGATTTATTGTGTTCTTAATCTGAAAAACTAATCACTAGCGTTGCAGGAGCCCAAAGTGAGGGGAAACTGCTCACTTTCAGAATGCATAGTAGAAGTCTGAAATTGTACCGTTTTTTTTTTTTTTCCGTTTGTTAGTAGGCCTGTTATTAGGGTAGCAGTTGCAAACATGTGGGTTTGCCAGTAACAACTCACAATTTGTGCAAAGTTGAGTCTTCGAAACTGAGCAAATTTGCTCTCAATTTCCCGCCAGCGCTTGCTGAGCTGGATCTGAGTTGGCTCCACTGCCATTGCGGCCCCATCCTCAGACAAGCCCTCAGCTTGCCTGCGCACCGCATTCAGCTCCTCTTTCTTCTTCTGCAATTCACGGTCAATTTCCTATTGAGCAAAACCAATACAGGGCCCAGGGCAGTTAGCTAACCACATCAACCAACCCGCAAGCAGCACACACTTCTCTCAGAAATTTCAAAGGCTGTTGTCATTTTATTGTCATGTTCCGTGATTTACAACTATGGAAGCCATCACTGTCATCTTCCCCCAAGGATCCAAATGTTATTTCAGTTATCCTTCGAATGCTCAGTTTTAGATAGGCTAATTAGTAAAATATTTAAATCCATCTAACATTTTCCTTTCTTCTCAATTCCTCTGGTGTTTTGGGGGCTAACCCAAACTGGAGTGGCTACTCATTATTTCTTAGGGACCATCCACATAGAATATAATTTAGAGGGTCAGTGCTTATTTATTTTCTTTTTTAAAGTTTTGAGGAGTTCAACAGAGAACGAAGCAAAATAAAAAGTGTGAAATAATAACAGAAAAAAAACATCTTCGGACAATATGCAAATCAATCTATAGAGATTTGACACTGATGTGTGAAGATGCTCTGATGAAATGAATGTGCTAACATGAGAAAGAAGTCGTCCATATACCGATAAATCATTTGTTCATCTGGAACAAAGATACACAAAGTCAATTACAAGTTCACCAGAAACCATACGACATTTCTTAATTCATTTTACACTGTCTAGAAATAAAACATTTTATTCATTCCACATTATGTCAATTTAAAAAACACTTAATACAATACATTTACCAAAACAAAACACAATACAAGGAAATGCAGCAAATCAGAGAGAACACTAAGGGAGGAAACAACAACATCAACGATTTTAAATACGATCCACACATGTTAAGATAAAGAAATTAAATTGTAGCAATAAAATCTAGTATTGACATTCTAAAACAACATTACCTTTATTTTCCTTTCATCTCTGGGTTCAGGTAGGCTGGCTAACTTTTTTTCAATGTCATCCAAGCATTTCAGGAGATCATCAGCCTGCCTCTTGTACTGATACCACTGGTGAGAAATTTCTAGAGCCTTTTTTCTTCTTTGAGACCTCAAATCCTGTTCATGGTGCAGATATTATTAAAATATCAATATATATGTATAGTACACTTCTGGCTGTAGTTATTTACAAATAATGAACCCCTCATCTTCTTGTACAGCTTCACTTAAATTCACTTTTAAATGTTAAATATACAAAGAGATGATGAAATTAGGTATTTTTGTGGCAGGACCTATTCACACAAAGCTAAGGGAAACTGAACAACCCACTTAAAGTATTTTCTCCTGACATGTGCATAGTTGTTCAGAAATCTTGTCTTATTTGACTAAATGAGTCAACTAAATTATCGTGTAGTCTATGTGAAATACTTTAGTATATGAATACACCTGTATTAACCAGACACTTGCACAAATTTAATGAATTTGTACTTGACTTTTAAAAGACATACAAATTCTAAAATTTGTATCTTCAGCCCTGGGTTCATCAACAAAATTTTAAGTTTACATAGCGAAGCAACTACATTCATGGTTTTAGCAGTCCCCATAAAAATTTTCATTGGCCATGAATATTTTGTGATTAGAAACATGAAATCATCCTAGTTATCATATAAATTGTTTTGAGCTATATACATAGAAATGTGAAAGATACATATCTGTGAGTGTACATGAAAATGACAACTATTATAAAATGCTCTTTCTTTTGCTCTTCCATGGCCAACTTTTTCTTATTATATCAAATCATGTTCCAAATGCAAAATGATGAATTAGTTTAAAAAGAAAAGGGAAGTGCATGGTTTCCAATCAACATGACGAGATAAATAAGGGCAACTGCTTAATAAATCAACAAAGGGGGGCAATTTATCATCTTCCTCCTTACAAGCACACCCAATGTCCTCCCCGATCAATCGAATTTGTTGTAATGCCATTTTACGATAACACAAGGGAATGTAAGAGTTCAGAATACAGCTTTCATTTCTTCGGAACATTAGCAATTAGGGTTTCATGTACAGATTTAACTGGAGCAAAAGAAAATAAGGAATATCAAAGAACTGCTGAAATATTCATTGCTTTGGAAAAGTTCTGACCTTCTTTGAAATATCTCATAAGGACTAGAACTGGAGCCACTTGGCAGGTTAATATAGTTACTGAATTTGGTGGTGTAGATTAGTTTGGCAAGTGGAGCAGATTTTCATAATCACTTTTAACATTTATTTGCAAGAATGATCTAAATTTCATTCTCATTTTGTTCAAAATTGAGGATGTAAAATTTACTGCAGTTTACATTTTTAGTTGAATTTCTAAACCTCCTGTGGAGGTAATAAATTCCTGGGATGAGCCAGATGGAATGCTGCTTTTTTCAAAGGTACCAGGATAAAGCCACGTGAATGAGCACTGAGCCATGTCTTATTCGTGACACAACTCACATCTTTGCCAAGAGAAAGGGCTTGTGGTCATAAAATCTCAAACTCCTTTCATTCCCTAAGCACAAGGTGATGCGTAATGTGTAAAGATGTTTAGAGACATTATATAGATTTCTTTAGAGATATGCCAGATAACCATTAAACACTGCTGTTCAGTAGGACACATATCATCATATGACCACTATAGATGCTTTGGAAAGCCTGGTCACAGTTGGAAGTGTGTGAATTACACAGCTTTCTGATTTTCTGAGCACATTATGGCTTGCTCTTGCACTCCCTCAAGGAAGAGGCCTTTTCTATTTACTATATTTATCAGCAGTTACCTTCAGAACACCTGCTAGCCAATTAGACTTTTCTTGTGGATTCCTTGCGGGCACAATATTGTGTAATTACATTCTCAGCAGTGTTTATTTGGTTGTCTGACTATATGGGGAAAGGTTTTATACTCTTTTTTGCATATAGAAAGCAGACTTCATCCACCTACTAGGTGGATCTACCCACATAACTACATAGCTCTACAAGAGTGATTTACAATGAAAAGTTTGGCAATTAACAGTATTAGAAAATCAGCCATGCATGCCAATAGGGGATACTGAAAAGCACATTAAAAAATAAAAGGTTATTTCACAAAACTCTTCACAAGTCCAGTGTCATGTCAAGAACTTCCTAAATATTATTATAGAAAAACCAACACTATTCTGTCCTTTCTGCACACATCCAGATGAGTCACATGGGTGCTTGAGGCTATACGCTACCGCTGGTTCATACGAGAGTGCCAGATCTTCATCAAGGACATTATTTTTGAGGATTCCTTTATAAATGAAATTAGACTCTCTAGATGCTTAGTTAGTTGCAAAGAGTGACTCTCTTAAAAGCAAAATGAAGTTAATTGGAAAAAAATTTAAGTAGAATCCCAGGCCTTATTAAACAAATATTAGATTACCAGAAAACTGGACCTACTTTAGATAAAATCAATAAAATATAGGCAGCAGAAAACCCACAAAAATATGAATTGGTTATTCTGGCAGTTAAGCAGGTCATTCAAGACAGATGTAAAAGTAATGTAAAAATAATTCTATCAGAAAATTAAATGTATAAACACAATGAATGATGCACTGTAATATTTTCCAAGCACTACTCAGAAAAATTTGTATCAGCCAAAAAAAAAAATTTTTTTTTAAGCAACACTTCCTTCAAAATCGAAGACACCACTCAAAAATGTTAAATAAAGCACACACACTGAACAGGAAAAAAAAATGTATTTTCTGGTGACTAAGACTCTTAAGCAGATTTTATTTATGCACAATATAGTTTACCCTACATATGAGAAAAAAAAAACCACAGGCAAGGTATATTATAATTTTAGCTCTAATACCTTGAGAGCATTATGTTTTGTCTGTAACAGCTGTTGTTTTATCTTTATTTCCTCTCGCTTTCTCTCATCTGTGATTCTTTGTTGTAAGTTGTCTCCTCTTTGCAACAATTCTTTTACAGTACCCTCATTGTCTTCACTCTGATTAAAAACAACAAGTACAGTCTTCATTTTGGTTTTTAATAAGCTGTACATCGTTAAAAAGAGATAATAAAACATATTATTTAAACACACAGAAAAATCCAATTTAAGACTTTCCAGGAAAGTTATTCTAAGATACTATGCTCATAGTTTTGCTTTTATATGGTTTACTTGAACTTTGAAAAGAAGGATCTAGGAAGGACGCCAACGAGTTCAAAAGGATACACCTGATGGGGGGCATTTGCAGGAAGATAATGTTGTAAGGTACTTCGTCATTTCAGACAAGGTACCAATTGGTGTGAAGCATTCTTCTGGCTTTGATTTTTGGTAGATTCCCTGAAATTAGTTTGGAGAAGTGAACTAAACGTGTTATCTATAATGTAACCTAACCCATGTAAAATATGGATGTGGATGCGTGTCAGATGGCAACGATTCTTAACATTTTAACACAGTCCTAAGTGAACATATTTTAAATGTACACTAATTTCTAGTCACCTACTTTGAATAACCTATATGTCCAAATTTAGTACAAATATTAGGGCATTATTAAATAATGTGTTCAATCACTGCTGCCGAATATTGCAACTAGTTTCTAAAAATACATCAGATATGCATGTTGTTTTTAAATAAATGCAATCCAGTAAGTATTAAAATATGGATTAGGAAAATTCCTTGAAAATTATTTTCAGTATGCATTTAGCTTTTAAACTCCAAGAATAATATTTTCATTTACTTTGAAAGAAAACTATTTGAATAAGTGCCAGTCTAATATGGTAGCATATGTGACCATTTGATTTTTCACTTCTAGTTTCCTATCTTTCTTTCAACTCAGTATATGAAAGCTTTCTTTTGAGGAGGTTCACCCTGCAGTGGTACTCAAGGTACTCTAATGAGCTAAGAATAACAAATATTAGACAATTTTTTTTAAAGTCACATGTATGTGTATTTGTGTGTAATCATCCATAGTACTCAAACGCTACCTATCTAAATCTGCAGTGCATATTTAAACTGCTATACGCAACTGAAGAATTATTTATTTTTTTCAGAGGAATGGCATTTTATCTGAGATTTGTCAATTACTAGTGTAATAAAATAAAACGGACATATGTTTATCATCTGTGAAAGACCTTATTTATTTTAAAAAGTCTTTCCCTTTTAGTTTTTCCTTTGCTGGGGCTGAGGACAAAAAAATAAACAACAACAACAACAACAAAAACCTGCTTCACTTCTTCTCCCACAGCAGGTAAGGGCTAGCCATAGGGCAGAGCTGGTGAACAGCCCGAGGTAAGCAGTACTCTTTTTCACCTCAGCACCCTCTGGTTTCTTCTTTGACATGAAGGAGAGGTAGCTGTACCTCAGCATCTTGGAAAGCCTCCTCTTGGCTTTCTTTTGCTGAGCTGAGTTGGCAAAGCTACCGAACCCCATATACAGGGAGTACTGATTGATTCAGGCTGCTCTAGGAATTCAGAATTGATACCAGTGCAAACTAAGATTGGTGGAAAATAGTTTTCCTATTGCTTCACATGCCTACTAACTAAAATTCATATATTGCCTTTTAATGTCATTTTAAAGCATTGTCTGAGAATTTCCTAACATTGATACATGTCTGAGAAATCTCAAGCATGATATATGTAGAAGTTAAGAATGCCATGTTGGTGATGGCTGTGGAAGAGGGAAAAGGAAATTGTGACAAGGACGTGGAAGGAGAAAAAAGTCAGTGAAAAGAGGTGTGATGCAGAAATATTCAAGCCAGAGAGAAATGTAACAGACATTTTGAAATTAATCAGGGTTGAAGGAGAATGTTATGAGTTTGGGAACAGCCCACATGGTTATATTTCTTTACTCCCATGAAATAAGCAGCATGAATTTATACATATTTTAGACATCTATTGTACTATTTCATCAACTTTTTGTGAAAACCACTTTGTGGTAAACTTTAATAAATATTTTTTATATTGTGTCTAATACCCTCCCTCTGAAATAAATGTTATATTACCAAAATCATGACTGACACAAAACACCATCCATCCTTGATGGCTGAGTTTCTTATTAAATTTCCGATTTATTTTCTAATTTAACTCTTTTCCCTCCATTACATTTTGTCCTCTGAGTTTGAAAATAGGACAGGTCAAAGCAAAACTGCGGAACTACTTCTTAGGATCTGCAAGTGCTCCTATGTGACCATACCACAGTAATCTGGCATTCATAATAAACATTCAACCAGAATACTTTGCATTTGTAATAAATCATTAGAATCACAAAATGTGCAAGGTATGCGCCGAGAACTTAGTTGGAGACTTGAGTTATCTAATTTCTTTCCAAATATTTATTCATTTCCACTCCTAGGTCATTCATACTTGTATCACACCAATTTACCATATCTTTATTGAAGTCTTCCTCTTTCAGATTCACCCCCTGCTGAATTTCAGCCTCCAGTGGTTCAAGCAATTTTTGTATATCTGAGTTAAACTGCTCCAATTCCTTCAAAGGAATGGAGGCCTAAAAAAAAAGATAGTGCTAATTTAAATCAAAATTACTTTTTATTAGAAACATAAATGCAAAAAATTACATTTGTTCAACCTCCTGTTGTTAAAATAATGACATGCATTATGCTTCCATATTATATTTTATGAAGGCTTTGAAATACAAGTGGGAAAGCACCTGAGGATGCAAATAAAGACAAACATTTAACATCATCAGAGCTGAACATACATGCAAGATAATGCAATTTGTCATTCTCTTTTTTCAACAAAAGTTCATTTCCATATATTTGATTGAGCTAATTGTTCATATTCTAAAGTTGAATTTGATCTTATTTAAAATATTCTGATATAAATACCATTTGCGTAAATATGTCTTATCAGAAATTGCGTCATTCACCAAGTAACAGTAACCTCAGGTAGAAAAGCAGAATTGTCTCCTTACCCTCAGAAAAACTACATGGCAATCTGCTCCAATATTTTAAATGACATTTTTAGCATGGAAAATTTGACAGGCACGCTCTCATAAGACAAACAATGCCATGAGCTTGCCTTAGGAATACTTTCTTTGGTAGCACAAAAAATTCAAATGAATGAACCCAGAATATTTCACATAAAAAATCTGAATATATTTTCCAACTTGACAAACATAAGTTTCTTTCATTTTGAAATTTATATTGACCATAGTCTCAAAAAACTTTAAAGCCCCTTTTTTCTAAAGAAACCACTTGAAGAGGAGTGATGATTAAAAATGCATTGGAAATCAAATATATATTCAAAAGAGTGGGCAATATTTAATTATCAAAGTTCAAACAGTTAATAAAATAAATATGCTATTGATCTTTACCCTGTATTCAATTTCTTTGCATTAAAACACTAAAAATATTTTATACCTGATAGCTTCTGAAAACTCATAGATGACATATAGAAATCTTATTTTCTTACAGAGCTAAACATTTGCCCATTTGTAAAACCAATTCAGGAACGACCCCTGGTGTCTTATGCCAGGACGACGGCATGCATCAAGTCTGGTCCCCACCTACTGTTCCCCATCACATGCCCAGTCATAATCTTACTCTTTCTTTATTAAACAGCATCTCCTAGAGGACAATAAAGATAAGTGTTCAAGGAAAAAACAAATATCTACTCCTGAAAAAGTGAATAATCAAATAATATTAACGAGAATGTGATTCGCACATACAACACAAATAGACACTTATCTGTCAGGCACTTTTACACACACCAGAAAGGATTTATGGGCTCTTTTTAAAAAGTGACTTATTTTCAGTATTATTTTTAAATCCTAATGAACATTTGCAATTTGAAATGTCATAGTTGGCTCTTGAACCAGTACAGAATGGGAGTATTGTAAATATGCTTAAGGGACATTTCCACCGCTGTATTATAAACATACCTCTACACTTTTAAAACATATTTCTCAAAGTATTATAAATGCAAAAAGATGAACAACTTTTCGAATCATAACTAAACAATCTTATTTTGATACTATTTTGTGTTATTGAATTGTTCACATTTGCTAATATTTAATTAGAGCAACTGCATTGTTCTACATAATTATGTGAAAATACAACAATAGGTATTTTTAAAATAACTTTTATTGAGTGCTTGGGTGTCAGAATAACATGGGTCCATTTGCAGGCAGATTTATCTATTTTACTTCTATGCATGCTACCTCTCTAGCTCACCCTCTCTCCCCATAATCAAATACAGGGTGTAGTTTCAAAGGCTCAGAACTTGGGCCTCCAAGCATCTTTCTCAATACTCCTTGCCTAATGCATTGTATTATCTTCCCAAATTTAACTATAACTTTCACAGTATCTCCCAGATATTCATCTTAAGCTGAATTTTTGAATTCAACATAGACTTTCCAATAGCCAGCTGATTTCTTAGAGTTCAACGTGTCTAGAAGTGAGCTCATTATCTTTCCCCCCAAGCTGCTTGCAACACCAACTTCCCTAGTTCTGTAATAGAAGACCTTTTTTTTTTTTTTCCCTCAGTCACCCAGGCTTAAAGTGTGAGTCATGTTATTTTTCAACACTTCACTCTAATATCTAATCAAATCAAATAATTGTGAATTCATTCACCATGATCTACTTGCTTTCTATTCCCAGAGATAGCATCTCTTATAGTCCTTACACAGGAGTTAAGGCAATAACCTCCTTACAGGGGTATAATCTCCTTCTCATATGACCAGTTCTATCCTGTGCACTGTGATCAGGTCAATATGTTCCAAAAACATGGCTTTCATTAAGTTATTTCTCTATTCAAGAAGTGTAAGTAGAATGAAGTCTAAACTCCAGCACGATAGTCAAGACTTCCCCTAATATTGCCCCAAGGACCTTTCTAGCCTTATTTAAGTGCTCTTAATATCAAGCTTTCTTACAGGCCTATTGGTGAACTCTGGGTACTTCCCTGCTTCTTGGCCCTTAGAATTTTTTTTTTTTTAATCTTCTGGTGAAGAGCCTATGCTCCTGCATGAGAATGCCAAAACTGAATCTGGGCTCCACCATTTAGTAGCTGGGGAACTTTGGACAAGTTATGTGTCCCCCTTGAACTCCAGTTTCTTTATTTGTAACATGAAGATAAGAAGGATATCTACCGCATAGGGTTGTTATGAGGATCAAATGTAGTTAGAATGTTGTCTGAGAAACAATAAATGCTCAATAAATATGGGTTATCATTTTCTCCCCAAATCCTATGTATCCATATGACATACAATAAATGCTCGACAAGTACTGACTTGGTCTCCTCTCAAAATCGTACCCATCCGTTGACTCTGTTAAAAGATTCTCTTTTGAAAACATATGGTTTATGAAGGATAAAATAAATGCTTGTTGCCAGAGCATTTCTATTTTACCAAGGTAACTGACAAAATCATTAAATTCCAAAGGTGAGCATGGAGAAACTGAGACTCAGTTTGGTAATACTGTGTCATTCTGAACAACAAAACTTGTTGATTAATTAATCTGTATCAATGCACAGGGTAGTTTCAAAGAAGATGCCAAAGGGCTTTGTATTTCTTCTGCTCTGTGCGGTATTTTCATCAGGAAATATTTGGAGACACAAAGAGCATGCAAAAAGACATGCAACGAGAAGGATGAGTTCCATGAACACCCCATGAAGATAAGGTATTTGTCAAGTCTTGTTCAACCTGGAGTCACTCTTGGTACATAGTAGGCACTCATAAATGAATATTGCCCGACAAACTAAGTAAATGAATGACTAATCATGGGGTAGTAGAATAAACATTTCAGGGAGCTCTTGAATGGTCTAGAATTTTAAATAACCCAATTTTTGTTCTATAAAATTGAAAAGACCTGATTGGCCAAATTCTAGTAACAGTGATACCACAAAGTACAAAAACAATATAAGCAGACACAAATAGCTTTTAGGAAATACTACCACAAAATGATTTACTAATTAATCAAGCAAGATAATGCAAACTTAGATTTTATTAGTAGTATATGTAGGGTCTGGATTTCCTGATCAAAGATTACTCTGCATTTGTTTAAGAGGCCATTATACAGATTAGGGATTTGAATTATTCTGTGTGGTTCCAAAGTGAATAACTTGAATCAATGGGTAGAAATTTACTTGGAGCCTCAATTTTAGTTTAATACAGGAACAACTGATTAGTGCCAAAATTTTTTTCTTTCTTAAAAGCACTAATTTTAAAGTAGTGAGTTTCCCATTGCTGAAAATATACAAGCAGAGGCAGGATGATGATGTATTAGGATATGTTAGGAATAAGACACTTTTCACATGAATACTTCCCTAAGATTTTATCAACTTAGAGTAAATTCTCTCCTCTGAATTCAAAGGGTTTTGTCTGTAGCAATGGAGCTACACAGAAATATAATGCAAGTCATATATGTAATTTTAAATGTTTTAGATGCCATACTAAAAAGTAAAAAGAAACAGATGAAATTAATTGTAATAATGTTTTATTTACCTAATTTCCCCAAATACCATATAAGCCTATAATTGATATAAAATTAAGAAGATACTTTACATTCACTTTCTCCTATTAAGACTTCAAAAACCACTATGTATTTTACACATCTTAATTTGGAGTAGCCACATTTCAAATGCTCAACAGCCATATGTGGTTTGTGGCTACCTTTTCAGACAGTACAGATCTGTAGTAATTATTATTATTATGACTTTGAAAAGAACAAATAGCTCATTATTAGTTTGAAATCTACCACAAGAGTAATGTCTTACTAATGAGAGTCAAGATGCTAATGTTTTAGTCAATAAATTTTAGTGGATTTAGACAATTCTTACAATGTCCATCTTATTCACTTGCATTCAGATATGTTCTCTGAGAGGAATTTTCCAGAAGCCTTCTGGGGATAGGAAAACTTATGGGAATGGGTTCCACATGATCTATCAGGAGTCTCTATTCCTCATTTAATGTGTACAGTACCCTACATTGTACTTCAGTATCTTACATATTTGAATGTAACGTTATTTTACTTTCAACATTTTATGCTTTGTCTCACCAGATTTTTTAATCCCTGAAGTTCAGAATATATGTTATGTACTCTATTTTCCATAGCAAATATAACTTCTGTTTTTTTTTTTTTTGTATAGAAAAGGTACTTACAATACCAACTACTAGTTTTAGAACATCCAATGTATTAACCGAATTAACCAGTGACCAATTTTGTAACGGAAATAACCATAAGTACTCAACCCAATTATTTTGGCTATACTATTGACCAGATCAGACCAGCCATTTGACACCTGTGTGATTAATACTCTTTGTTCAGAAACAAGGAGTAGGGAAAATTTAGATGCTTCCTTAAGAGTTCACTGGTTTACCACTAGGTCATAACAATTCTACGGCAGGTGCTTCTCTAACCAATTATTTTTATATATCAATACTTGGTCTTTGTTGTTTTGTAATTTAGAATTATTATACAAGTTTATCAAAGAAATGCATAATAAGCAAGCTTCCATAATTTAATAGCTCACTCATGAGTCACCGAAGTTTAAAACATATAAAGTATATAATGCCTGCTTTTTAAACTCAGAATTATGATAAATCACTTAAAGAAATTGAAAGCAATGTGGATAAATCATCTTAATTATTACATAAATTACTATTGAATTCAAAGAAAATATATGACCACAGAAGAACTAGAATCACAATTAAATCACACAAAGTTAGACGATGTACACAAGATAGGTTTTAGAATACACAGAAAATAATCAAATAAAGATTATAATATGGTAGGGAGGAATATAAACCAGGCATAGGTTCTGCACAATTTAATTTTTTACTTACCTTTTCATCTTAACAGCTTTAACATGACTGTGTAGTCATACAAAATACAAATAAAGTAAAACATACGAAAGTTTAATAAACAGATAAATGGACACAAAAGAAAGAAGAGACAGAGAAACTGAGAAAGACAACACTTTGTTTTCCTTGATTTTTTAATGTTTCAGTTTGCTTAACAGCTATTAATTGTGCTTTGCTCTATGATTTAAGATTAATGAAATTTAAGGCTTTGTTAAAGTCTTAGCATTAAAGGTGACTTATATAACAAGTTAACAAACAATAACATACTGAAAAAGGTAAAATTAATTACAAATGGATTCACTGTAAATTGGAATTACTCAGACACACTTTATAATTTTTAAATTGTAACCTTACTTTTAGTTAAATATTACTTCTAAGTGCATAGATACTAACATAATAATGACTGTGTTTACACAGACAGCAAAGTAAACATTTGTTAATATGGACTATGTACTCTCAATAATTGTGATAAATGGCCCCTACATTCAAATTACACTAATATCTAAATCGCAAATAAATAATCTGAGTGCTATAGATTGGTTTAAAAATGCTTCAAATCAATCAGTCTCCTCTTTCCACTCTGCAGCTTTGAAAATTTATTTATCATTACAATGTTGGTATAAAAAATAAAATAATTCATGGAAATCAAAAAGAATAAAGTTTCAAGGACCAGTAACATCCTGTAACACAGAAAAGACATAGTACTGATATGGTATGAAGAGTTATTTCAAATCCAAATATCTGGAGAGGAAAGAAAACTTACAAAGAAAAATATGCATATTAGAAAGACCTATCTAGAATGAAGATAATCACATAGTTTATAGATTCATTCACTCACTTACTTTAAATTCATAAGAGCAAACTCCAAAAAAACATGAGAAATTAAATTTAAGAAATAAAGCAAATTGACTCAGAAGAGTGACACTATATTGGCTGGATTCTTTTACTAGTTAGGTAAGGTACTGGTTTATCTTTGAATGCTTTGAGGATGAGAATGTGAAAATGAGGTAACTTCCCAACCTTGTGGAGTTAATTAAAGGATGTTACCCAGTACATCAGCTTTTGAATTGATGAGATTAATCTCATGGTCATACTTTTCAGAATTAGATAGAAAATATATTGATTTTGTTAAGATATATTGGTGGTTCAAGAATCAGCCCACTGCCTGCTTTTTGTTAAATATAACTTGGAATATTTCTTTACCTCATGATTAAATGAGTTCAGAAGTAGCAGCTGAAATAGGAGAAGAAAGGATTGCACTGTAAAAATATATGAGGGAGACAAATGAATTAAAAGCAAAAATACAACACTTTGGACAACTGTGTGTTTTTTCTTTTTTCTTCCTCCTTCCCTTTCTCCCTTCCTCTCTCATTTCTGCTTTTTTGTTCAATTCTTTTTGTTTTTAATACAAAGAAGTGCACTGAAATCATTGCTTCTTTAGGTGAGATTAGACATGTTTATATTAGCATATAATATACCGACAATCAACACCTGATACTATAAACAGAGGTAATAAAGTACGCTGGGTTTCAGCATGCTGGAGTGGACAAAGCAATGAACCAGGATCTGACATTTTTCTAACCACGCTGTGAGAACATGGGCAACCCACTGGCTCTCATAGTCCCCTGTAAATATCTGAAAGTCCCTGGTCCAAGGAATGATTACTTTTGCATATGATGATGACTGATCAGAGGAATAGTTTTCCTTCTTAAAGGATGACAATCAGGAATCACCAAATAGCTTTACATATTTAAATATCATGCTAATAAGACCCAGTTAGTTCTAGCAAATGACATTGCTCACCAAACTGGATTAACATCTACTTTCAAAACATTTTAAATGATTGTAAGAAGGATTTGTTACTAAATTTTCAACAGAATTAACCTCGATAAAGGGATAGCAAACTACAAATGTGAGAAGAAGTTGTTAATATAGGAATTCTGTTGCTAGGCTCATTTCTTATTTATTTCAGTGAAATAAAATTAGCAGGTATAGTATTACATGGCTTGGATATTAATTTGTTAATATTATTTAAGGATATTAACTGTAATTGTTACATTTTTAGCACCCTACAAATTATGCAATTCCTGTGGAACTTTATCAAAGTTTTTACTTATGTTTTCTGTTATAATTTCTTTCTAGAAAATTTTATTAAACAGTGTATGTGTATATGCATGTGTACAACAATACACATGTATTACCATATAGGGGTGTACACATACAGGCACACACATATGCAAATAAGAATAACCATACCAATTAATGGGCCATGTTCTCTTCTATCCGAGGAGGTGTTAAATTAGAAAGAGACTACGAAGTGGAAAAAGATCAATATATTTGCATTGATAAAGTTGATTACTGAAGATTAGGTATTACTTAAAATTTTCAAATCCAATAAATCTCATTTTGACATTCTAGGTCATGTTTATAAGAGGTATTATTTATTACCCACTGATGTTTAGGAAAGCCAAAACATTTGTCTAAACTATTGTTAACATATTTATACATTACTTTTCACATATAAAGCCACTATTTAAGATAGATTAGACCCAACCACATAGAGTTTTTTTCTTTCCCCTGATTTATTCTCTATTAAATGGGAGACTCACTGGCTTTCTCATAGCTGTGTGTGTGTGTGTGTGTGTGTGTGTGTGTGTGTGTGTGTGTGTGTCTGAAAAGTCTCTGATCCAAAGAACGATTACTTTTCCATCTGCTAACACTGATTGGAGGTCAAAAACTTGACACTGTAATTATAATAGCAACAAAACTATGAATATTTACACATATGATACCAGACAGTCCAAATCTCATGTGACAATTACACTAAATACATATAGAGAAACTGCTTACATGAATTATAAAAGCAATTTTAAGGCCCATTATGGAAATTAAAGAATATAGGGTATAAAATATCTAACGGCACATAACTCTTTTTTTTCCCAATAGCACATAAATCTTAATAAAGAATTGAAGATATAGAAAACAAGTTCACCTTTCTTTTGGTTGGTACGAATTGCAGGGCCAATAATTTAAACATTTCAGCTCCATAGAAATGAAGACAATTTAAATAGGCAAATTATACGTATAAGTTTTATAATATCTTGTAACAAGGTAATTACCTATATTAATAGGATATAGCTAGAAAAAAATCTGTTTAGTCAACATTATTTTGAAATTATTATAATGTGATAAATATATCTTGATGCATATTTTATTCTTGAAACTCATATGTAGACTTTCATACTCAATGAGTCTTGAATTCTGAGACATTTTTCAGCTCACCATCTTCTTGGCCCTCACATGTAATAAAGTCTAGGTTAGTTCTTAATGTCTGTAGACCACTGGTTCTCAAAGTGGATCCCAGATCATTAGCATTGATATCACCTAGAAACTTCTTAGACATGCAAATATCAGGCCACACTCAAGGCCTATTGAATCATAATCTCTGTGGGCAGTAGGGGCAGGCGATAGACAGCAATCTGTGTTTTAACAATTGCTCCGAGTACAGAAAGTTTTGAAAGTCACTGCTCTACACTATCACTTCCTTTTCATTCCCAGAGATACCCCTTTATTTGAGGTACTCAATGTTTCTCATCTAGACTATCACCATGGCTTCCTAACTGGTTTCCCTACTTCCTGTTATTATTCAGTTGAATTCTCTTCCCAACCACTATTGGACTAACCTTTCAACAGTGCATTGAAAACAACAACAACAACAACAACAACAACAACAACAACAAAACATTAAGAACTCCTCATCACCGACTGAATTAAGCATAAACTATTTGTCTGGTTGTCATGACCTCTCCACACTGTGTCTAATCATCCTCTTCATTCTTATCATCCACAACTAAGCTTCATGCTCCATGCTCTACATTTTGTAGGTAAACAATGTACTCTCCACTGAACACTCCATACACTCTTGAGCTTTTTCATAGGTTATCCTGAATTGCTACCTCTTCTATGTTGCTAGAGTGGCTGGTAAATTCACTCAGCATACACTCATTCTTGGCCCAATATCCATGAACATACCTCACTCCACAATTAAACAATAAGCTCCTTGACTTCGTCATACCTTAGCTAGCAATACAGGTACCACAGAACCAAACATTATGACCTAAAATACTACATTGTTGGTAAGAGATCATTCATATTGGTCCCTTTTCCCAACCATTCCTTCAGTAATCCTTTAAGACCTACCTCAACTACCATCTCTCCCAAAATGCAGACTCCCTTCTCCAACTTGGCTTCTCAGAAGATGGAGAGGAGTAGAGCTGCCTTATTTCTGCCCTCTATGCATCTGTTTCCTGTTATCTTCTTTTCCTGACAGTATCTTTCTCATCAGCACCCTGCTACACCACCATGTTCAGAAGCCCTAAGACCGAAAGAGTTGAGACATATTGTCTCCCCCCATTGATTTCATTGACTTTACCTGGGTTAGGAAGTTACCACTGATTCATTTCTATAATTCTGACCATCCCCATTAAAACTGCCATTTTCTCAAACTGATTTCATACAGATTAGGAGAAATTAAGCTTTCTCAAAGCAATCAGATATTACCGACAAACCTAAATGAAATAGGAAAAGGTAGCATTTCATGTCATATTTGGGACAAGCAGAACTTCCTAGCATTTCTTATATTGGTCCACTTGATAATCTATAAGGCTGGTCCTTACAATGGAAATAGCAAAGACATCTTCTTGATCCCAGTCCATTTCCTGTATTATAAACCTACCTCTACACTTTTAAAGGCCAGAAGGAGAAATCAGTCATTCCTCCATTTCTTTTTCCCATCAATTTCTGTCTCAATTCTCAAAATCTGGCCATTCAAAGCTAATATATAATATGATGGAAATAATTGTGGATATGAAGGATTTCTACCATTTTGTTTTTATAAAGTAACATGTAGATTTTTAAAATGTATGTTTTTACATATCTTAAGTCATTTGATCTTTTATTTGCTTAACCAACTGAGCCACCCAGGCGCCCAAGTCATTCGATCTTTACCACAATCTTGAGGTGGCTCTGAGAGGTGAAGTGTCACATCCATGATCACATTCAAAGCAAGTTCTGTGGCTTGAAACTAAGAACTTTTTCCTTTCACCATGCTGTTCCTCATTAATGGTTAAAAGTTCCCACTAGAGAGAGCTGCATCTGATGGACAAGTTCTCAACCAATCTAAACTGAGGACCACAGTGGCCAATGCCTTCCGGATTTTGTAATTTCTTGTCATGGACAGTCTTTGCAGAAGACATAAACTTTGTCTTCTTCACCAAACAATGAATCCAGGGATTGTCAGTAAATTTTCAGGGTAAAATTTTGCTCTACTCAAGTGTCCTTTCTAGTTGACCTTTAAAAGGATCCTGAAGTTAGTTCTTATACAGAGTCTATTTTCTACCCATATATATTCCCAAGCTACTTTAATTTATTTAATCACTGTAGATTTTCTCCAAGATTATTCTTTTAAGTAAAACCTGCCCATAAACTCAACCATAAGAAGGGTATACTCCACCCCAATCTTCCCCATGCATAAGCTCTACTGTATTAGGAGCTTGACTTTGGGATCAAGTCACCTCTGAGAATTCCAGCACTTCCAGAATTACCATACTCTGTAAACAAACACACATACAGGTCATTATTTTAAATTCCTTATTGCATCAACAAAAGATCACTGGGCTGTCACACTTCAGAACTATTAAGAGCTAATCTAACTACTCCTAATTTTAGCTAGTCTAGCCCAGAGACTTTACACTATGTTCTATGGACATAACTTGTATCTCTTGAACCCTACCACAGGAAGGAGAAAGACAAAAGGACAGAAATCACCCATCCACTAACCCTCCTGTTATCCATTTTATACATTCTGTTCTAAATAATAACCCTTGGGGGGGTGGGGGGAGTGGTGGAATGCTTTCCTTTTAAGGATTACTAATCTAGTTTAACTCCTTTATCTTATAAACATTAAAATGGAATTTAAGAGAAACCACATGTTCTGCCTAATGCTGACAAAATTATGCCTCGGATTCCATCTTCCATGCCCACTGCTCTTCATATTATACTATGTGACTGCTGGAATTACCTCATTAATTGAACATCTTCATGAAGATGTACTAGTATTAAGCATGTCAGATGATTGCAATGACTATTTAAGTTTGTGTTCGTAAACAGATATTTTTAAGTATCTTTTGCACCCGTGCATATTTCCATACTCACTAGCACGATGCAATGAACAAATCAGCAAAATGTTGGATAAGCTTTATCTCCATGTTTTTGGTTTCATCATGATGATGGAGCAGAATTATCTCTCAAAGCCCCCAGATGGGGTCACTATCACATCCAGTCATCTTTATTAATTTAGAGAAAAAGGAGTATTTTGAAAAGTGACAATGTGATTCTTTTGTTAATTAATATATAATTGAAAATATTTATTTAAAATCTCTAATGTCTTTCTTCAGTAAGGAAAATAAAAGAAGTACAGCGAGTGGCTCACCTAATGAATGATGTACAGAAGTAACTAACAAATGTGTACAGAACATAGGATGAAAATTCACAAACTTCTCTTGGCCATGCTAAGTCTGGCAGCTTCTATCATACAGGTTGAATTCTACTCATTTTTCAATATCTACAAGTCACAATCTTGTGACATAACTTGTCTCAATCTACTGTTGAAAGGATCAAGAAAATAATAGCACGTTTTCTCTGAAATATTCTCTAGCTTACTGATATATACAACAGGAGGAATACAAAACCTAGTAATGAAGTATTAGCATCCATTTCTTAAGATGACTGAAATAGCCTTTGGTTGTTTAGATATTACATACTCTAATGATAAGCCCTAGAAGTAAAAACGATTGTCTTAAACAGCAGAGTAAATTCTTACAAAAAACAATTATGCTGTGAAAGTAAATTTAGGAGCCTTTCAGATATTTTCCAGGTGAGGACAGCTTCCTTAAAATAGTACATAAATGAGTATCACTAACTCGTTAACTTAAACATTACAAAGATGAACCAATGCATTAAGGTAAGCTAATACCCTTTTTGCTTTGGGAAGGCGAGTTCTGAAGGTTAAATATGTTTCATGGGTATAAAGTATTTAAAATTCAAATCACATTTCAATATATTTTAGAAACTCTTTTAAATATGTACTAATACATATAACAGTGATACATTGGAATGCGTTAGAAAATAGAGCAATTGCAAATCATGCTATTATTGAGTGTCCATATTTTTCAAAATAATTTTCAAGCATATTCTCCCATTGTTCCAGGGGTCAACACTTACCTGACATATTACATATTTTCTCACAAATATTTCAAAAATGTTTTTTTCACTTAAGATTACTTATAGCAATTATCTGTATATGTAAATACATATATTTATTTTACATACATTTTTGTATTTGAAAGTATATTATATATATTGAAAAATGTGTCAATTGACATTTTATAAAATTGGGGGTAATTACCTTGCAACTTGACACTAACCCAAAAAAGTTGGATTTATATATTTTTATATATTTTTGCAAGCTACCTATTAGGTAAGATTTTGTGTTCATTAAATGTTACATAAATATAAAGGGTTATCATGCAAAAGTTCCATATTCCCTGGTTCTTCATTAAACTGAATATAGATAGACATATAAAATTACAAAATTAAGATATATAAGCTTTGCAATCATTTGTTTTCATGGCTTGAGCATGTCATTGTAGCCTAATGGGTTTCGTCACAGTAAGTATCGGCAATTAGCAAGAGCGAGTTAAATATACACACATACACACATGTGCACAACCAATAAAGAGATACAAACACCCTAGGTCATGCAGGAGATATACAAGGCCCCATTTTGGATATTTGATCCATATTACACACAAGCAATATTATATTTGGCAAAATAAGTCAGTAATGCTTTCCTTAGATGGATGTCTTTTGTGCTTTTTTGTTGTTGTTGGCCTGCAGCATGCTATTTGTTACTTTGCTGTAGGTTACCCCTGAAAGTACATATGTAAACCAGTACAGAATGCAGTTCTAGAATAGCTGTGGCATGAAAGGAAAAATGACAGAGAGAGAGAGAGAGAGACAGGGAGACTGGTGGGGGGTAGCGGGGAGAGATTGATCTCCCATGAGATTCAGTGGTAAAATTTCCTTATATACATTTTGGCCTTCATTTTCTTTTTGAAAACCTTGCTGTGGGGGTCGCTTGCCCCCTTCAGAGTACTGCGCAACCTTCGCAAGAGATCATTTATCACTAGTTTCCACCTTGGAGCAGATCTTCCTACCTTTCCAGTCTTAATTCTGTGAGAAATGGCTGCAAATCGGTGGTTGAGCTCTGAGATTTTGGGCTCTACTACTTTCCTGCAGTGGTCGCCGCGGTTTGCCATCAGGTTTGCTGCTTGGTCACGCGTGGAATCCACCTTTGGGCGCATGTCATTCATTTCAGCCTTTAAACGCTATATTCCGTGAGCAAGAGACAGGGCTTGACGTTAGTAATTAAATGGAAGTTGAGAGAGAGCCAGAGAGTGAAAAAGAGAAAGAGAAAGAAAGAACGAGTACATGCAAAGGAATACAGAGGGAGGAAAAAAAGCCAACATCCATAAAATAGAGGAGACTCAGGAAAATAGATCACCGTCCTTGTTTAAGCTGAGTCTAGGCTTATTTTCAGTCTGAGGAAGGATGAGGGATATTTTCCTGACTTCTCTATGTTGCCCGCAACAATCATAATATTGAATATTTAGTCTTATTTTATCTTAACTCTACTCAATTTCATAGCTGTGGAGCAACCTTAATATATGCTCAGGAGGAAAGGTAGCTGAAGAACAATTTTCTATTCCTCCTGGGTACTTTTGAGTTCCTTTTTATTATATTGAGTGTCATGGGGAAAAAAATGGATTTTCCAACAGATAAGGATTCTGTGTCACAGACAGAGGGAGTGAGGAAGGTTCTGCCTGACCCAAGGGGTCAGAGAGGGTATAAGTGAAACCACTCAGGTCCTATTAATTCAAGGGCCTTGAAGGAAATTCACCATAAGATGGCATTCCTTAACTACACATCAAAGGACAAGAGAGAGTAAGATAAGGTACACACAACAGAGTGAATATGTTTTGGGTAGCCTGAAATACATCAACAGTTTTTCATTAAAAATAAACTATAATCTTGGGAAAAGAATAATTTTCATAAAAAAGAAACAAATGAATTGTTCAGACAGAAACTACAATTTTTGAGTGTTAAATAGCAACCCACTAGTTAATTACCATTATTTTGGCAAAACAAAATAAGGAATCATTAATTTAAATGGAATTTGTTAAAATTCAACTCTTCCTATTTACTTTTGAAAGATGTTATCAAATGGAGATAACATAGTATCAATAAGATAAATTCACACATTATACCTCTCATATCCTTTTATAGGCACCACTTTTTTTTTTTTAATGAAGATTAAGTTGCCTTTCAGAAAGATGACTCAGGACATCCTAATAATTGGTTTCAATACACAAACAGAGAACACAAAGCCATGTTTATTTTACATATAGTTAAAAATAAAAACATCCAGATTTATATAAGCTCAGTACTGTTACTAATTACGAAGATTTGGATATTGCATAGGTAAAATGTCCAGATGACTGGATTTCAGGTGTTTACTCAGATAGGCTCTGAATGATACCGGGAAACTGATCCTTATGTTAGCTATAAGAACACAGTACTAACAAGTCAAATGGGCAGGAATTTGCAAAATGACACCAAAATAAATCCTGGAATCCCTTTGTCATCAGAGTTTGTTTTGGGTAATTAGGTGAGAGGTGGATATGAACAGATATCCAGATTACAAAACTCTTCAAAGTCATTAACCCCCACGTGAATTAAGAAAGTAGGGAGAGAAGGAGAATAGGAGGGGGGAAAGAAGGAAGAGAGGAAGAACTTTTTTCATTCTTATTAAGAACTCCTTGATGATCAACATAATTGGTGTGCAGTTAGAAAATTACTTTTCATAATATTTTATTTGCTACCTTAAGTATGTCTTCTTTTTGCTGAGGTTTCTTTTTCTCAGATTCATCCAAAAGTGCTTCAGCCTGAATGATCCAGTTTGTGATGTAATCCACATTCTGGTCAAAGTTTTCCATGTGTTTCCGGTATTCCTTAATATTACAGAGATATACCATGATATAACATTGGTTAGATAATATTCTTCAAAGATTTGTCCTACTTTCTATAATGTTAAAAGGCAAAAAATATTAGTATCAGTCAAATCATACTTAGGTGTGATCTCCATATAAAATACAGCAGAGACATGGCAAAATATTAAAATATAGTTAAAGGTGTTAAGAGCCACCATTTATGTGAAGTTGAGGAACGTGCAGACATAAATGTCATTATTCAAAGCATACATAATTTCCTTCTCATAATGGAGAGGGGTTGAAAATCCTCTAGCCTCTTCTCTTACCAACAAAAGGTTTAACCACTCTTCCGCTCGGGAAGTGACAGCTATCCAGTTACTATTCAGAAGACTCAGTTTATCTTCCACCAAGGTTTCCTTCTTGCCCAAAACCGTTTTCAAGGCCTCTCCTAGCTCTGTGACACTCTTCAGGTGAACCTTCTGTTTCTCAATCTCTTTCTGAGTAGCCTGTGAAAAGGACAGTATTTGAGCTTGGAGTAATAAACTGTAGTCTTTAGATTTAATGCTTTTGAAATGGCTGTGAGTATGGTTACTCTGGTAAGATTTTTCAATGATTTAAAACTTCCATATGTCTTTATGAATGATGAAAATCATACCATATACATTGTAGTTTCCTTACTGGGTATATATAAGCATATATGTATACAGAAACATGATGAATTTCTATTTATGATTGTTTACATTTAACAGATAAACATACATATTGTTCATCTAAACATATTTATATTAATTTGTAAATGTACTGGGTGAAGACAGACCTTAGAAACCTCATCCACAAATAAGCAACTGCTTTTAGAAAATTCAGCAATTAGTGTGCTCTTGTATTTCTACAGTAGAAATTTTCAGCATTTTGGTGCCACAAACCTATTTGGAATCTGGTGAAACGTAAGGACTCTTTCTCATAATAATATTTTTTAAAGATTTTATTTCTTTATTTGACAGAGAGAGAATGTGCACAAGCAGGGGGAGCAGGAGAGGCAGAGGGAGAAGCAGGCTCCCCGCTGAACAAGGAGCCTGATGCGGGTCTCGATCCCAGGACCCCAAGATCATGACCTGAGCTGAAGGCAGATGCTTAACCAACTGAGCCACCCAGGCGCCCCTCTCATAATAATATTTTTTAAAAATAAATGTAAGTCCACTGGATTTTAAAGAAAAGGAGTTCTACCGGAAAATAATATACAAAATATCTTTTTAAAACCTGTAAGATAGTAATAACTGTCTTCTTGCCTAACAGGTGTAACTACAATAATCTAGCAGCAGATCTTTAGGATAATTCGAAAGCAGTGATGACCATAACTGGTGTCTTGGAATTTATACAATGACTAGAACATGATGTAAAATTATCTGCCATTTTTACTGATGGCAAAGTTGCAGGAAATGCAGCTATTACTGGGGTTTGCTGCTCACATTCGTCATTGAAAAAAAATACTTAATTTCAATTAGAGGTCTGTGAAAATAAAGAGGTAACAGGAAAACCCCTAAGAAAGCACCACCACTTTCTAAGACTTGATTTACAAAACTTGAAAACAAGCACATTTCATATTAGAAATTATGTAGAAAGTTGATAGAAAAACTGATCCTGGTACAAATGTCTGCAGTCAGCTCTAGCCCCAGCCCTTTTCTGGTGATGTATCATGGCTGACCAGGTGACCACCTTGCACTTCCCTGCCTCTGCCCTGATCCCTTTCTTGTCCTCACTCAGTTGTGGGACATTTCACTAGGGAGTAAGCCAGACCAGATCCTCACGAGAAGTTTAACTGAAAGATACAAGGACTGTGATAACACACCAGCTAAGTCATTTAGAAATGGAAGAGATGTTTTCACCACAGCAAACCAAAGCCATAGTAAGACAAAATCACTGGAAACAGCAACGGGAAGAAAGAGGAGGAAACCCATCTGCAAAGAGGCAAATGAAACATGCCCAGAGAATAACAGAGGTGGTCCAAGTAATCGAGACTGAGAGCGAGGGTCTCTATGAGGCCAGCTTGTATCTCATCTTTAAATTCTAGATGCTCTATGGTTGTCTTTCCTTCACATGCTCAGGCCTGTTGTACTCAAAATCACTACATATATACATTTTGTTTTTGCCTTTCATATCACAAAAATAGGGGGAATAAATTTGGTAAAAAGACCGTATAAAGTAATTTGTGCACAAAAATACTGTTTCTCCTATCCCAAAATAATCTTTTGTATTTGTGTTTTTCTTTTCCAATAGAAAAAATACCTGAAATTCAAGTAATTATTGCCAAATGCATTTATTGGCTACCGTGTAAAGGGTCAGCTGTAATGCAGGTGTCATCTGTAATACATGGGTGAACTTAGCTGTTCATAGAAGGAATTCCTTCATGTAGCAATCATAAATGTTACTGAGCTCCTACTAAAGACATCACTGTTGTAGCAATGACATAGGTGATTCTAGTTAATGTCTTTAAGAAAATTAATGAGAAATGCCTCCTTTGCATGAAAACAGCCCCTCTGGAGTTTGACTTGTGTGTGGTCCTGGGCTAGATTTTATCCCTTTCATTCCTTTCATCTGCATCCTTGTGTACAACACAACTTTTACAACCGTATATGGTGGCCATTGTTCTATTCACAATAAAATGACAGAGAAAGTCTCTGTCCTTATAAAACTTATACTCAAGATGTATTTGTCAAAGATATGGAAAGATAGGCAAATGAACATGCCCTCCTTCCTACATTCATTCCAGACTAGTGGCTTGTCACCAGAGATTATTTATTTGCGAAGATAACACCTCACAAAGTTGACTCTTACTTTGTGTTTGGATTGGTAAAAACTGTCTTAAAGATGACACTATGTTTTGGCTTTGATATAAAAAGTTGTATAAATAGACATTTGTCTTTTCTATGCCAGGAAATGCAATTGAAGACCATGGAAATTTCCAAATCTCAGAAGGGTTAGAAGTTTTGAATTTAGGAAATATTGTTGCAGAAAGTTCATGGATCACAACCAACTATTATGGACTAAACATCTGCCAATTCTATAGCTAATTTTCAAGAGAAAATGTTTAATGTCTAGGGATACTTCATTCAGTTAATGAAAAGAATAAAATAGGAAATGTAGATAATTTCTAGTGTCACTTCAGTTTCCCCAATATTATAGGATACAACTCAAAGGCATGAAAGTTATTGTCATGATGAACATGAACTTGAAAAAAAGCAGTGACTATCGTGGTGATAATAGCACCAAAAGTGATTCACTCTTTCCACTCTTAGTGTAAAAAAAACCTAGAGTTAAATCTTCACATTTGGCATTCAAGAACAAACTGGTATTAAATAATTTGTATAAATTCTATTTTTCATAAGGAAAAATATTGTGCTCATTGAACAGATTTTTATTTTTCCTACAAAAAGTATTTTTCCCTTAGTTTCAGGTGTATAACATTTACTTTAAAATATTATCATCTTAGACTTCAAAAAATACACTGATCTGACTTTCTGAAGATCTCATTAAAGTATCAATTAGTGAATTTGCTTTTGGTGCTTAATATCCACTCTGTACTGTGTCATTCACTGCCAGAGATTAGAAAGGAGGTAGTCTTTGCATACCCTGCTTTAATTTTACCCACAGTGTAGCTGCAGAGAAAGGCTAAAGCACAATCAAGTAATTTGGCATCATACTAGAAAGAATGTAATTGTTTGACAAAAATGAGTCATGGCTGGGATGAGCATGAATGGCTTTAAGGGAGGGGGGATACTTGGAACTGAAGTTCACCATTAAGGATCGGATGGTTTGGATTGACTACAGACCATGTGCCAAACAATCCAGAAAATATGAAGGTCAGAATCAAAAGCCACCAAAAGAAAAATATGGAGTACTTACTGGAAAATAAAAAGGTAAATTTTATGACGTCAAGGAACTATTCCTTGGCTCTAATGGTTTCCTGTACAATAAGAATGTCTATGCTTGCTGATATATTGAGAACTGAACTACTGGACTGAAATCCAGCTACTGTTTTGGCCATTCTTTCCAAACCCTCACTCATGCCTCTCGAAGGGATGTAGTTTCTTAAGTGGTTGGTGAGATGGGGAGAAAGAGCTGATCAAACATGATACTTCCTTCTCTTAAAAAGCATCCAATCCAATCCAATCCTCAGCACACATGCCTTCTTTGGCTGCTGTGTTAGGTGAGGGATGGAGAAGGTCCTGAAGGGGCTACCCTAATGAATGGACAAGTTCAAATTCAGTGACTAAATTGATGAAGTCGTAACTCAACTTTTAGGGATTTTTTTTTTCAATCTTGTGGTAATGTGACAGCTTCTAGGGTTGATTTTAAGGCTGAATAAAAAACAAAATTATCACATTCAGTTTTATTTTGACCTATGAGATGGCCATAAGTCCAATTTCGGGAGTTTCACCAGCAGCTTAATGTGAACTACATGCCTGGCACCAGGGGTTTTTAATGACATAGAAAAAATATCAGCTAAGAGTACTACTCAGTTTGAATATTAACTGCCATAAAATCTAACATACTTTTACTGTCCATATGTTTAATTTGTAACATTTGATACCAGTTCCAGCATAGAGTAAAAATATTAAACACTAATTTCCATGATTTCAAAGACATAAATTTGTTGTCGACTTCTTCCTAGCCATAAAAATTTTCAAATCCTACTCCAATTTCCTTATTAAAAAAGGGGTGGCATAGGTTAACTTCTCCTAATAAAGATACCCATGTGTTCAAGTGAAGGATGGAAAATACATTCTGATTCATTCTTCATATCTGAAAGTTAAATCACTCGAGTCTAATTTAAAATGGCATTAGGTTCAGGATTCACTCATCAGCTTATCAATTCATTTCACTGATGGGTTAGCAGGATGGGAAAACTCATTCTGTTGGTTTCTAATGATCACACCATCATGAGATGGAAACATTTTTGTTAATTTTATTTAAAGGTGAAATAGTAAAAAGTGTAAGTTTAATTATCTGATCCCACAGGAACACATCCACAACTATTTTCTGACAGGCGCAGAGAAACACAGCCCACTTGGACTTGACCTCTCACATTTTCAGAGGTCCAATGGCTTCCAAAAGTTTTCCTGGAATTTCCCAGTGACTTAGATTCTTAAAATAACTCCTCTGACTTACTGTCATTCCCACTCCCCTCCCCCAACCTTGTTTATCTCTGAATGTCTCCTGTCCCATAGGTTCTATCGTCATTCAGTCCCATATTTAGTTAAAAAAAAATGTGCCACAATACCATTTCCATATATCTTCCTCCCTTTACTAAAATGCTACTGAATTCTTGTTTATTTTAGCTTTTTCTTAATCTCTTATGCAACTTCCCTCTAATATGGATGAAGGGTTAACTAACACACCCAAAAGGATGTTTTAAAATGTTCCCCTTCCCAAGTGGATTCGGCATTTTGTTAGTCCACATAATTATACCATTTCTGGTCATCAGGAATGGGAGAGAGTTCTTTCACCTCTAGGTACAAAATATAGTTATGGGAAAATAATTTAAAAATTACATTATTTCTATTCTAAAATGCATTTCTCCCATATTAAGATTTCTGAAATTGACATGACACTTAGAATTTGTATTTGTGTTTAAGGTGGTGGTGTTTCTTTTGATCTACAACAGCTGTAATTAAATCAACAGTGTATCATACAATCTAATGTCTTAAGTGTGATAAAATATGATATTGTTTTTGCAGGTCCCTACATTTCTCTGTCATGGCTAGAGGTTTAGGACACATTTTATTATTAGGCTAATGTGACGGAATAATATAATGATAAATCAAAAAAGAACATAAAACATTAAATAGATTTTATGGCAATGTGTATTGACGTTTTATTAATAATGTATTGTCTATTAAAGAAGAATTTCATGAAAGCAGAATGTGCAGAACAGAAATTATAGCTATAACTATAATGACAGTGAATAGTGACTCCAATGGCATTTAACAGATGTTCTATTTTCTAAGTAACAGCTGCTTGATGCATTCATTGTACCAAGTTAATGGCCTGCTAGTGTTATTTCACTTCACAGATAAATTACTATGCTCGCTTTAAAAAAAAGATACGTAATTTTTCATGGGGATGATAGTGTAACAGACTTTAGAAATAAGTAATAGTTCTCATGCTTTTATAGCTGAGAGGAGTGATGAGTTGAAGCAATTATCCAGATAATCTAGGACCAGAGGCCAGATCTCTTTAAACTGTGAAAGGTAATTGTTTAAAAAAAATACAGGCCATGGTTGACTAAACTGAATGTAGACCTCATAAGAGTACTTGTATTGCATTATCTAGTGGTTCTCAAACTTTGCTGAATTATTAGAGACACTGGCCACACTCAGGCCAATTAAATCATAATTTCTGGGGTAGGCTCCAGGCATTGATAGGCTTTTAAATTTTCCCAGGTGATTTCAATGTGCAGCCAATGCTGAGAACCAATTGGCAAACAAAATGATGCATTGTCACAGGATTTTATTGGGTGATTGTCACTAAATTTTAGGACTGAAGTGAAAGCAGAAAGATAATTGAGGAAACTTATCACTGTTCTTCCTCATGTTGAATATTATAAAAACCTGTCCCTGAAATCAAAATGAAAATCACAATGACTTGTTACATAAGTGGCTTTTGAGACATCAATTATTTTGCATTATTTAATACCCTGAATTGAATTCAACGTTTGTGTGTATGTGTGATTCTCTCAGGCATCTCTTGGTATCCCGACGCTGCTGTTAATAAAATCTAATGGTCAATTTATGAAAAATAAGAGATATGAACTCTCCAAAAGCTGATGGATTTAAAGTATAAAAGAACTGAAATAATTTTTCCAGGGAATTATATTTGATCATTTTAATTTTTATATAACACTGTGAATATTAAAAGGGCTTTAATATAGCTGAATTATTTAAGTGGCTTTGAATTTTTGACTACTGAAACTAAATCGGAAATACATGAAATCTGCTAGTGGTTAAATCAGAAAATCATATGGATTAAACTTTGCTGAAGCTTACATTTTCCAAACATAATGATCATCGGAGATACAAACTTCTATTTAATCATATAACTATCTACTTTCCTACAGTTACTTTTGTGCTCAATTCCTATGCTAAATAATTGAAGCCATAATGGGATATTGAGAATCAATGGACTTATATCCAACTAATCAAAGTGACTTTAAGACAAATGCACACAGGATTGTCATTTTATTATTTTCATACAGACTTATTTAATCTGCACTTTAAATTTAGCCATTGTGTATATTTTTTTTATTGTGAATGACAAATAACTTTTTTGTCACTTTAGAATTAGATTACCTTAAAATTATAAGAAAATATGAATTCTAACAATAATTATAGTGGGAAACAGCCAATGAAATCAAAGATAGTATTGGATTTTAATTGTGGGTTTGCTGTGTGCCAGGACTTCTATTTTTGCATCTATAAAATGGGAGTATTTAATCAGATGATTGTTCATGTTTCCATTTGTTCTAAAACTTACCATAGTTTTCGAAGCACACCAGCGTTTTTCTCTTCTCTCAAAAAAATGTTTTGTCATTATGTTTTAATTGTCATCTCTTAAATTGCAATTTACTTTATTGAATGGATATTTACTGAGCATGCACTATGAGTCATTATTATTTTATGTGCAGGGGAAACACCAGTGAACAAAACACATTTTTCCTTGTTCTCTTGGCAAGTGAAATTGTTAATGCCCATGCACTAGTCCAAGAAGATAGAAGCTGTCATGACAGCTCAGGGATCCTGTGCAGTGCTGGTCCTCAAACTCCCCAGGTGCTACTAATCTCTTCTAGTTTGCCTTACCATTTCCTTCCACTGTGTCTGTTTCTACTCTATAGACATCAGTGTTTCTGATCTCAACCCGGCAAACTCCCTTAACAGAGATTTGTAAGATATGAAGAGGGACAATGTCTAATCTTGAAACTGTCACAAACATGACAGTTACAGTTTCCTCAAGCCATCTCTGTCATCCAGACCATGCAGGTAGGAGTGATTCACACTTTCAAAATCTTTTTTTTTTTTTTTTTTTTTGAGAGAGGGAGAGAGATTGAGCAGGGGGCAGGAAGAGGCAGAGGGAGAGAGAGAATCTTAAACAGGCTCCACATTCAGCACAGAGCCCAACATGGGACTCAATCTCACAACCCTGAGATCATGACCTGAGCCAAAATCAAGAGGCAGATGCTTAATCAACTGAGCCACCCAGGTGCCCCTCAAAATCTTAATATTAATTTTTCCCTCTTTATCACCACTTTAATGGAGGTAGACTGAACTTCAAAATACAGGGAAAGGGCTACTGAGCTTTAGGAATTTCAAATTAGCATTAACTATATATATATAACTTTCCAACTCCCATTATTAAACTTTTATCTCATTTCTGTTATTATTCTAAAATGTCTGCTTCCTGTTATTTGACTTTAATTTTTTTTTTTTTACCTTTTAAAACTTTAGACTACCTTTTAAATGTGTTCATTTTTTCCTCTGTAACTGAAGTCTGGAAGCATAAGCATATGGTGGGAGCTGACAGGACAGTTTTTCCTGCTTCCCAGCTGTGTCTCCAGGTAATCAGCCTTGCTACCATCCTACCCTAGCTACTTCTGGAAGTTCTCTCATTCTTTCTCTTCTTGAGACCACCAAAAATCTGATTTGAGATACCTAAGAGATTCTCAGGTTTATAGTCTTCCCCAAGTAGATGGTACTTCTAAACATTTTGAAATGTTTCATATAGCACTCAGTATATTTTGGGAGAGCTATGTGTTCTAAAACCTATGAACATGTGACTATAGAATTTGGAGCAGGTGTAAAACCTAAATGAGAGATTTTTGTTTTGGAAAGTTCATTTCTACAACATTGTTGGCCTATCAAAAGGACCCTGGAGTGCCAAACTCCTGATACTCATTCATGAAGAAGACATGGAAAGTCCAGGGTCAGGCTCATGGCATTGGTTTTGCATGGAAGCATGCTGAGAGAAAAATGGCAACATAAACCTTTTTATTATGTTTATTTTAAGAATATTAATCAAGGTGCTATCTCATTTATGATCCTGTCTAATTTTTCTTCTGTATCTAAATTTTAGAAAAACACTCTCATTAGCACATTAAAACTATTTTAATGATAGTTTTAAAAATTTCAACACTTTTAATCTCAGAAGTATGTTTACTTCCATTTCAGTTATACAAGATGAATAAATAAACTCTAGAGATCTGTTGTACAATGTTTTGCCTATAGCTAACAATACAGTATTGTATACCTAAAAAATGTTAACTGGCTAGGTCTCAAGTTAAGTGTTCTTAGCATGGTAAAAAAAAAAAAAAAAGTATGTTTACTTTTTTTTTTGCTCAATAGGAAGCTTGGTGCCAATTTTTTTTTTTTTAGATTTTTATTTATTTAAATATTTGAGAGACAGAGAGGGAGGGGGAGGGAGAGAGAGAGAGAGAGAGCAAGTGCACACTGGGGGAGGAGCAGAGTGGAAAGGAGAGGAGGGGTAAAGAATCTCAGGCCGACTCTGTACTCAGCGTGGAGCCCAATGCAGAGCTTGATTTCATGACCCTGAGATGATGACCATGAGATCATGGCCTGAGCTGAAAGCAAGAGCCAGACGCTTATCCTACTAATCCACCCAGGCACCCCAGCTTGGTGCCAGATTTTGAGGCTTTAGTCTCCTCTGCCTATTCCACTATCCACGGGATATTGTGGGTATATTTCTGTGCAAAGTTTCCCACTATAATTTTCCCTTTCTCTGGTTTTCTATTTGTGCTTGACCAGATGAATCATATGTATCTCTATAAGCTACTCTAAATAATTTTTTTCTGGAACTAGATACACAATAAATAAGCATAATTAAAATAAAGTAGAAGTAAAGCTCAAAGGATTTAATTGTAGTCAATATATTTGAAAGTATGCTGTTTGAATAAACTAATGGTTAAGTAAATACTTCATTAGTAACTAAACTTGATGTATAAGATTATTCTTATTTAGACATTCAAATATTTTATATATAAATAAATATAATTTTTAGATCAACATAACTGAAATTCAATAGAAATAAATGAAACACTTTTAAAGTAAATTGACTCTACATATTCAAATTTTCTCCAAGTCAAAAATACTTGGAATGATTGGCAAGTACATTCAATGCACTGCATGTAAATGAATACTCAATTTATTTTGAAAAAAAAATCTGACATTTATTCTTTAAAATAGCAGACAAGACTAACAGTTGGAGTCAAGTTCTCCATCTACCAAGACAGCATGTGAAATGAGAATGTACTAAGGAATCATGGGGTTTCATGTATGAGTTTGATTTTTTCCTCTTAAAAAATTATCATAAATGTGACTGCTTTAGATCTGTAGGTCACATGTTTTTATTATATGATTGTAAGTTTTGAAAAAGCTTTCAGCACCTTTCAAGTGATTTTATTAAACAAAGCATGTAATTTGGATGCAAATGTGTATACTTTTACTTGACCATTAAGGGGTCTTAGAGTATATTATTAGTAGCTTAGTGTTTTAAAGATCCAGAAAAAGTGGTAAATTAATATATAAAAGAAATGCCACTTTTCCATGCTTTTTTCCTATTGGATCTCAAACTAGTATTGCTCTTTGGTTTATGGAAAATACTTTACAGATGGACTCAATAAGCTGACACATCTCCAGACCACTCAAGCCTTCTAATATGACAAGAATAATCTAGAAATGTTTGCCAAGCTAATTATATGATAGTATGATATTCTAATGGTTCTATGGTGAAGTTAATGCAAAAATATCTCCTTAGGTGGCTTACTCAATGACCTTATGGGGACTGTGGAATTCAGAGTTCTTGTGTGGCATACTTTCATAGTTTCACCTCAGTCAGTTGTAAATTGTAGTCAGAATTTTTAAAATCCCCTTTACTTTTAGCTCTATTCCTTTGTGCACAATTACGGTAGCATTCCAAATTATATTTATAAAGCTACCCCACTGTTATGAGCCGAAATGAGTCCCCTCAACGTTCACATGATGAAGTCCTAACCCCAGGACTTTAGAATGTGACCAAATTTGGAGATAGGAAATTTAAAGAGGCAATTAAGTCAAATAAGGTCATCACGGTGGGTCCTAATCCAATATGGCTAGTGTCCTTATAAGAAGAGAAATTTGGACACAGTCATGTACAAAGGGAAGATCATATAACACAGGAGAAGACAGTTATTCACAAGCCAAGAAGAGAGGCCTCAGAACAAACCAACCCTGTCAAAACCTTGACCTCAGACTCACAGCCTCTAGAGCAGGGAAAAAATAAATTTCTGCATTTGAAGCTACCCATCTGTGGAACGCTGTTACAGCAGACCCAGCAAACTAATATACCCATTAAACTGGATATGAACAATCAGAGATATTTTTAAGGGGAGGGTGACTGAGAAGAAAGCCTAGATGATTTTCACGCATCCTCTGCACGTACTACTACTTGCCCCCTGCACCTTTTACTATATTTCATCCTCAAATCATAAGGATTGTCTGGTCCTTCTTGTTTGTTTATGAGTACTTAATGGTAGAAACTGGCATCAGTAGGACATGGGTTTTTATAAAGAGAAAAAGATGATGGAGGTCTTTCTCTACCTTTATTTTTTTTTAAAGATTTTATCGATTGAGAGAGAGAGAGAGCACCAACAAAAGCGGGGGGAGGGAAAGAGGCAAAGGGAGAGAGAGAATCTTAAGCAGGCTCCAACCCCAGGACCCCGAGATCATGATTTGTGCCCAAACCAAGAGTCAGAGGCTCAACAGAGAGAGCCACTCAGAGGCCCTAGTACTTCTCAACCTTTATCTTATGATGCAAAACGCAGGGGTGATACTGCTGTGGCCAAAACTGTTACATGTCCCCCAGAATGTATTCTCTCTCAAACAAAATCTACTCATCATTTTAGCAGAACACATCGTCCACCCAATTAGGACCCATCTTTTGCCATCTTCCCTGGAAGCTAAACATCATCATGTGACTAACTTCTGGCAAGTGAAAGATGGGTAAAATAATGCATGGAGCTTTTATAACATCTTTAAGAGAGAGCTGGTGTCTTCCACTTCCAGTTTTCCCTTCCTTTTGTGGGCTGGGAGGGAGGTGTGGTGGTGAGCAAGTTTTACCATAAAAATACTAATACCCAGAGGACTGCAGAGCAATGAAATGAAAGGGAACTACCTCTTAGGAGAATTTCCTAAAGCAAAACTACTTCCCCTATCCAAAACTATCTACCTTAAATGAGATAGAAATAAACCGCTACCTTCTTGGAGCCATGGTATTTTTTTGCTTATTTCTTACAGCAGCCTAGCCTGCATCTAAGTATATGATTGCCATTGGTTCAAACCAAATTATCACACACAAAAATATAATACTTGTTTGGGTAATAAGGAAAAAAATAAGGCCACTTTAAATTTTAGCCTGTACCCTCTATACTTGCTACTAAAATAATCTCACAACACATACGATCTTGAGCTAATACATACAATTCAATATCTTATCTCTACCAACAAATCTATTCTGAGAGGAAAGAAAAAGAAATCATTCACTACTATTTACTTGAAAAATATTTATGTAACAACATTTTACATCTACTTGTCCTCTGAATTTACATAGAGAAAATCATTTTTCAGTTTTGGTGGAACTGTATGATTGTAAAGTTTTTACATAATGCAATTAAAATTTCCCAACTTTGGATAATCTAAATAGAATTGTTGAATTAGAAATACAGCACAGATCTTTTTAACATCTCACTGATACAGGCAAGGGTTTGCTAATTTAAAAAAACAATGGGGTAGAGTGCAGCTGTGATTTATTATTATTTTTTTAATGCCTAATGGCTCAGCAAAGGTTAAGATGAAACACATTATCAATATTGGCTGTTTCCTTTATATCAATGCACTTTCAAGTAATCTAGTAATGAATCAACTGAGAAAAATATGACGCTATGAGTGTCCCAACCTTACATTTTAGGGGAACAAAAATATCTGACTGGCTGTCAAGAGACAGAGCAAGAATTGACCAGCTTGGATTAAAGGAAAGCCTGGGCTCTTTGGCAGTGGAAATGACAGTGGCTGCATAGACCCCTTGAGTACTTTTTTTTAATTACGACGTCAGCAATCTGCTACTCTTACGAGCCCTGTTCAGCCCAACTGTCTGCAGTCTCTACATCCCTGCCCTGGTCATAGTGGTGGTGTCCCTCTAAAGCAGTCTGTCTGAGGCAAGCTAGGGAATGCTGAATCTCATCTTTGGATTCACTTTCTGACTAATGATGAATGTCCTTTTAGGAACTTATTCATAACCTACCTAATTCTAAACAAGTTTTGGGGAGATTCTTTCTAAATAAAGCGACCCGCTGGTTTTGCCATGATTCAGAAATACAGAGTTAAGGGCTACTGATGAATTTCTGAGGAAAGGGAAAGTGAAGCAAGATAATGCTTGTATTTCCACCACTGTTGCACATTAATAGTTCCTTATAAACTCACATTACTGTGTGTTTCTTGGTGTGTTAAAAATAACCTTCAGTGATATGGGTTTTACCTTTCCCCAGGCAACTTCAGAATCCAAATTACTAGGCATTCCTTCAACTGCTGATCTCTTGGTCAGCTCCGTATCTGTAGCCGCCAGCCATTCCGTCAGGGCATTCATTTCCTTTCGCATCTTACGGGATAATTTCAAGCATTTCTCCAACTGTTGCTTTCTTTCTGTCACCTGAAAAGAATGATAATAAAATGTAAATTAGTTTACCCCTTCAATTCAGGTTTAGGTATAGCCACTTAATAGGAACTTTAATATTTCTGTCATTTTAAAACAACATTTTTCTTACATTTTAAAAATAGTATTTTAGAAAAACTGTATAGTCTCAGTATTAATGGTGAATAAACACAGTCTAGGAAAGATGAGCTCCTTTCTCCAAAAGGCTGTGTCCCGTACCGGATAGGGGGAAAAAAAAAAAGCTGTAATTATTTTCTTCAATACAAATAAAAAGAACTTATGGTCACATTTTTTAAATATACTGAATAATGTAAGTACAACTGAAGAAATGAGAGATTTCTTTTAGAAAATCTTCAGTCATCTGTCAAATGGATAGGCAAAGCTTACAATCCTCTACAGACAAATGAGGTTTGCTCTTGCTGGTAAGGAATCAAAATGGGGAAAGAATATGGTTTCTCTCAAGAGGCAAAATTATTTTCGTAACACTTAAAATGGTCAATTTTATTGTCATTGCATCTATAAAGTGTCTTACTTCTGCAGAGAAACAACACAAAGAATAAGTCACTTCCCCTTTAAACATATTTTACCATCCAATGGAGGTAAAAAAAAATAAATTCCAAAACAAAATTTTCACCTTTATTAATAGAGAAAATCATGATCTGATTTTGTGTTCCAGTTCTCAGTGATTAGAACTAAAACCCTCAAAATCAAATTCTTCCACATTCTCACATGGAGGATTAACAAATACGTACTTTTTCACCACCTCTCCAGATGTGCCTACAATTTATAAGTGTTCAGGGTCTAGGTTGGTTGGTTTAATAAAAAAGCCCAGAAACTCTTCTGATCGATTTATCAATCTGTCTATACACACACAATCACACACACACACACACACACAAATATATATGAATATATAAGAATCCAGCCATAAGCATGAAATATGCCGAAGTAAGCATGTCTTTAAAGAATTTAAAATGCTACAATCAAAATAAACACACTGAAACTTTGATATGAATTCCAAATACTAAACAAAATGTGTTAGTTTCTTTAACAGAGGTAGTTGCAGAGGCTACAAATTCAATTTTTTTTCTTTTTACAGATATCCCCCTTCAGGGAAGTAAAAGCATCTGCCCGTTTGACTGCAAGACTTTTATTGGTGTGTGGGAGAAAAAATATATACCTTACAGTGTGTTTCCATGCATAGTTATTTTTTGCTATGCACTACTGGTAGAAAAAGAGTTCCAGATTCAATATTTCAAAGAAATCCTATCTTCCCAGAGCTAATGCATTATTGATTTTTATTTATTCTATTTTGTTTATATCCAGCTAAATAGGTTTTAATAAAACAGGAGACACTGCCATCTTAAGGAAAATTGTGTTTTACACTTTTGTGTGTGTGTGTGTGTGTGTGTGTGTGTGGAAAAGAGATACATTTAAAAGAGTGCCACCTGCAGTACAATGCCTCAGTCACTGGTTCATGGGAAAATGTACATGAGGCGGATAGACTATTGCTACTTACGTACATTTCCAACAAAATCAAAGCACAGAGAAGCCACACTAGAAACTATTCAAGTTTTATTCATTGAACCATTAAGCTAAGCTGATGCTAATAAACAAATAAAAAGTGCTATGGGCTGAATTATATCCCCCGAAAATTAATACGTGGAAGTCCAAACCCCCAGCGTGACTGCACCTGGATATAGGATCTTTAGGAAGTAATTAAGGTTAAATGAGATCATAATGGTAAGACCCTAATCTGATTGAATTGTGGCCTTATTAGAAGAAGAAAGGTCCCTCTCCCTCTCCTCTCTCTACCACCCCTCCACCCCACTTCCTCACTCCTTCTTTCTCCCTCTCCCTCCCCCTCCACCAGGAGAGGTCACAATGAGAATGTGGCTTCTACAAGCCAGGAAGAGGGTCCTCACTAGGCTAACACCTTGATCTTGGACTTCCCAGCTTCCAGAGCTGTGAGAAATAAATGTGCGTTGTTTAAGCCAACTGGTCTATGGTTATTTTGTTATGGCAGCCTGAGCTAACAAAAAATAACATACGTTGAATTGAGGCAAGTACAACCATATAAATTTTGAAGATAATTAAACTAGAAGTGTTTGTCTGTTTTACATAATAATAAAGATATCTTTGTTTTGTTTGATTTTGTCAAATGAAACCAATGTTGTTGAAGGTGCTTCAAAGATTTAGATGCAGACAATATTTTCTTAGAGAAGTAATACCTGACTTACAACATTTTATATATATATATTCTTTTTTATTGTTTTTTTAATTTCGTTTTATGTTATGTTAGTCACCATATACATTAGTTATTTTTTATTTTTTTTTACATTTTTTAATTTTATGTTATATTAATCACCATACATTACATCATTAGTTCTTGATGTAGTGTTCCGTGATTCAC
>NW_027397078.1:16158583-16231459 GCF_003265705.2 Callorhinus ursinus | reverse complement strand
TATAATGTATTATTTGTTTCAGAGGTACAGGTCTGTGATTCAACAGTTTTACACAATTCACAGCGCTCACCATAGCACATACCCTCCCCAATGTCCATCAGCCAGCCACCTCATCCCTCGCACCCCCCACCACTCCAGCAACCCTCAGTTTCTTTCCTGAGATTAAGAATTCCTCAAATCAGTGAGATCATATGATACATGTCTTTCTCTGATTGACTTATTTCGCTTAGTATAATACCCTCCAGTTCCATCCACGTCGTTGCAAATGGACATCATTAGTTTTTGATGTAGTGATCCACGATTCATTGTTTTCGTATAACACCCAGGGCTCCATGCAGTACGTGCCCTCCTTAATACCCATCACTGGGCTAACCCATCCTCCCACCCTATTAATGTTTCTCAATCTTTATTTTAAAAATAATTTTGTGCCCTATATTTTTGCTGTATTCTGTCATGCTATTAAAGCGAAGTATGATTTCTTAGTCATCTTTCATTTTGCTTTAATGATATTAAGTGCCAAATGACTAAATAAACAAACTTTCAAAAGTATATTTTCAGGGTTAAATAGGGCTTTACATCTTTGGAAGAGTCATTCATTTCCTAATTATAATTCACTGGGGGCACTAACAGTCTTCTCACATCATTTTTATTGTTTTAAATTCAATGACTATTTCATGCAAAATTTACTTTTGCAAAGGCAAAGATTTTGTGCAAATTCTTCAAGGCAAAGGGAAAAGAAGGTCCAGACAACAGTTTATATTTGAAAAAAACAAAGAAACCACCTTTTTCCAAAATATACATTTTCTTAATAAAATGGTATCTATTAATACATTATTTTAATGTAAAGTCACAGAGGTCAAACTATAAACTCGAGTATAGAGAAAGGCTTTTCAGAAATTAACAAATTGTAGAATTAGGATTACTATTAGAGATCCATCAATTGACGTTAAATATAGAACAAGTGGCACCCGTAAAGGTCTATAAATACTAGAGGAGATACCAAGTGCAGATACAACTTTGCCCTCTGTGGTTATCTTTAACATAATGATAAACTTCTCCAGAAGGATTTAAGGGTCTTTTATTCCAGAGGTAGCTTGGTGTGCTATACAAGCTGGTGAAACGTATTTTATTTCAAGATTATCCTCATGCTTTGCTATTTACTGCATATCAGTGTTCCCTACTTTTTGATCCAATGAGAAGGAAAATACTTTACCATAACATGACAGTTAGCTCTCTTTCAAAATATGTGAAATACAAATTCAAAGGTTTTAAAATATAAAGATAATCAACTAATATGAATAGTTAGTTATTTCCAGATTTCCATTTTAATCTAAAATTAACTTTCTCTCAGTGAAAAGTAAGTTGCAATTAGTAGCTTTAAGACCCAACCGTCTATCTGCTTACAGGGTGAAATGTTAGAAATCTGTGTCTGCATGGCTACTTCACAAATATGGACAAAAATTTATATTTGTGTCAAAGATGAAGTGACAATTTTCTCACTGATGTTATATTTAATAAAGTTGAGAACTTGAGCCATTAAAATATACTCTGTTTTCCCCATTGAACCCAGTAAAGCTCTTTCAGTCAGAATGAAATTAAAATGTATGCATTTTCATTTTTTTCTGCTTTGGCCCTTATTTTATTTTATTCATCTTTCCCCAGTAAGCATTAGGAGAGTGAAACCATCCCTCAGTACTCCTCATTTAAAGATACTTGCTTAAAGGACTTAAGCTTGTATTTATTCGTAAATGGCCATAAATGCCAATAATAGATAGAGAACTTTATTTGCATAAGTTTAAGAAAATAAGCATGGTATTTATTAATAAAATACACATATTCTCTCAAATACCACATAATATGTTAAGCTATCGCCACTTTTTAAAGAGAGAAATGATTATTTTATTACTATGCTAATAGTTTAAATCTTAGCTGAGCACTAAAAATATTTTAGAAATGTAAGGTAAATAATAGCATAGAAAAGGAAAGGTCAGTCCTTGATGTTGACAAGTCATGCCTTCATGGCTACTTTTTATGATTACTATCATTATTTTGAACCATCAAAGTTTTAAATCTATAGGAAATATACAGAGAATATTTGACTTAAGCGAATTGAGATAACAATCCTAGTCATTCCACTGTTTTGGAAAGGGGATAGAGAGATGTAAATATCCTTAATTAACAGTGATACGGAATTGGCCATTGGACCCTATCAGGACAAAAATACAAAAAAAAAAACTAATCATAGAGCAATACGACTCAACTGGCTACCCATTCTACCTTATTAGCGAAATGTGGTGGATTATGCAAGGCTTGCCACACAGGAAATAACTTCTATGGAATGTGACAACTCTATTACGCCTAATATAGTCTATGTGGAATGTGTCAACTCCACTGTATCTAAATGTAAGTAAGGTCATTAGTTTATAAAAGGCTCTAGCCTTCAAATCATCACAAGTAAATTTATACAATGGGAAGGCCAAGTTTAGAAATTGAAAGAAACCCTTTTAGAATTATCCAATGAGCCAATAAAAATCTCCCTGAGCTGTACATATTTTTTAATGTAGATTGGAAAGAAGATCCTTATTGATTAATTATTGTCTCTTAATAAGAACTGCACATGGGAATCTCTTTCTCTGACTATGTATAACTGTACATAGCTATCAATTGAGAGAAAATGATTAAAACTTTCTAAGATTATTTGTGCATCATCGCTGCCTCTTGCTTTGCCATTTCGAAGGAAAGCGGTAAGTAGCCCGTGTCTGTGGTTCCAGTGCACACGCACCTTTGCTCCCAGCTCATTATAATGCAATTTCAAAGCCGTGACTCTTTCATCAAGCTCTTTAGGGTTTTCCGTCTGCTTCTTCTGTACAATCTGACGTCCAGTTTTTATTACCATTTCCACTTCAGACTTCACTTCACTCAGACTTTTATACAAGTTCTAAGGTCAAACATAAAACAAAACATAATAATAAGCAATAGTGTCTAAATTACACTATAACAGTGAATAAAAAGAAAGAGAAGTAGAGATCACATTAATTGGCATTCCATGTTTACAGTTTTAATGGAGTAGCATTTTGCAGCTATGACCAATACCTAGCTTTTGCATTGTCTGTTGATTTAATGTTTCTATTTGCAATTATATGCAGACATGCATAAATGAGTATATTTAGTTTTACAATCCAAGTTGATAATGATTATTCCTAAAAGTTATATGATTTCTATTTCAAATGTTATATAATACTAGCTGTGAATTTGGAAAAATTCATTTACCCTTTCATCAGGTATTTATTGAGAGTCTAGTACATTAGACACTACTGGATTCCCTAGACAATCAGTGGTGGCTAAGACAGACACATTCATTGCTGTTCTTACATATTATAGTGGGAATAAAACATCTAAATTTCCAGATCATAATTTCAACATATATTAAGTCATATACAAGGAAGGAAGGTAATTTAAATATGTTAATTACGTTATACAAATGTATTTTTTTAGTGGGGCTGATTAACTCAATATAGACAGACACAAAAATATTATTTAAAAACTTACATATATATCACAACCCTAAAGAACACATGCATTATTTCACAAAAGTACGCTGCTTTAACAAAGCCTCATGAAACAGGTGTCATCACACAAAGTATTTTCCTGGAAAGATATGTGTATGTATGAATGTGTGCATGCAAACACATATGTATATGTATATATATGTAGACAGGCATATATAATACTTTACATTGTTGCTTTAATTTTTTCAGTGGTAATTGTGAACAACTACCCTTTTTATTGGTACTAAGAAATAAAGTTACTAGTAGGTGATTGCATCTTTTTTGGAATTAGAACAAAACTTCGGTTTATTTTCTCTTCTCAGTTTAAAATCAATGCCCAAAAACACTTTTTTGTAAAGGCTGAGCAAATATCTTACTCATTAAAGCTACGTACATAATCTATTTCCATCTTGATCCCTTCTTTGATGGTTGTTTTGTGTTAATATTCCTTTACTAATAATTTTGGGTTCTTGCCTGAGCTTTCCAGATGATTTTTTTTATTTCATTTTACTTTTATCTTAGAAATTACACATATATCTTGGTATGTAGAAACATTCAATCAGTAACTGTATGGAGGGAATCAGCTGTGTGAATTTTGGAATCAGAGATATTTTCTAATGATTTACTCTTTAAACATTAAAAAAAATCTCCGTGATTTACCCTTATGTTGAAAGTTCAAAGTACCATTAGTACCAAAGTACCAAAGCCATTAACACCATGTCATTCAGTATGCAGAGAAAGTATCACTGAGGGAGGGGAGTATCCTTTATATTTATTTGCGTTCCTGTTGGGAAGACCGTTTTTTAAAGACTTTATTAATTTATTTGACAGAGAGAAACACAGCGAGAGAGGGAACACAAGTAGAGGGAGTAGGAGAGGGGGAAGCAGGCTTCCCCGCTGAGCAGGGAGCCCGTTGCGGGGCTTGATCCCAGGACCCTGGGATCATGACCTGAGCCGAAGGCAGACGCTTAATGACTGAGCCACCCAGGCACCCCAAGACTTTTTTTTAATTAAACAAAAATTTCTTGAAAAAGGTAATAATTACAGTGTATGCAATAGGGCATCTTAAGTAATTTAAAAATATATAAACATTGTAAAGAAAAGATATCCTTCCGGAAGAACTACTTGAATTGCTCCTGACATTTAAACCAGAACCCCAACCAAACTGAGCAAGAACTTGAAAATGTTTCCCTGTAAAGGGTCAGGGCACAGTCACAGCTGGTTGCAGGAAGGGTTGTTTTCACCTCATCTTTACTAGCAGACCAGTTTTCTGATGTACCGTTAGAGACCTGATCATAGAATGGAACAGCTGTCCCTTTGGGAATACATTTAATCATGATGGTAGTATACTGGGGTCATTTTGATTTCGATTATTTTTGCATAGTTTAAGAGGAGATAGCTTCCTACAAATCCCTAATGTTGTTCGTCTAATATCAGCTAATAATTATACATTACAATGTTCAAATTTTCTTTTTCAGGGTGGGAATATTTATAATAACAAGGCCACTAAAATGCAGCCTGTGTTATGAAGTAATGTCACTGCATAAAAAAATTCCATAATTTCACAAAGGAATACACATATCTACAAAATTTGCATTAAAAGATACTTCCCCACTCACAATAATATGACTGAAATGCATCTAAAGAGTTTCTTTTAAATTTATGTTATGGAGTAAAAGCAGAAACAATACGTAAAACACAAAGTACTAACTAGATAACCTTTTTTACCTTCAAAGTTAATAATATTCAGTGCTTTTATTTTACATGAATTTCTACTCTCAGCCCATAGCAAACAAAGAGTTATAATAACAGCTGTATTACTCTAGTAGATAATTCAGCCTTATGTTGTCAGAGGCATCATCTGACTTGGCGAATTTCCAGTAATTGCAACAAAGGACACAGCTCATGATCCCACAATCCTGTGAAGATTTATGCTGCAGGCTAATCATATGCCTTCCATGTCTTTTTATTCTGTCTTTGAGGTCTGGTGGCATTTCAGTGCATGTCTAGCACTGATGTTGAATGGAAAGCTACTAGGGTTTGGAGGAAGAGTTCCATATTCAAAAGTACTGTAAGAATTAAACAGAGGGACTTCCTCTTATATTCTGCATAGTCCTTCAAGAATTACAGATTCAAAAAAGACACCTACAGAGGATGTATTCAAAGGCTACTATTTCAGTAAAAGTTCTTGTCTCTCAACACACCTGTGCTAACTTTTGTTCTTAATCTTAAAATTACATATTATTAATTATTATAGTTATCTGAAAACAATCTTCTATTATAAAGGAAGATCATCATCACATACCTCTTTTTTTTTCACATACTGCTTAATAAGGAAAGGCAAGGAGTAGCTGTTTATTTGTCCCAGAAATACGTACCACACAATGATTTAACTGTGACTGTACTACTTCCTGTTCCACACTCTTCGTTTCCAATGCAGGCAAATGCATCTTCACTTCATCTAAAATCATCTTACTTTCCTGTAGACGCTGCTCAAAATTGGCTGGCTTCTGGAATAATCGAAACTTCATGGAAACATCTTGCAATTTTTTCTGTAAAGACAATGTAAGAAAGCACCTGTATAATTTCACATTCCAAACAACAAGCAGTCATATTTTTGCTAATAGATTTTTTTTATTCCTGAAGATATACAAGATTAAAAAACGTAAAGCATTTTTTTCCTACTTGTCTAGCACAAAGAATGCATACATTTGGGAGAATTCAGTAGTTGTTCTGAATGTGATACTAAATAAAAGGTAATTTATTAACCTACTTTATCCTTAAGATGTAACCCCGCCCAAGATCTATATTATTTATATATCATATTGTAGTTTTCAAAAAATGCCCTTAATCCCAATTTTTTCTAATGACCAAGTTGTCTAATACAGACTATGTTTTAATACACAATTAAAATAAGTTCCTTAGTTTATGCAAGGATCTTTACCTGCGCCACATCAATTTGGGACAGTACCCTTTGGGCAGTCTCCTTTCCCTGGTTATGTTTCTTCATTTCTTCTAAACTGATCTCATGACTTGTCAAATCCGATTGGATTTTCTGTTGGGAGGACAGCATTATTAGTCAGCATGCTCTGCGGGTTATTGCAAAGAATAACTCACTTGCCAAGAAGATGAAATTCAGGAACTCTCTTAAAGCATTATTACAATGTAGCCTCCTTTAAAATGACAATAGTGGGCGCCTGGGTGGCTCAGTTGGTTAAGCGACTGCCTTCGGCTCAGGTCATGATCCCGGAGTCCCGGGATCGAGTCCCGCATCGGGCTTCCTGCTCAGCAGGGAGTCTGCTTCTCCCTTTGACCCTCCCCCCTCTCATGCTCTCTCTCTCTCTCATTCTCGCTCTCAAATAAATAAAATCTTTAAAAAAAAATAAATAAAATGACAATAGTTTTTCTTTTTTTTACTTAGCAAAAGTTATCAAAAATGAAATAGCTTATTTCTCTCCTATTTGGGTTATTACAAAAAAGAAATTATCCTTTTGAGTCAGTGATAATGCATAGCTATTTCAGATATTTTCAGAAGGAAATATTTATTTATATCTAATACGAACGACTGATATTTTTTTATCTTTGAATTTACACTCAAATCTGACTAAAGACATATATATCAAACCTAACTGTGACAGGATAAGATATAAAGAGAAAGTTCCATGTAGACAATATTCATTGTGATACTTGCTCATTCTGCACTATATTTCAGTTAAATTTCAGGGAAATTATGGATTTAGGAAAGTGAAGTAAAATCCTTTAATTGGCCTAGCTTTTTGTCTGTTGGATACTTAAGAGTTTCCTCAAGAGACTGATTTTTGAACTTTAAATAACTATAAAAATTGCTGTATTTTCTATACTGAGTAGACATTTTTTGATCGAGTTCTATTTAGAAGTATGTCTGTATTTGACTTGTACACTTCTGAGCCTGCTTCAGGAGTCAGTCAAATCATGGAGTGTGCAGAGACCAAAACAATAAATTCATTCATTTATTTCTGCCAGTTCCAGCAAAAATCAGCAAGTTGTCAAATTATTCTGATTTAAATATCAGTTGCTGTCAGATTATCACAAGTTAGAAAAGAATTAACTTATACCACAGTGCCCATAAAATTTTCTTGCAAAACAATATGTATGATGCATATTAGTATAACCTAATTTATGCCAACTGGAGTCAATTCCAGTACAGATTACTAGAAAATAACGTCACTTTGATTAGCAGTTAGTTACCACAGAGAACACAATCTTGCAATGAGCAGTGTGAATTATCCTAAGAAAATGGGTTGAGTGGTGAAGGAGTTACTTAGTATACAAGGAAATGTACACATATGCCTTAATATCATTCCTTAACATATTGATTCTAACAATTGTAAAGACAAAGTAATGACGAATTACTTAAGTAATTACAATTGTGGCATAAAATAATTAAGAGCAAGGACTCATGCAAATACATACTATATATATATACATATATATATATTTTACTATATAGATAGATAGATAGATAGAGATATATCTTCACTGGTTGAATTACTCCCTTGTATATAGATATATGCTATTCTCCAGAAACCATGGAGTTCGGGGGTTAGGGATCCATATAAGGGCGCAATAAGATTATTCACAATGTTATAAATGCTAAAGAATCTACAAAATTTAATGGGGGTATGTAGGACAGAGTAACACTTAACAAGGAAGTGAATAGATGTCAGAGGAGAGGTGATATTAAATCAGAACTCTGAATAATTAGTAAGCATCACTGGCAGTAGCAGATGCTTTAGGGGGAGGGGCTACGATTATGATATTTTAAGTGGAAAATGCTCACCCCCTCAAAAAAGTAGGTCAATACTAACCATGTCTGTGCCACATAAACCTAGCCGCTCCCAAGTCATAGATGATTAAAATATGGACAATGCTTATGCCCCATTAGGTCCATCAGATTCTCTCTCAGAGCTGCAGGACAAAGTCTGGCCAAGCTCTGTGGGTGCTGAGAATCGTCACATATGCAAGGAGACTGTGCTTAAGAAGTCCGCAGTTTACAGTGTCAAATGGGGAATAGCAAAGGTTGATGACTAGAAAGAGAAGATAGAAGTAGATGCCAAAAAGAGAGGTATAAACAAAAATACTGATGGCTTTCAAATCACAGGCTGAAGGAAATGGGGCATTTTCCAAAGATGGCTGTAACAACAGTTCCGATACGATGTGCTCCTCTTACCACTCCCCCATTAAGAGGTGGAGTTTCTTTACCTCTTTAAACTTAGGTTGGCCCTTTGACTGCCTTGACCAACAGAGGAGGGCAAAAGTAGTATTTTGTCAGTTACGGGAAAAGCCCCTAAGAGGACGAGCAGCTTCAACTTCTACCTTCTTGGAACATTGACTCTTAAGATGTTCCCTCTTGGAACCCATCCGGCATGCTCTGAGAAGCCCAAGCCACATAAAGAAGCGGTGGGTAAGTGATGCGGTGAATGATCCCAAGTGAGCTTTCAGCTACAAAGAACATCAACTCCTAGACATGACTGAGCCACCCTGGATGTCCAGTCCAGTTGAGCTTACATGCCATGGCAGAGCGAGCCAACAATTGCCTACAATCCCATGAGAGATCCCAAGAGAAATGATAAATTGCTGGTGCAAGTGACCAAAACACAGGCTCTAGTCCATTCCTGAGACAAATTTTATTCTTGCCCTTAGCTTCCATGAGACATCCCTATATACCAATGACAAACTTCTTTCCCTCATTTTTGGTTTTGCTTTAGTTAATTCAATTGTGCTACTTCTGCTTCGCAGTTCTAAGTAGTATATTGGACAAGCAAGGAGATAGAAGTTTTAAAAATAGAAGCATTCCTGATTGAGGGAAAACAAGGTACTCAGATGAGGTAACAAATGGCATGGAGAGTTTGGGAGAACTGAAATAATAGAGAACGAACACACAACGGCAGAAATATAAATGGAAAAGGTATTTAATAACCTCATGTCCCAAATGAAAAAAAACTCTAATTTTTCAATATGAAGAGAAAGTTTAAAATTTTAAGTTCATCAGAATCACAGATAATAATAGCTTTACTGCTAATAGTTAATCTAATAATTAAGGAAACCTGCAATAAGAGAATGCAATTATAAATTCAGTAATACTTTGAAATGAATTTGAATTTTTCAAATCACTATATACACACATATATAGCTACATATGTGTATACTTTTTTTTTTTCAAAAAAGCAGTGTGCACCTGTACAATTAGTATTTATTTTAATGTACTCTCAAACATTATAGGGTCCTAATGAGGGCCAGGAGAGAACCATGGAAAAGGAGAATTTAAGGGATATGGAGAAGAAAGAAAGCACCAAAGAAAGAAAAGGAAGAGTCCAAGAGAAGGAGAAACAGAACAGCCAGGAAAGATAAAGGGTGCCACTTCAGTCAAGTGATGTAAGAGTTTTAAAAATGAGGGAGAAGTCAACAGTGTCAATTTTGAGACACATCAAATGAGGCAAGTTCTAACAAGTGTACGTTAGCTGGTCAATGAGCACTATAACTAGAAGAGAGTCACTGGTAAGAGCAGAACTTAGCTTTCCCAAGGATGAAGCTTAAAGACCAGGAAACCCTCATCTAAAAAAGTTCAAATTATTTTTGAAGAATTTTGTCTCTCCACATAACATAATGTGGTCAATGAGGAACACATATGAAGGCTACGCAAAAAGAGCCAAGGGATGAGAGAGATTTTTTTTTTAAAAAATAAGAAGATAATTGATTAGAAAAGCCCAGTGGGAAGCAAGAAGGAATGAAGAGCAAAGACCATTAATCAACAAAAATTACTGACAGAAAGAGAGGTGCTACTTTTTCAGAAGCTCAAGGTAAGACATAAAGATCATTTTTGATATAGAAAGGCAGAAAGGGCTTCTTACTTGATGCTCTGTGTAAATCAGAACAGAAGACTGTTAAGAGAAATCTGAACTTAAATTTCAGGGCTCTGGGGGCACCTGGGTGACTCAGTTGGTTAAACATCCGACTCTTGGTTTTGGCTCAGAACACGGTCTCAGGCTTGTTAGATCAAGCCCCACTGAGCCCAGCCTCAGACTCCTTGTTCAGCGGGGAGTCTGCCTGAGATTCTTTCCCTCTTCCTCTCTCTCTCCCTCTGACCCTCCCCCTGCTCGTGTGTGCACACACATGCACACACGTGTGCGCACGTTCTCTCTAAAATAAATAAATAAATATTTAAGTTTCAGGGCTCTGATTTATCACTTGAGCACCAAAACTTTCTGAAGCTCAATTTTCTCATCTCTAAACTGAGGATGATGATGACAAGCCAGTAATGAAGCATTATCAGTAGTCCTGGGAAAATTCTCATGTTTGCAGTAGACAACTACACTGGTTTTGGTAAAAAGATCAGATGTTATAGTGTATGTAAAAATACCTGTTTAAGTTTGCACAAATATTTACTTCCAAATTGTGTCATTATGAATTATTTATTTTTAAGGAAGAGATTCTTTTGGTATCCAGTGAGGAAGAGAGAGAAGAGGGTTGAGGAGGAGTCTAAAGGAAAGTGATGGAAGTTGCATAGTCATTGTGGAAACTGGGGATGGAAATTGATGAGAAAAAAAAATAAGATACTCAGAGCAGAGTGCCCAAATTATGCATCTGCAACCGTATCTATCTACATGTTTTTGAACCCCTTCATTTGTCTAATACTCAAGCTAAAGGAAACAAATAATAGAGGAAAAATGAATTATACACATATTCCTTTAGCCTTTTATACTGAAGGAAATCATCCCCATCATCATCACCACCAAAGCAGACATCTGTGCCAACTTTTATACCAACAATTCACACACATACATTCATTTAACCACCTAATCAAACTAAGATATAAGTTTATCATTCTCATTCACAAATGAGGGTAGAAATGTTGACTTGTCCAAGGTAACATACCCAGAAAGTGGCAAACTCAATGTCTTCTGAACAACTATACTTCTTCTTAAATTATGATTCCAAAATAAATGTGTCCTCCATATGGACACTGGTCAGACAAGATAGAGAGTTCATCTCATTTGTGCATTAATAGTATTTAGTTTATGAATTCAATTCAATAAACAAGTTGGGCATCTACTAGTAAATTCCATATAGTGAGAACAAAACTACTGCCCCTATTCTTAAGGATCTTTTATTCTAGGAAGATAGAACATAAAGATATAAATTAAATTAAAATTAAAAAGCAGAAATACATGTAATATAATTTAAAAAACCCATGCAACAGGATAAAAGAGGCACAGTCATTTCTACTACAGAATCTGGTAAAATTTTAAGAAATCGTCACAGTTTAAATTAGATATGGCTGTGAAGGGGTTTTGGAGGGGTAGAGAATAGGAAAATGGGATCTCGTTCCAGGCTATGAGAACCATGCTAGCAAAGATTGGGTTTGGAACATGCAGAGTGTGTATACTCTGTTTCAGGGAAGGAAAAACTAGACGTGGGTAGAGTAAGAATTATTTTGGAGAGGGGGAATGCGGTGTGAAGCTACTGAACCTTAAGTTTCAGGGCCCCTTCCTTACGAAAGATTCTCTACAACTCAGCATTTAATTTTCTATCTCTAATTGGTGTAAGTATTGTTTTTTCTTAAAGACTGCCCCCTCAAACCTGCCTCTTGAAGCCTGGCATTACAAAACAAAGCCAAGATAACTTAAGTGATCGCTGAAACACGGGTCTTCTGATGATAAATTCCACACATGACTCATAAACAACAGGAACGACAATGACTTACAAAAACAGAACCCAAAACTGAACCTTTGTCACCAGGATATGCGAAGGGCCATGTAACATGTAAAAGGAAAGTTTGGCAATTTAGAACTCAATGCAAAGCATTACATGGACTTGAAATATTCATATTTATATCAAGCTTTTAGACAGTGTTGAGAGGCTAAGTGTCTATACTCTTAGAAAGATCACCACTATTAAAATCATTAAAATGGAAAAATTGGTTTTGAACATCATACAAAACTGAAATTTTATTATAATTTATAGGCAGCAGTTTTAGAAAAATTCTCACATCTATAGTCCTGTTCTAATTGATTAGAGATCTAAATTTTCTTATAAATTAAAATTATATGTTAAAAAAGCCCAGGGAGTAAATATATTTTGGAAATTAAGGATAAACGTGTCTGTTATACAGAACACCTCAGAATATTTCATATGATAATATACACTGTGATATCAAGAGGAATAGTTCTTCACTCAAATTACCCTTTTGCTTTCTCTCTCTCTTGCTCTTAAAGAAAAAAAAAAAAGGAGGGGAACCTGGGTGGCTCAGTCCATTAACTGTCTGACTCTTGGTTTCAGCTCAGGTCATGGTCTCAGGGTCCTGAGATCAAGCCCTGTGTCAGGCTCTGTGCTGAATGTGGAGCCTTCTTAATATTCTCTGTCTCGATGTTGGCGGGGATGCGGAGAAAGGGGAACCCTCCTACACTGTTGGTGGGAATGCAAGCTGGTGCAGCCACTCTGGAAAACAGTATGGAGCTTCCTCAAACAGTTGAAAATAGAGCTACCCTATGACCCAGCAATTGCACTACTGGGTATTTACCCCAAAGATACAAATGTAGGGATCCGAAGGGGTACGTGCACCCCGATGTTTATAGCAGCGATGTCCACAATAGCCAAACTGTGGAAAGAGCCAAGATGTCCATCGACAGATGAATGGATAAAGAAGATGTGGTGTATATATACAATGGAATATTATGCAGCCATCAAAAGGAATGGAATCTTGCCATTTGCAACGACATGGATAGAACTGGAGGGTACTATGCTGAGTGAAATAACTCAATCAGAGAAAAACATGTATCATATGACCTCACTGATATGAGGAATTCTTCATCTCAGGAAACAAACTGAGGGTTGCTGGAGTGGTGGGGGGTTGCGAGGGATGGGGTGGCTGGGTGATAGACATTGGGGAGGGTATGTGCTATGGTGAGCGCTATGAATTGTGTAAGACTGTTGAATCACAGACCTGTACCTCTGAAACAAATAATACATTATATGTTAAAAAAAAAAAAGAAGAAGATAGCAGGAGGGGAAGAATGAAGGGGGGGTAATCGGAGGGGGAGATGAACCATGAGAGACGATGGACTCTGAGAAACCAACTGAGGGTTCTAGAGGGGAGGAGGGTGGGAGGATGGGTTATCCTGGTGATGGGTATTAAAGAGGGCACGTTCTGCATGGAGCACTGGGTGTTATACGCAAAGAATGAATCATGGAACACTACATCAAAAACTAACGATGTAATGTATGGTGATTAACATAACATAATAAAAAAAAAAAGATTCTCTGTCTCCCTCTCCTTCTCCCTCTGCTCCTCCCCCCAGCTCATTTGGGTGTGTGTGTGTACACGTGCACGCGCACCTGCTCTCTCACCGTCTCTCTCTAAAAAAACTAAAAATAAAAATTACCCCTTTGCTTTTTTTTGTCAGAGTATATTGCATAAGTAGATTTTGGAAAATCTATCTAATACACTTAATATATTCAGTAACAAGAATTCAATTCACTACTAAAAGTGTAAGATAAAAATGGATATGTATTTCCAATCAATTGTAATTAGGGAAGATTTTGTAACATGCATCGCACTCTTATTTAGCTACCATCTTTACAAATTAATTCCACAATTCTTACTTTCAACTGATAATTCATTTATAGTTTGTACTTAGGACATCATTCACCACCTACTTTATTTAACCTCATCAGATTATTATTCCAGAGCCACATAATTAAAAATTATTTATCACTTTAGGGCAAGTTTATTGTGAAATAGGTAAGTGATGTGCTTAAGTAACAGAGCATTATGGGAACTTTCAGGCAGACTGGACAATCTCCTATTTTAAAACTCTTCCGATAAAAAAAAAACCACTATATCATCTTCCCTGATATTATGATCAATGAAAAAATAATACCATAGAGGAAAACACTGAAAATAATAAATTTAACTCAAAGAAAAAGGATTTCCTGGTACTTGGCTACCAGATCGGTAAGATCTGCTAAAAATGTAAAAGCTGGGGTGCCTGGGTGGCTCAATTGGTTAAGGATCTGCCTTTGGCTCAGGTCATGATCTCGGGGTCCTGGGATCAAGCCCCACATCTGGCTCCCCACTCAGTGGAGAGTCTGCTTCTCCCTCTCCCTCTGCCCTTCCCCCCTGCTTGTGCTCTCTATCTCTCTCTCTCTCTGTCTGAAATAAATAAAATCTTTTTAAAAAAAGATGTAAAAGCTGTATAATTTGAGTTCTATTTTCCCCCAAGATAAACATCTACCAGGATATGGGTGAAAACTGTTTGAAGAAAACAAACGAACTGATCTTGTGAAGTTGTCAGCTTGGATTTATATAAAATCAGTAATTTCCAACAAAAGAAAATGAAAGGAAGTAGCAGATCAGGGCTAATGATTTAGAACACCCACGTACACTGTAATAGGAGTTCTCAGTCTAATACCTTTCAGGATCACTCGATATTTTTTTCTTCATCAAGTAATATAAAGCAAATTATGACTTCACGCCACTCCCAAGAAAAGACATGTGACAATACTGCAATTATGTTTATAAGTAGCACAACACAGAGAAAGTAGGGAACAACAATGGAAATAGAAATAACCATTTTTCCATTAAAGATGATAAAAGGCAAATTATAGAGCTAAAAATTAATCAAATTTTAAGGACATTTCCAATATAGCACTTAACCATTAACTGAGAAGAGAGCAGGCCTTTTCACCATGATTTACCTCATCAGATCATTCTCATGTATCAAATTAATGACAAAGTGGCAAGCAAAATGAAGCTGTAGCTGTTGAAAGTATTTAATGGAATAAAGGACACTTTCTATCAAATGACTGCTGGAGCTTTTATGATATCAAATAAAGAAGATGATTCCAGAGAAAATAACTAAAATATTTCAGAAAGAAAAAATATTAGAAGACGTCATGTCGAGACGATTAATGGAGAAATATAACACTATTAGATTAGTCATTTTAAAACAAATCACAATTCCGAAAAAGAAAAAGAAGAAGATAGCAGGAGAGGAAGAATGAAGGGGAGTAAGTCAGAGGGGGAGACGAACCATGAGAGATGATGGACTCTGAAAAACAAACTGAGGGTTCTAGAGGGGAGGAGGGTAGGGGGATGGGTTAGCCTGGTGATGGGTATTAAAGACGGCACATTCGGCATGGAGCACTGGGTGTTATGAACAAACAATGAATCATGGAACACTACATCAAAAACAAATGATGTAATATATGGTGATTAACATAACAATAAAAAATTAAAAAAAATAAAAATAAAACAAATCACAATTCCGAAATTGCACCCTCAAGAAGACGAAATGGCCACATATAATATGGACTCACAAAATTAAAGGAAGAAAATGTACTAAAGGATCTGGGATTATTTGTACTTTTAAAACATTTGGGAACATGAAAAAAAGTGCACTAATTATGGTAGTGGGCAAAGAATTTTGAAAAGTTTTAGAATATACATTTGAATATTTTGGTAAGTACAAAAGAAAGGAGAGATTCACACAGTTTTTTTTTTTTAATTCCTGTTTGTAGAAAGATCCTGTAGGTTAATTAGACAAGATAGAAAGTATGTTACCTATAAATTAAGCTTTGTCAGATGGAGAAGTTTTGATTTTTCTCAGGAATATGCAACAGGCCAAAGAGCTTGTTGTATTATAACAACTTAATCAGAGGCTGTTTTCAGGTGTGTGAAGCACTGTGGAACCCAGTACATATTTAATGAGTTAAATATATACATATATGTGTGTGTGTGTTTATGCCATAATGGCAAACATTTTAATAACACCAAAATAAACTTAGCTTTTAACTTAGTTCAATTCTAAGTACTTTGGTGGAGTTTGTGTTAAGAAATTTAAGAAATCAGCTGATGACCATCTTTTTCTATCCCCCTCCTATTATTCTGATAGTAAATTTGGGGACAGAACCATTTAAAACCAAAAAAATGAACACTCTGTGGAATTATTATTCCCTGTAATACATCTGAGAAATGATGCTATTCATAGTTATAGTAATGATAATGATGGTAATGATAACAGAAGTCCACTATAAGTCTACATTTTCAAGCAATTATGATTACTTTTCAAATTAGGTAAGTGCAAGGACAAAACTTTGGGAGAAATCTGTAATACTACCTAGAAATTTGAGGAAGTATAGTGGCTACAGGTGAATTTTTTGCTTGATAGAGAGCTAATTATCAAGGTGGAGAAAGCAGATCTGAGGCAAAGTCCCAGCTTCAGTGAAAATGCTTTAGACATGGAATCCATTAAATATATCCCAATATGAACAACTGAAATATTACAATATTGCTATGTAAGGTCTTACAGTGGACACCAGGATGGTCAATGATAAAGAGCCACCATTTAAGTTAATTCCAGGTTATTTAACATAATTCCTCACATTTCACCTTTGACTATACATCTAAACAATGGACTAAAAAAGTTGATGGTAAACTGAAATTATTTTTTAAAGATTTTACTTATTTATTTGAGAGAGAGAGAGGAAATGAGAGAGAGCAGGAGCAGGGGGAGGGGCAGACAGCGAGGAAGAGGGAGAAGCAGACTCCCCACTGAGCAGGGAGCCTGATGGAGCTTGATCCCAGCACTCTGGGATCATGACCTGAGCCAAAGCAACGCTTAGCCAAACTGAGCCACCCAGGCGCCCCTGAAATAATTTTTTTTTTGATATACTATTTGAGATATTCTCTATTACATAGTCTCTTTTAAAATCAGCTTTATCGAGGTATAGTTTATCTACCATAGAATTCAATAAATGTAAATTCAAGAAACTTAACAAATTTAGAGTCGTGCAACCACTGCCACGATTTCATTTTTAGAACATTTCTCTAGCTCCCTCAAATGATCCCGTGTGTCCATTTTCAGTAACTTCCTATCCCCATCCCTTCAATTAATAATCTAGCCTCTTCAAATATTTTCCTAAGCCTAAATATTTGACTTACCTACCTCATTAAAATATGGTAATGATCAAAGAAAACAATGCAGATGCTTTGAAAATAGTCGCTATTCACAGGGTATAGTCCTCGAAAGGACTGGAATACCTAGAAAAGCTGGAATATTTACTTTTCACTAATCATTCCTTCTCACATGAAAAATTTTATTGTGTACTACTCAAAGTATTTTTAAAGCGCTGTGAAGTTCTAAAACTTGGCAGCATCATAAAGCACTATGACAAGATATTGTCACGCTATTATTTTTTTTTTTTGTCGTGATACCATTAAGTCCCATTTTTAAAATTGTTCTTGATGATTATGGTATACTTGACTGGTCAACAATTCTTTGGTTTTCATCTTCCTTTCCTGCTATCTTATGGCAAGATGGCAAAATCCATTTGGGGCTTGTCCACTATTTAAAAAAAAAAATAGCTCCTAGCACATTTGTCTGGCACGTATTTAGTGACTAAATGTGGTAAATCTTTGTGGAATTGAATAAATTCACCAAATACTTATTGAGGATCTGCTACGCAGTCCTGATCTTTTACAAATTGACTTTTGGTGGGTAGGGAATTGAGGTCCACAGGGAAAACAACAATAACAAAACTAATTAAAAAATAAACAAGGAAGTTTCAGATAGTCATAAATGTTACAAAGAAACTACAGCAGTGCCTGTGATACCAAGTGTCATCTGGGTGTGCATTTTAGATTTATAATTTCACTGTCAGCTATTTTGGGAATAAATATCTGTTTGTATAAGAAAAAAAAAAAGAAACAATAGGTTGAATCTAAATTCAGCTTCAAAATATTCAGAGTACTTCAAGAGTCTTCACTGAGACCATAGCATGGCGCAGCTAGCTTCACCTTTTGTATTTAGAATGGGTAGTTTTTCACAACCAGATATGCTGTAATTGAACTGCAGGATTAAGATGTACACTTTTGAATTTATAATATAAAAGACATCTACTTCTTTATCATTATACATCCTGTGAGGACATGATACTGTGCCATTTTTCGAAATATAGTCAATGATATGTAGTACATTTCTAATCTTTTGCATCTTCTGTAACACTTGCTTGCAATTATTTCCCACATTATTAAACATATTGAAATGGTAACAGTCATTATAAATTGGCGACTAATCAGTTCCATACGGTAACACACACAGGTAGCATTGCAATGTTAGAACAGATTTAAAATTAATTGTATTATGTTTATCATCATATTTATATTGCTAGGTAAAAAGAAAAGAAAATATTTCTGCCACGCCTATGTGGGGTTTAATATTAGAACCCAAATGTCTGTAATAGATCTCCATATTCTCCTTCTACGGTTAAATTATTCCATTATCACATAAATCCTGAATGAATTCTGCAATGAGGGTTTATACTAATTCATAAATCAGTGAAGTAGGCTGTAAAGTTAGACTGTTCTGAGTCGTTTGGCACTCAAATATGCCTATTTACACTATAAAAGTCTTTTTTTTATCCTATAATGAAATCTTAAACTTAATCTGATAGACCAAAATCTGCATTTAGATCTTTATTTTTTAAAAGCCATTGGTTTTGATAGTCTGGAATGCTTACATTTAAAAATGGCCAAATATATTTAAACTGAGTTATAAGATTTAGCTTCCATAAACATAGGAAGACCTCAATTATAAATTGTTTTGATGTGTGGCTAATGCAGTCAGCTTAAATTAACAGCTTTCTTTAGTAAAAAGAAGATCCCTCTCTTCTATTTGTTGACGCTAAGTTTTAGCCACATTGCTAATGGGATGGAAAAAGAGATGGCAGGAAGAAACTTGGTCTATAGTGGAACCAGAGTATCCGAAAAGTCCCAGCTTGATGAGTGAAATATAGGAGCGCTTTCTCTATTGATTATGAAGTCCTCTCCTTTGATGATAATTTGTTTCCTAAATTGCCTTGAATTTTTTCCCCTCTACTCATGCACATAAATCTACTATGTGGGAGATGTTGCAAAAGATGGCATCAGGAATCTGCAGGACAAAAGAAATAGTCGAGCCACTGCAATCACCACTAGGCAGCCCACTGCTTCTTGTGGTAATCTTAGTGACGCCATAATATTCTCTATAAAGTGTGCATCATCAATGCTTCATGATACAGAGCATTTCAACAGGTACCCATGTTGGATTTTTCTTACATACTAGAGATTCAAAATTATGAAATTCCTGGTATAATTGGAAAGAAAAACTGTAGACTGAAATACCTTCGTAATTTTAAGAACTGCAGACATTAAGGTGGTTATTTGCACATGATTATCTTGGCTCCTACAATCACTGAGAGGCACATCCAAGGTGAATGGCACATTATGATATGTGGAATTAGGGGACAAAGAAGAAAATAAGAAAACCAAGCCAAGTTCATCTTCAAACATCCATGCTGAAAATTCTACTTGCCTGAATTAATTCGTTTCTGCAGGAATTCTCAGCTATGTTTCCTCCTTTATTCATTTCCCATAAGAGTAAGGGGACAATCAAAATAGAAGAGAAAGTCACCCCAACTCCCTCCCATTGAAATCTCGACAATGTCATAGGTGTGAATATCAAAGAGTAAGTGGTGAGAAATGTGATGTGAGGAAAAAACTGTGGAACATTTCAGCCATGACCAATAATGAACGCTCTAAAGTCGTTCTCAACCTTTTCCACATGTGAGAACACTCGGGAGAATTTCCAATAATTCTGACAACTGAGTTCCCCCCAGAGATTCTGACATGTGGGTGCACTCTGGGAATTTTTCTTCCAGATCGTAGGTGCTAAAACTAAATCTGTGTTTCAGTATGTTCTGCAGGACACTTAAGGAGCAAATAACTATATTCATGATATGTGTTGCTTTGCAGTTATATAATTTGATGATTTTGTACTGTAAAATTGTTCTTGAAGAAGCACTCATTGGTTTTTTATATTTTAGTCATACTACTTTTGAAATAGTTCTTAAGTTTCTGATTTCTGTACCTAGAAGATAAATTTTTCTATCTAGAAGAATTCCTCCCTTTTGCTTTACTCTATTTGAATCAAGAGGATGTTATCTTAATTTTGTACTTTAATAAAAATCTTGCTTTAAATGGCCTGGTATTGGGCAGTTGATGCTGTGGTTGTACGATCTAAGATTTTGGTTTAAGTGTTACTGACTGAAAAAAAATACTCCGGTCACTGTATGCTCTGATATACTCACAATATGTAATCCTACTGTCTCAAAGGTTAGACTTTACTCCTATGAGCTCGTTACTAAATAAAACAGTAAATATTTTTAATCTGATTTAGAATTGGGAAGGCCCAGTTCTATAATCATAACAGATAACTGATCAATGAACATGCTGAGGCAGTGGGGAGCTCATTTCTGCCCTATAGTTATAAAGGCAAATGTAATACAAGAACCCATCTTGATCTACGTCTCCTTTTATAAATAATAAGAGCATACCTGTTAGAAAGTTATACACATCGCGTATATGTTCGTAATACTGAGAATTTGTTATTCCTGAGAATCTCAATCTTAAAAGGCAGAAAAAGAAGGCTCTAGTAACAGATTTTAATTTGGCAGCAAAACTACTACTGCACCACACGGTGGAGACAGACATCCACAAATCTATGTGGCCAGTGTGTGACAGGAAATCTGAGCACATTATTTAAGAGGACCAAATACAGTAATGGCATTCTTTTTGTTTGTCCGGCTTCTCAGTGATACACTAAAACAAGCACTCGGTTTCAGAAAAGGGAAAGCTAAGTCTACCTAATCTTTTAATTAACAATGAAGTTAGATGGAAATTTAAAGAAACAAGCTGTTTTGTATTAGTACAAGCCAGGAAAGTTAGCCCCCCATGATATACATTTAGAAAAAAATGCCATTTGGGTGGCATTCTTAGTGGCTTCTTTGTCTGGCAAACTCTGCTTATGTTCTTACTTCACAGACAGTCTCTTTACTCTCTACTTGTCTCTTGCAAGAGAGTTTCAAATTGAGCTTCAGGAAATGTAATCCTTGAAGTAAATCTGAATACCTGATAACTCTGTTTGAGAAAACAATTCACTTGCTGTCATCTTAAAATAAAATCTTGGAGAAGAATGTTTTTCTTTCTTTTGGGTGGCCTGCATTTTCCAATATTATATATTACCAGTTGGGGGACTCAAAGTCAAGAATTATCTTGAAAATGCAGGTGCAACCAGAAATGCATGGAAAACGGATTTGTGCTTGTTAGTGCTGTAAAAATCCCCTTTTCCAAGTAGATTTGAAATTTCTTAATTGACTCGTGTGCTGTTATTTGCAAGTATTTTGAACTGTTATAATTAAAAACATTTTTACTACAGTTTTTATTTGAAAAAATAAACAAAACACTTTATATTATGGTATTAAAAACTAGTATGTTATATTCATGTTTATGGAATCCTGCATTCATATCTAAACAAAAAAGAACACTCACAGTCCACAACCTTTTCAACTAAACAAGTTTTTTTTCCTAAAAGCTCCCATTTGTTTCTAAGACAATAATAGCTATTGCATATCTCATACTTTCATATTGTTACTCATACTTTCATTCTGTAAGCCTTAAAAAAGTTATATATTTTATAGTACAAATGCCCAATTTTAATATGTAATATTTATATTGTTCAAAATTTCCCTTAATTATATTCAGAAATTTATGAGCAGTCTTTAATCAAACATTCCTCCATGTTTAAGTCACTGAATTAAAAAAAAAAAAGAAACAACTCTGTTCTGCCTTTAGTTTATAATCATGAAGTTCTTCTCAACTAAGTAATAATTTCCCATTCCTGTCAGGTATTTTTCTAATTGGGACAGTCTTAGGAAGAGTTAATGGTTGAGCACTGGACTAATGTAAGCTTGAAGGAATGCATATACCAGGGAGCTTAAAATCCTCAACAGTGTTCACAATCATCTCCCATTTACGATTTACACTTGTCCCAGTGAAAAACTATCATGAGGATGCTGTCATCAGGATTCCCCTAAACTATACTTTCTTCAACCTCTGTTGCAATGGTCAATGAGGACACCCTGTGCCCTGGACTTTGTAAGCCTATCAAAACCACCTGTACCCTGCCCCATGTTCTCAGGGACTTTGTGGTCAAACTTTGACAATATGGTAAACTACCTCATGCTATTGTGTATAACGATGCTCTGGGTACCAATCAGACTATGATTCAGTGCACTATAATTGCACCGTAACCATGATCTGTAAATCCAATACTTAATCTAAAAATTCATTTTAAAATGAAAACATTCAGGCTTCTCCACCAATTACTGGGGAGAGGGCCCTTGGGATGGGTAGATAACCTAATGCCCCTCACATCTTAACTTACTTGTCTGAATTATCCGTGGTTATTGGATTCATAAAATGTACCTAAGATTTGAAAAGTAGTTACATTACCTTACTACCAGAAAATTCCAAAGATATTGAAATAAATAATACCTATTATACTTTACATATATTTAAAGTTATTAAAAAATAGAAATATAGCATTTAAAAAAATACTTTCCAAGGTGGAAGTTAATTTAGATATGGCGTCAATTTATTCAGTATAAAATTAACTTAGACTTATTTTCATTATTATTTTAACTCTCATTTTAGAAAAACTTGTTTAGCATATTTCATAATTTGGATTGAACAGAGTGGGATGTGTGAGTACTTGTGAGTATATATGGTATGATTATCAGTAATAAATGCAAATTTACATCTCAAATTTTTTGCTATCAACTACCTATGAAACATCACATGTAGAACAATATAGAGACCATAAGACTTATGATTCCAAAATAACAAAGATGAGTTGATAATAAAATATTTGAGACTGCATTTCTAATGGCACATTAAAAATACCTTCTTTACAATTTACATTCTTAAAGTTTCCCTCTAGCTTAAGTATAGTTTGAAAATAGTGATTAACAGCAGACTTCCAAATGCTATTTCCCTGCCTTGTAAGTGTCTCTATTTCAAATTCCTCTATTACATACTTTAAAAAATAAATCTTAAGAGTGTTAACCTAGAGGTCTTTTTCCCTCTTACCTCCAGACAGTCAAATCAGTCAATCAAATAACCCTCCGTACAATTAGTTGACTCAATTTTAACTTAGAAATTCAGCAATGTCCTGTTCCGATAACACACCAAGTAACAGTATCTCATTCCCAGTTTACTTGCCTGGGCTTCTTGAGGCATCTGAGCTGCGTCCACTTTGTCAGCAATATAAGCTGCCAACTGCTTGTCAATGGAGGAAAGGGACTCCTGAATTAAGTGCAAGGATTTTTCGATCTCCTGGGCCGACTGGATGCTCTGCTCAAGCAACTTTTGCCTCCTCACGGCCTAAAGAAAAGAAGGAAGAAGGAAGCGGTTCAATGTTTACTCACAATAGTTTTCCTGCAATCCTGCCACAAAGGAAATGAAGATTCTAGACTCCGTCATAATCACCTTTTTGTAAGATAGATTTCGCAGCTTCCTGCCACTCATTCAGCTCTGCTTATAAAAATAAAAATAAGAATAAGAAATAAGAATTAGCACACAGAACTACAGGATCCGGAATCTCTGCAGGACAAAAACCACAGAATTATGTATATCAAGGAATGAGGCTGGAAAAAAAAAAACAGTAGTGAAATCATCTGCGTCGTTGCAATCTGTCGTTCTCAGTCCGAATGTTCCTCCTGATCTCATTATATAGTTCAAGAGATTTGGTTTACTTAGAATAGGGTCATCGTCATCACAATCCAATTCAAGATGGATAATCCACTTCCACCAGTGAGACACATATACAATCTGTTCAGAATCAGCTCCTTTCAAAAAGAGAATTCCAACAACCATCTGGTTACGGATTTATTTTAAATACGATTTCTACCAGTTTTGCATGGGCTTCCCCCCTCCCCCGTTTTCTTTCACAATTTGGATTATGGAAATCACTTGTACAATTGGATCTGTGTTACTGCTGAACTGGAACAAATAATAAGTATCCTAATACAGCTGCAATTAATCTTGATTGTTACTATAGGTATGATTAAGGTAATTTAACACTTTCCAAATATAAATAGCATGCTGAGCAGCCTGCACAGTCTCCCTTCAAGGACCTGCTCACCTTTAGAAGAACAGTTCTATAAGCAAGGACTGGGACAAGCAACTTACTGAGAATTCCTTAAGTTATGCAACACAGCAAGCATCTGTCTGTATTATATGATGTGCAGACATGATTTTCTGGTATAAGAGGACTACCTGTCCCACAGACCATGAGCGGGGTTTTAAAAATGACCCTGCTTGTGAAGAGCACAGCATAATATTGTCACATCACTATGCTATACACCTGAAGCTAATGTGACACTGTGTGGCAACTACACTTCAATAAAAAATATAAAAAATAAACATAAAAAATAATATATAGTGGGCTCTTTAGCTTAAAATGTATTAGAAATGCCATTATTCTTTAATGAAGCCAACTTGGAACATAGCATTACTCAACTATGACTAAAAGCTAAAAGCTGCTAAAAGAGCTGCAAGTCTTACACTACGACAGGAGTGGGAGGGCATTCTCGGTATTTCTACCTGGATCATAAATCGTTCTCAGGATTTTGCCTTAGCCTTTCCTTTCTTCTCATTCCACCCACACCTCTAGTTTCGGTTAGCCCTCTTTCACTCACAACTCTCAACTCGGTCTCCGGTCCAGATTTCCCCCTCGATCTCCACACGTGCATATATAATATATATTGCCCTTCTTGAACTCGACAATTCTACTTGGACATCCCACAGCAACCAAAACAACAGCATGACCAAATATGGACACATTTTGGGCCCCCTTCTCATCTACTTCCTACCTCCCCAACTTGCTTTTGCTCTTGCTCTGTATTTTTCCCCCCTATTTCAGAGACTGGCAATTATTCACTGATTTATTAGGCATGATTCTGGATATTTCCTCTTCCTCTATCATGTCCTTCACCATTTTGTGTTTAATCAATCAATTCCCAATCATTTCTTCTACCTCCTAATATTTCTTGATTCCATCCTTTTCTCCTGCCCACTGTCATTACTCTACTTGTGGTCATTACCATCTCTTGCCTCAAATAGAGTACAGGCTCTTGGCTGGTATCCTACCCTATCATTGCCCATCTGCGACACATCTATAGTATATTCTTCCTAAAATGAAATGGTGGTCCTCTGCTTAAAATCCTCTAGTGAGTATTTATTTTCCTGAGGATAGATGCAATACTCTTTAATATGGCTTTAAAGTCCCTTCATAGTCCCTGCTGGACATAGTCCTTGCTCGAGCTACAGAGAAATTTTATTTTTCATTCCCCAGCATACATTATGTCTCTCTTGATACTTGGTCTTTTTATTTTTTTAAGATTTTATTTATTTATTTGACAGAGAGAGACACAGCGAGAGAGGGAACACAAGCAGGGGGAGCAGGAGAGGGAGAAGAAGGCTTCCCACCGAGCAGGGAGCCCGATGTGGGGCTTGATCCCAGAACCTTGGGATCATAACCTGAGCCGAAGGCAGATGCTTAACAACTGAGCCACCCAGGCGCCCCTTGATACGTGGTCTTAAACATGCTACTCCTTTTTCCTCAAACAATTCCACCCCAACTTCCTTTTATTGGCTAATTTACCTTTATCCTTTAACTCTTGGAAACTTGGATATCTCCCTCACCAGGTAGCTGTCCCTGACACCCTATGTTCTCTCTTGTACTTTGTATTTCTGGCTCAATGTGTATCACACCATATTGCATTTTCCCATTAATTTTGTCCTCTATTTCAGACTTTAAGTGCCAATAAAATTAGAGACTATGGCTGCTTGTTCACTGCTCAATACCAGCTCCTAGAAAAAAAGACCAATACTTTTGTTCATGACTGAATAAATGGTGTAACAAGGCTTTTTAGTGGGGAAAACAGAGAAGTATTCAAGTAGTCAAAAAATTGGATTTAGAAAAGAAATTGGGAAAAAAGACGCATCCTTTGGAGAAGTCCTTCCTGTGTTTTTGCTTTATTTTGGTGTTTTTGTTTTATTTTGGTGTGTTGTGTGCATGTGCTTGGAATTAAAACTATCAGAATAGGAAAAAAAATAAAAATAAAGAAAAGTATCGAGAATAGGATGGAACATTATTTACAGGAAACTTTAGTCTACTTATATTAAAATACTTGCTACAAATCAGTGACCAAGACCTTGGCCTGTAATCTAATTCAAATGCAGTTTCCCCTTTCTTCAGTCAAAACTTCAACGAGAAGCTACATCACATCATAATTCAGTTAACAGTGCTTATGGCTATAATCAGAGCTGTCTGTATTTTACAGGAGAATGTCTGTAGCCTAGCCAGACTTTCTCCAGAGAAATGGATCCCTAATGATAAAATTTCACCATTGTGACAGGTGGCTGGAGAAACCTTCCAATCACAGCATGTAGTAATTGCCTACTCAGGCATTGTTTAAATCTGGTCCTTTATCTGACTAAAGGCAAAAACAACCTACTCTCCTGCACACATCTGTAGAATTTTCATATAATTGAATAGGATATAACACAGCATAATCTTAAACCGCATATCTAGTCTCAAAATTATGTTTAGAAATCTAACCTTTTCTATTCATGAGATTCTATGGATTGAAATAAATGAAATGACCTAAGAGATGATGGCAGAGTTGACCTCAGGTAGGTTGGGTCTTTGCTTGGCCTGGTAGTCAGTAAGGGAGACCAATACACATGGATTCTTTGATCATCTCAGGGAGTGAAAAGCCCTGATGTCAATCTAAGCCTGCAAAACTCTTTGAACTAATCATGGCATAAGCTGCCTTCTATTTCTAAACATCTTATTAGGCAAACCCTGATGGGGGGCCAGGCCTGTGGATTTTCTAGGACCCTCTGGTCACTCGACCTGCGCTATCTCATTGAACAGAGTCGGTAGGCAGTCCCAAACCAGACTCAGATTTTTGTTGCTGGTCCAGACTATAGCTTAACTATTTTTTTTTTAAAGATTTTATTTATTTATTTGACAGAGAGAGAGAGAGATAGCGAGAGCAGGAACACAAGCAGGGGGAGAGGGAGAGGGAGAAGCAGGCTTCCCGCGGAGCAGGGAGCCTGATGCGGGACCCAATCCCAGAATCCCGGGATCATGACCTGAGCCGAAGGCAGACGCTTAACGACTGAGCCACCCAGGCGCCCAGACTATAGGTTAACTATTGTTTTAAAATGTTATACCATGCCTTCGGCAAACTCTCTTATCAGCAAGATGAATCATACAGCTAGACAAAAACAACAAATATGAGGAGAGTTACAAAGATATTGAGAGGCTGGCCATCAACAACAAAAATACAAAAGTAAAAAAGGGAATCCTAATGATGGTTACCAAGGAAATAGCATAATGAAAAAAATTTTACTTCGGTTTTCAGAAAAATTCAAGGAAAACTAAGTTAAACTAAGCAACATACATGGAAATATATTATTATTTCCTCAAAGTACTCTAGAGTATAAAATCAAAAACTGACTTTTGTTGGCAATGGACAGTTGTCTCCACAGCGAATTGTTTTTTACATTTCTATTTTATTAAATAATAAGCTTTGTGCCCCAAAATTACAAACACTTAGCAATATGGCTAAGAAACTGTGGAATAATGAATTTTTCATTCTGGTAGAATAAATTTCTCATGTGAAATAAAAACCGGGAATTTGAACCAAAATAAATGTATTTAAATATGAATGCAGGCTTAAAAATAGAAAAAAAAAAACATTTCACATGTTATCCGAATAACTTTTTACAAATCATCATTCATTAAAGGAGCTATATGTCCTCGCTATACTTATTAAAGGCTCTATAAAATATAATCATTTTTATTTCATTTAATGCTAGGTAAGATCATGACTGCAAATGAATTAGGAATGTGGGTGTTCTCGCTATTAAAATAGGACTTTCTGAGACATTAGAAAGATACATTTCAGGGTGCCTGGATGGCTCAGTCGTTAAGCATCTGCCTTTGGCTCAGGTCATGATCCCAGGGTCCTGGGATCAAGCCCCGCATCCGGCTCCCTGCTCAGCAGGAAGCCTGCTTCTTCTCCCACTCCCCCTGCTTGTGTTCCCTCTCTCGCTGTCTCTCTCTGTCAAATAAATAAAGTCAAAAAAAAAAAAAGAAAGATACATTTCCCTTACAGTTAACCTTCCTAGCCAACAGCAAATACTTATTAAGCACAAAATATTTTGCAGAATCGAACTATATACATAGTCTCTCACTATAGGAAGATAACAATCAAACTAGAAAAAAATCTAGTAGAATGCAAGGATACAATATTTTTCAGCCTAAGAAAGAAGAAAAACAAATATATACTTTATGAGTAAAAATTGCCAGAAAAGTGTTTCTGTCCAAAATTCCCTATCTTATACTGATGTACTGATGGAATTCTTCTCTTGGTTACATACCATACCAATTAAAAGTACATATCTATATATCTCTCTATATATATTTGCTAAAATAGAAATTCCTGAGAAATTTAATTCACTATATAGCATGAGTTAGTTTGAGGCCACAAAAATAATTTTCTTCCAGTATCTGTGGGATCTAGGGTTGGGAATGGGAGAGATTTTGTCATTATTTTGTTTCTTCTTTTAGGAGTATGTGTGATTGTTTTATTTGCTTTTGCTTTCTGGCAAAAAACTGGGGAAAGACTTGATGCCTGGATCTAATTGTGGAGGAGGTTTTCACCAGGAAGCCCTTTGCTGCGGAATCCCTTGTGAAGGGGTGTAAGAGTGTTACAAGTCTTGCAGAATGGAAAACACGAGTGTGCAAAAGATGCACTTTAATGTCTTAGCATCTTTCACAAACCTTTTTTTAATCCAATTACTCAATAAATATTTCTTGGTTGCTTACTACATGCCAGGCCAAGGGAGCTCTCAGTTTTGCTTTGTAAATTGCACAAAAGATACAGGGTTAACATTGTAAAATTTATCCTTTCATTAGCCCTACCTAAAAAAGGGATTCTTTTTAGTGGGCTGAGATTTCGAGAGACACTTGCTTTTCAGAAGTCCAGACTGTGGATTTTCTCACCGATTCTTGCCTATTCCGCTTCAATTTTTGGAAACAAACACACACACAAACAAAAAAACTTCAGGCTCTGTGACAACGAATTACCTAGGGATTCTCTAAATTGTTCATTAAAATTTCTAGGACAAAGGAAAGAGATGTCAGCTCATTAAAAAAATGGAATACGGTTTATGATCACTTTGTAGTAAAAAACACATTTATTTACTGTTTATAAGTATTTGTCATTGAGACTAGACATGTAAAATAGTTTGACTTTCATCATTGTCTTATCTTCTTTTCGCTAAGCAATGAAATAGAATAGGCATCGTTCAATTAGGCCTCATTTCCTTGAGTGATTTTAGTAGTAGATGAACTCAAGAAAACTATTTCTCAAATTCTGATGCAAGTAAAGCAGCTACAAATTCTTGCAGTTTCTGCTTGAGGGAGAGCATTCATTGGTCCCACATTGAATGCCACTACCTTGCACAAAATAGAACAATAACGAGTTAAGAAGTGTTACGGACAGCGGCTGGAGGGTGGGAGTCCTGTAAGAGATGTGCTAAAACCAAATCCTATTCCTCTGGCTCTTCAGAACTTAACATGGAAACCAGAGAAGCCACTAATGTGCATTATTTAACAGCCTCACCTCACTGCACATACAGACTGTCCTTCACCAAAAAGTTCTATTTTCTGGAGTCTCAAGTTCAATGTGCCAATAAATTAATGCAACTATTTCCTTTTAGTTTTCCTTTGTCACTTATTAAGAGGTTGTAATTTATTCAAATACCAAGTAAGAATATTCAATTTGACTGAATTATTTTGGTGAGTTGAGAGCATTTTTTTATTGAAGTACAGACGACACACAATGTTACCTTAGTTTCAGGGGTACAACATAGTGATTTGACAAGTCTGTACTTACGTTATGCTACACTCCTCACAAGTGTAGTTACCATCTGCCACTATACAACGCTATTACAGTACCATTGATTATATTCCCTATGCTCTACCTTCCGTTCCCATGACTGATTTATGGCATAACTGAAAGCCTGTACCTCCCCTGCCCCTTCACCCATTTAGATTAGCTGTTTCCTCCTAACTCTTACGCAACTTATAAGCTATTCTTAGTCTTGAACTGAAAACAGTGAGTCCTAAGTTCCTCTTGTTCTAAGAGATGGAAATAAGTCTTTTCTAAAAACTTAGGGATGACATCTAATTACCAACTTGGACTCTGCTTATGCAGCTGAATGCGTTATTTGCTTTCTACCTAAGTATAAAAGAAAAAAAAATTGGATATGATGGCAGAGTGATGCAAGGGAGCAGCCTGTACTTCCTAAAGCTTGGTGTGGCAGAAACGTTTCCATAGGTCAAGTAGACAGTGAAAAAGGCAGCCGTGTTTGAGTTGTCTAGCAGAAACACTGCTTAAGGAGCAAGAGTACTCCATGATGAAGAGGCTTGAAGATATTTTCACTAAGCATGTTTTTCTTGTTAAAGAATTTGGAAGACAGAAGAGCTTTTATAAGACCACTTAAAGAGCCTACACTTGCACCCTCCAAAAAGTCAATACTTGTGTCCTTGTTATATCATGAACACTACGAAAATGCTAGTTAACAGGAGACATTTGCCGACTTTCCTTCACTCCTACTTCTCAGGCCCATGGAGAATAATGGGACCCAGATTAGGTAAGGAAAAGTGATGGTGGTATAGAGAGGAAACTGATCACTCTTCCCTTTAACTGCAGGTCACTTAGGCCATAGTTTAAGATTGAAATGGAAACAGTAGAATAACATTAAACTAAATATGAGATTGAAATTTCAAGCTGAACTAAGATGGCTTTAACTTTTTAATTTCACAGAGCCTGGAAAGCAATGGGATCTATTCAGGATGCCCGTAAGAAAAATGAAACAACCATCAACTTGAAGCAAAATGTTTCATGTTTCTGTCCTACCTGGTTCAAACTATACAGCAAACTACTGTCATAGTCAATGAACTCAACACTTGATAAACTGAGGTAGAGGCAGAGAATAAAAAATGGATATAAGGAACAGTTGGAATGTGGCCCAGGGAAAGGTAAGAAATGGTTTCTGGAAGGTGTGAAGAGATAAATAATGAAGGGCTTAGGAACTATCTTTGAAACACTGAGAATCATGGTAGCGTGGCATGATTAGAAGGCTTATAAAGATAGAGCAATGCCACTGGCTTATACAACAGTCAGCAAATTTCACATTTTATACCTATCTAGCAAGGTTATCAGTATGGACTCCTGCTGCTATCAAATGCAACACTTTGCCTACTGATGAATAATTTCAGTGAAGAGTCTGTTAAACTTTCCGAAGGATAACTTCAAAGTCTTTAAGGAGGCATAGCATGGCATGGCATGAAAATATCAGGAATTATTTAAGGAGCACTAGGAATGTTCTATTTGTCTCACAAACACATTCTCTCAACTTTTAGTTGTTTAGAACTGACAGGAGGACATCCTCAAGGAAAGTGAAATTTGAGGAACACCCTGGACATCACTGTAGACTTGGACCTCTTTAGGGTTAATGAGAAAAAAAAATTTCATTTTTCATGATTTTGTATGGTGAAAGGAAAATAATAGATCCTCACAGAGTTGCATGTAACATTTCCAGATCGTTAGGTGTGCTTTCCGCAGGCTGAGGAAATGCTTCTCAAAAGGAATCCAGGCAGTCTTTCCCACGAGGAATTAAATGGAGATTTTAAAAATAAAGCAGAGGGAGAGGAGAAAATTTATAGCAGGAAAGACAATTTACAACTGCTCACTGCCTCAGCAACCATCAAAAGTCTCACTTTGTTGCCTTTTTTTATTTTCAAATTAGTCCTACTTTTTCCAAAAGGAGGTCCCACACAGTGTTCCTTGGACAAGAAAGACCCCCCAAAAAGCCCCATAAACCAAAAACCAAAAACAAAACTGTGTTGATTTAAGCCACTCTAGATTTAACTCTTGCGGGGAATTCTGGCACGATTAGTTCTGTGGCATGTTTATTAGCATACGTGACAGGCTACAAATAATTACAAAGATGTACACAAGTGTTTTGTATATATATTCTTTAAATATAAAAGAATGTTGCATTATTTATAAGGGTCACCTAGAGTTGTTTTTGTTAAGGTTACTTGGTTTCAAACCACTGGGTAGAAAAAGCCCCAAACCATGTGCATGGAGCTGCCTAAAATTTCCTTTACAGGTAAAGATTATAAATGTTAAAACTACTGGGGCCATGTTTAGTTGGAACTTCATCTGTTTCAGGTCTCTGCAGGTCACTGAAGTTCTTCTGTGACCTCTGAAGGAAGCACACTTGAAAGCAATGTTTGGGAATCACTTTATCAATGGAACTTGACATCAGAGAGCCATCACTTTCAAGTAAAGCATTGACAGAATGGTCAATGAGCTGTACAGTGATATATCTAAGATATTTCTGGATTTTTTTCCGCATCCATTCATCTTCATGGGTAGACAAATGAAATTGGTCTTCCACCCTGACAGGAACAAACCGATGCATTATTTCAGCTTCAAAAAGGAAGTGCTGGAAGTATCATACAGTAAATCTAGAAGGAATCTACAGAGTTCATCTCCCAGCCTTTTCAAGGTAACTTCAGAGACCTGCCTGGTCAGCAAAGCTTCTCTGGTGTAATGGCAAGGTGCTCTCTGATCGCACATGTGGTCATAATATGAAAGTCTAAATGTTAGGCAATTAATAATTTACTGATATTGTAAATAATTAAAATATCATAGAGTATTGTCCTGATACAGATGAGTGAGACAGAATCGGAGTCTAGGGATAAATTGGGTCAGTATTGAGACCACACGCGTAAGTAACACACAGAGTCTAGGTAAGAGTAAAAATCTAAACCTTGGGGTAAAACCAAGTTGTAGAACAAAGCAATAAGTAGAGGTCAGAAACACAAGTCAGAATGTAGCCACTGAGAAACTTAGTTGATTTCTGGCAATTGCTTCTATTACCCCAGGAAGTTAAAGATGCAGTGACTTTTCCATAATTCAAGTATAGGTAGGGAAAAGGCAAGGTGCCACAATTTAAAAAACTGTAGCTGGTGCTTCCAAGTTGAGGTATGCAGGTCATCACCCAAGTAGAGAAAGCCTCTAGTGACAGAGAACCCGTGAGACCAACTGTATATAGACTGGTAGTTGTGTCAACTTATCATTGAACGACATGCCACTTGGTGCTCCTTACATAAGGGCAGTAATCTCCAGCCAACACAGCGATGTAACAGAGATCTCAGAGTGGAAGACCTTTTGGTGCTAGTCAACTCCACTCGGGAATTCAGACCCTCAGGATAATGAGCAGACACATGGTTTCTGGTTTCCTGGACTTGAGATGATGTGTGAGAAGCACATCTGTCGCACCACCTTTTACAGAGCAGCTAAGGATGGCCACAAGGGTTGCCTATAAAACAGATTTCAATCTTCGGTCAGGTAGTCTCAAATGTAGCCCCAATAACCTGAAATGGTTCTTTCCTGATGTACATTGGACATCTGTGCAGGATTTCTTTTACTGTGATGGAGGCCCATAATGGTCTGACGCTAGTGTTCAGGTTCTCTTGAAATAAAATGCTCTAGACTCTGTTGACCTATATGGTCAATCATCAGTGGAGTTCAATTATACTCAGACTGTGGACTAGAAGTAGTATCTGAGAAACTGGAAAACTTCTCTCCTGGGATGTCTGGGATGATCCTTTTTAATCCTTTCCATATGCATGAAGATTAAAAATATTTATTTATCACACATACTCCAGATGATTGCCATGGTTCTGAATAAGTTGAAGTGCAAGACAGAGTGTGTTCAGGGCTTCCTGTCACCCCACTCATTCACACCACACTGAATAATTCCTCAGATCTAGCTGAGTAGCTGCAATGAGCACTATTTTGTCCTAAGGTTATTACAAGGCTTCCCGATCTTTTGTTCTCCATGTAGCTAAGATAGACAAGACTGCAGATTTGTAGCAAGGAATTACTGCTGGGGTCTGTGGCTCTGACAGGATTCATTTGGCTGGGCTGTGCACCTTGAACAGCAGGAACAAGATGGAGTGAAAACCTGCATTTCCTTTCGCTTGCCAAATAGGCTGTACAATTCCCGAGCAGTATGCTGGGAGTACAGAAAGAAGACTCCTGTGTGTGGATATTAAGCATGGGAAACATAAACACTGGCAAAGAGGTGCATTGCATTCAATTCTTTGTTGGAGACCAGGGTCATCTGTCACTGAATGCTCTTGTGAGATACTAAGCTGACTGAAAGAGACATAAACCGTTTTCCGACCTCCTCTTACCTCTATCTCCTCTCCCCAGTGGCACCTTACCATCATCTGGACATGAAAACCATTTTGCTGGAGCTGTTTTAAGTGAGAGAGGAGCAACCAGCGTTCAGGTGGTGGGCACTCGCTTGCAGCGTTCTTGCACTTGTCATAAGTCAGATACAGCTAAAGATTAAGTTGCGGACAATATCTACCACAGCCATGCAGGACTGCACAGTGTCTTCCAAACTGGTCCAACGGGGAATGTCTGTTCCATCTAGACTTTGGTCTAGGAGGAAGAGAGGTGTAGCATATCGGGGAACAGAGCAATGCACTTTCCATGCCATCAGCAGTTTGCTGTGGCAGCCTGGGAAGTACTCATTCTACTCCAGCAGGGAAGTGTAGCCTTGAAGGAGAACTACTCTTTTCCCCTTCTTTTTTTTAAGATTTTATTTATTTATTTGGGGGGAAGAGAGAGAGAGCCCACACAGGAGGGGAGGGGCAGAGGATGAGGGAGGAGCAGACTCCCCATTGAGCAGGGAGCCCCATGCAGGGCTCCATCCCAGGACCCTGGAATCATGACCTGAGCTGAAGGCAGACACTTAACTGGCTATACCACCCAGGCGCCCCCTTTTCCCCCCCTTCTTGGTTTACTTGTTCAGGAGTCGAAAATGAGCTTCATCTCTGAAATAAAGAGATCACTCAGCTCTAATGAGCAGCTAATGGACATGAAAAAGGTAATGGTCCACATTAGGAATGAATCTGAGGCATAGGGCACCCTAGCGAAGGGGACTGCCTTAAACAATTCATGCTCAGGTAAGGGTCAAGTCCAGAGTTCTCAAACCTAAATAATCATCAGACTGTAGAGCAAATTTTCAAAATACTGTTCCCAGTCTCAACCAGATTCTACTGAATTAGAAAATCAAAGGGAACTGGGAGGGAGTATGCTTAAAGTTCCTAGACTCTTCCATCTGTGTGATTTTGATGACTTGCCAAATTTGAAATGAATTATCAAGAATTAAATTTGAAAGAAAAGATGCAAAAAGAATTATATAATAACAGTTAAATGCAATTAATTGGGCTCACAACGGAAAAGAACAAAGGGCAGAGTACTATTAAATTAGTCATTTCTCAATGCAGATAGGAAACTTGGTAAGGGAGAGGCAGTAAAGCAATTCTCCAATTTTAGTGGATACTTTGAAGGAAATTTTCTAATGAATATTTACATTCCTATGACTTAAAAAAACAGCTTGATGAACTTGAAAATATTTTTGTTCCTCATTTCATATATAAATTGCCCTGATATACTAGAATACATTGTAAAAATATGTTCTTGAATGTCCCTCTCCCATTTCCTTCTTTAAAAAAAATGGACAAATAATTTCAGGGCACAGTTACCTAAATATTAAAGAAGAGTTTTGATCATTCAACCCAGAAAGTCTATGAAGTGGCTTGAAAAGAAAATAGTTTTAAAAGGGGCTAGAGTGGTAAAAGGAAGATGGATGAACTAGATGGACCTATAACTTGAGAATAGTATTCTATGTTATAGGAAGTAAATATTTGTTGTAAATTATAATGGGTCATAAGTGATAGCTATATACAGCTTTCATTAAAAGAAATCAGAGAGGGAGACAAACCATGAGAGACTCTGGACTCTGGGAAACAACCTGAGGGTTACAGAGGGGAGGGAGGTGGGAAGATGGGGTAAGCGGGTGATGGGTATACTAAGGAGAGCACATGTTGTGATGAGTACTGGGTGTTATATGCAACTAATGAACTGTTGAACACTACATCAAAAACTAATGATGTACTATGTGCTGCCTAACTGAACATAAAAAAAGAAACAGAAAAACTCCAGGAGTTTTTATGAAAATGTACACAGATAATAAAATTAAAAGAAAAACCTCTACTCAACAGTTCATTCCTAAAATGCTAATTTACCAACCCATACTACAGATCTAATTTTTGTAATTGACCAATTTTTAGGCCTTAACATACTATTTTTTAAGATTTTATTTATTTGACAGAGAGAGACTGCAGAAGCAGGGGAGTGACAGGCAGAGGGAGAGGGAGAAGCAGGCTTCCCTCTGAGCCGGGAGTCCAGTGCCGGGCTCTATCCCAGGACCCTGGGATCATGACCTGAGCTGAAGGCAGATGCTTAACCGACTGAGCAACCCATTAAGCGACTGAGCTACCCGGGTGCCCCCAGATTTTTTTTTTAAAAGATAGATTTATTTATTTATTTATTTGTTTATTTATTTGTTTGTTTTAGAGAGAGAGAGAGAACACACAAGCTGGGAGAGGGGCAGAGGGAGAGAGAGAGAAAATCAGACTCTTCACTAAGCATGGAGCCTGACATGGGGCTCAATCTCATGCCCAGAGATCAGACCTGAGCAGAAATCAAGAGTCAGATGTGGAACCAACTGAGTCACTCAGGTTCCCCAGATTTATCGATTAACTCCTTCTTTTGCTATTCCAATGTTAAAGGAAGGAGTTCAACTACCAAATTATAAGAAATTTAAGGGTGAGATATGTTCATACTCATTTATAAATATTTTAATGCCCTTCCCAAAGCAGAAAAATTTACCTAGAGTGAGTATATAATACTTAAATATTAATTAGGTAGTAAAATAGAATGCATGTATCTGTGTCTGTGTGTGTATGTATATATACATATACAGAAATATAAATATACATACATATATAAATATATGCAAACATACATATGTATGTGTGTGTTGATGTGTCCCTTTGTCTCTGTATCCAAAAAAAGCTAATACGTTATAGTTGGATACATACAGATAAGAAAATTTTAACTATCTTTTTTTGTTTGTTTTTTATTTTTTTTATTTTATTATGTTATGTTAATCACCATACATTACTATCTTATAAAACATTTCAGAAATGTCAATGCAAATAGCCAAGAAAACACTATTTATTGAAGAAGGCCAAATTATATTTAAAGATAATGATAGAATTACTACTTACAAAAATAATAAATAAGTACATCTCCATGATTCATAGTGATTAAAATAAGAATGAAACATATTTCCAACCACCTTTGTTCTTGTGAAGGTTACATAATATTTTAGTTCCTGTGTTTATAAAATAGAGGGGAATTAAATTCAAAATACAAGATGCATGCTAAAATATTAATAAAATCAAGAATCAAGGTAATTCACGTTAATTGATGGAAGGTAAAAGAAGATACCTTTCTCAGATAAAAGAAGATACAGCACATAGAGAAAGAATAATTATTTTCTAATCGAAAAAATAAAAAGGATATACTGTCTTGTCTGTTTTTCTTACATTAATTAGGGCTGGACTACAGGGTTTATTATCTGTGTGTAAGCATTATACAGGTGGGTTTTCCCCCCACCAGAAATATAATCATTCTTGTCCAATTATTCAATTAAAATTATTATGAGAACAACTATGAGCATAGTCTACTACTCAGCTCAAAAAATGAAGTCATCTTGAACACAGATGTTGGCATAACAGTCTGCTTACGGTGCAATTTTTTTATAAAAAGATAATAGTTTTATCACAGAGCATTCAACCTAGAAGACTCAAGAATATGTGCTATGGTGAGCGCTGTGAATTGTGTAAGATTGATGAATCACAGACCTGTACCTCTGAAACAAATAATACATTATATGTTAAGAAAAAAAAAAGAAGATAGTAGGAAGGGAAAAATGAAGGGGGAGGGAATTGGAGGGGGAGATGAACCATGAGCGACTATGGACTCTGGGAAACAAACTGAGGGTTCTAGAGGGGAGGGCGTGGGGGATGAGTTCACCTGGTGATGGGTATTAAGGAGGGCATGTATTGAATGGAGCACTGGATGTTATACACAAACAATGAATCATGGACCACTACATCAAAAAGAAAAAAACAAAGACTCAAGATATCCAATATCCTTTCTTCCACTCTAAGGAAAAAAAGCACCAAAATCAAAACAGGAAAAAATGTAATTCTAGAAGCTATATCCATTATTAACACACTAAGAATTGATTTTTTTTTTAAATTCTACCTTTCAAAGTACTATTTATCATTGGTTAATCATACTCAGCAAAATGTTTTTAAACAATGTTTTTCTGTAGAAATGCATCTAATCCTCTAACTTCTAAAAAAATTTGAAAGCAATTTAGGCCTAAAATTAACCAAACACATAAAATGACAACCAAGTCTGGCATCAGGGTCACAATGACCTGTGCAGTCATGCTTAGAAGGTCTCCACGCTTAGAAGGTCTCATGCTTGCTTTGATGACCTGCTGTCACTATCTTGAAATTCTTAATTTTAGAACAAGAACCTTGCATTTTCTTCATGTACTGGACCCCACAAATTAAGCAGTTGATCCTAATTATAATAATTTGGGGAAAATGGCCAATAGCTGTAATACTAAAATAAGAATGCAAGCTAATTGGATAAGGCAAAGAAATAAATTTAAGAAAAGCATGAAATTCAAATTAGAGGCACCAGGACACAGCGACCTACTAATGGAGGAAAAATGAGGACCAAATGAATGACTTTCAAATGTGAATATAATTGAAAAATAAGATCACAAACACCAGTCTTTGAGTTGTTTCAGGATCCAATCAGATTCATCCTGGAGACACTGCCTGAAGACAATGGAAGTAGAAGTACCCTTCCTTTTGATTGTCCATGTGTCTGTATGTGGGTAGTTGCGAAAAAAATTATTTTGTAGAAAACTGTGGAAGAAATTTGCACATCTGTTTACACTGCAAACCATTTTGCTGACTAATACTTTGTCTATGATATCATTGGCTAACACTTCTGTTTATTTTAAATTGATCTTTACAACAGAAGAGCTCATACTGCAAATGCTTTCCACTCTTAGTTCTTTAGAGGTACCAGTTCTCTATTCTCCCATCCCTACTTCTTCATATCATCAACACTATACGACCTATAAAAGATGCAGTTTCCTCTGAGGTATGGAGTCTTTCATGAGTAAACTTTCTCAGCCTTAGTACTCTTCAAATTATCTTCGTATTAACATAATTCACTCTCTTCCACTTTCAAAGTCCATCTTTCCGTTTTTGCTCATATACCCTTTCCTGTAAGACCTTGCTTTTACATGTTAAATATGTTATCTCTATTGGATTTTTCCTCACATTACAAACATTTTTAAATCTTCACTGTCCTGAAAGTCAATAAAGTACCTTGTCTGTCCTATTACTCAAGTTACTGGCCCTTCTCTCTTTTATTTCCCTCACCGAACATCTTTTTTTTTTTCACTTTCAAAGACATGCTAATTCTCTTTCATCCCCAGCTTTATTGAGATATAATTGGCACATAACATTGTGTAAATTTAAGACTTACTAAGTGTTAGTTTGATACTTATAAATTGCAAAATCAGTGCTACCACAGTATTAGCTACCACCTCCATCCTGTCACATAGTTACCATTTTTACATCCTGAAGAATACATTTACTGCCTCCACTTTACCACTGACCATTTCCACTTTTACCTCAATTTAACCTCACAGTTGCCCCTCCAGGAACTGAACAAGGCAACTATAATTAACAAGTGAAGGATTGAACATCAGTTGAACAAATAAATCCAGCTAGTAGAGACTACTTTTTAAGGTGTTAAGTGGGTGATGGGGATTAAGGAGGGCACTTGTGAAGAGCACAGGGTGATGTATGGAAGTGCTGAATCACTGAATTGTACACCTGAAACTAATATTACACTTATGTTAACTAACTGGGATTTCAATAAAAACTTGCAAGAAAAAAAGAAAGTTTTAGGTTCTGCAATTTATGGACAACTTAGGAAGAAGAGAAATAAAAATTATTTTAAGTATTTTGTATAACAAGAGGCAAGTTAAATATTACAACCTGGCTGATTCTCAGTTTGCTAACTATCATTTTAGAGAAAATTCAGTAGCTTATGATTTAATCTTTAAATACAGTTTTGTTTATATACTTCTTATCAAATTGGATATATCCAGGCTCTTATTCCTAAAAGTAATCTGGTCAGTTATTTTATATACATACCTATTCTCATTAGCTTAATAGTTTTTGCTAAAAATATACCTACACCTCAGCAGTAAACAGATGGAGAGACAGTTTTTTTCTTTTTACATTTAGCCTCTGTAATCATCAAGAGAGTAGTTTTGATATCTCTTAAGGTGACAACCTATTCAGAGGGAGAGGTCAGTGTACTTGATTTTTTTTTTTCTTAAGTACCCACCAGTATAAAGAGGTCTAAAAGGGGACTGCATGTAAAATAACAACCTGGTTCACAAAGAAAAATATGGATGGCTGATGTACCTCTTATTTCCTGCCAGAACACATGTAGATCTGCTGAGACTACCTTTCAAATCTGTTAGGAGAGAGTTTGGTAAAGAAAGAGTACCAAAGATTACTTTAAGGTTTCTGGTCTGAGAAAATTAAAGAATGAGTTGGCAAGAATAAACATGGTGAAGGGTGCCTGGGTGGCTCAGTTGGTTAAGCGACTGCCTTCGGCTCAGGTCGTGATCCTGGAGTCCCGGGATCGAGTCCCGCATCGGGCTCCCTGCTCAGCAGGGAGTCTGCTTCTCCCTCTGACTCTACCCCCTCTCATGCTCTATCTCATTCTCCCTCAAATAAATAAATAAAATCTTAAAAAAAAAAGAATAAACATGGTGAAAACTGTGTTGGATAGGTTTGATAGGAACTCAAGTCTAAGTATGTGAAGTTTGAGTTGCCTATTACTATCTAAGTAGAGATCTATAATAGTAAGATGGATATACAGGTCTAGAGTTTAGGGCAGAGGTTTGTACTAGAGATAATATTTTGAAAATCATTAACATATAAAGGGTATTTAAAGCCATGACCCTGCATAAAATATCAAAAGGAGTGAATAGAAAGAGAAAAGAGAGCAGCATGAAGCTTAAAAATTATTTTATATAAAACTCATCTCCTCCCATGGACACACCTAATCTACAGCTACGTGTAAAATAACTCCATTTACAAAAGGCCTAAAAACTAGTTGAACAGCTACTTTACAATAAACATTAAAAGGGTCACATCGAGACAGGCAGAAGAAACAGAAATACGGTCTTACCAAAAAACTCCACTCGAGGTGCAGCAACTAACAATTGGCATGGATCTCACAATTCTGGATTTTCTTCCTGAGGCATGAGGGGTTCTAGCCCCACATCAGGTACCCCAACCCCAGGGACTAAACCCAACAGATTAGCCTCCAAAACATCTAGCTTTTAAAAACAATGGGCTTACACAACATAGTAAAAAACAACAACAACAACGACAATGGGTTTATATCTAGAAGACCCAAAAGGCTGTAGAGAACTGAGATATTGCTCTTAAAGGGCTTGCAGGATGCCTCACTCCCCCCAGGCCCCAGCTAATCTTGCTAATCATCTACCAGAGGGGCAGTGGTCTGTTGGGACTCTGCAGGAATACAGGCAGCATTTTTTTTGTTCTCTATTTACTAATGTGGTGGGTGTGTACAGACCCTGCACTCTCCCACTGTCCCGCCAAATCTGGCAGATACATCCCGGTATCATACTGTTCCTCTGCTTTGCTAAAGCTACTGGGTGTGCCCCAGCCCTTCCCACTCCCACTGTTCCACTAAAGTCAGCAGGCATGTGCAACCCATATGGGAACAGCCCTGATCACCTGGCTCTGATGACCAGTGGAACCTGTGTTCCCGGGTCCTACAAGATCGTAATAATCAGAGACAGTTCTTGGCAGGCTACCATCCCCCCAGAGCACTGCACAGAGAGCAGATAGAAATACATTCCTAGTCTTCCTGTGAAAAAGACCCACTTACTTGCCGTGGAGCTTCAGCCTAAGGGTCAGGCTTCAGGTATGCCACAAATCTAGATGTGACTGAGATGCTCTGAAGGAACATAGGCTGGGGGACACCACCTCTGCACTCTCTTTCAGCCTCACTACAGCTTACCAGTACTTCCCAAACAGAATCTTAGACACATGTCCAGAGCCCTGATTTTTCAACTGTTGCCCAGGGGAAACCTCCAGATTGCCTGGTCTAGAGGCCAGCAGGGTTTGTGACTGCAGTACCAAAGGATTATATTTATTTACTTGTACACTTTTTAAAAAGATTTTATTTATTTATTTGAGAGAGAGAGTGAGAGAGTGAGCAGGGGGGAGGAGCAGAGGAAGAGGGAGAAGCAGACTCCCTGCTGAGCAGAAAGACTGATGTGGGGCTCAATCGCAGGACCCCGAGACCATGAACTGAGTTGAAGACAGATGCTTAACCAACTGAGCCACACAGGAGTCCCTGTATTTGTATACTTCAAAAGTTTCTGCCTGAGGGTCTGGATTTTTTTTTAGATTTTATTTATTTATTTGTCAGAGAATAAGAGAGAGAGAGTGTACAAGCAGGGGGAGTGGCAGGCAGAGTGAGAAGCAGGCTCCCCGCTGAGCAAGGAGCCCTAAGCAAGGAGCCTGATGCAGGGCTTAATCCCAGGACCCCAGGATCATGACCTGAGCTGAAGGCAGATGCTTAACTGACTGAGCCACCCAGGCGCCCCAAGGGTCTGGATTCTAATCAGCCTGAAACTAGGTGCTGACTGAGATCCCTCCCTTTGGAACAGAGGTTTTGGCACAACCTCAACCACTAGGACCTATCAAGAATAAACTAGGCAGTTTAGACAATCACAAAGGTTCAAGAGACAACCAAAAGCTAGGGAGAGGTTGACATAAGGTTCATCTCCTACACAAGGCTACTCTTTCAAGACTAGGAGAAGTAGCTGTTTTGCCTGGTACATAGAAATAAACACAGAGTCAAGGAAAATGAGGAAACAGAGGAATATGTTCCAAGTGAAAGAATAAGAAAACATCAAAAAAAAAATCCCTTAATAAAACAAAGATAAGGAATTTGCCTAATAAAGAATTTAAACTAATGGTCATAAAGATGCTCACCAAATTTGGGAGAGGAACAGATGAACACAGTGATAACTTCAACATAAAGATGGAAAATATAAGAAAGTACCAACTACAAGTCACAAAACTGAAAAATACAATAACTGAAGTGAAAATACACTTGAGGGATTCAACAGCAGACAAGATGAAACAGAGGGAAGGATCAGTGAAAGAGAATACAGGACAATGGAATTCACCCAAAATGGAGCAGCAAACATTTTTTATAAATATATTAAAAACTGAAGCTAGCTTAAGGGAAATACGGAACAACATCAAGTGAAATGATATCCTCATTATAGGGCTCTCCGAAAGAAAAGAAATAAAGGTACAGAAAACCTATTTGAAGAAATAATGGTGAAAAACTTCTTTAACCTGGGAAATGAAACAGATATCCATATCCAGAAAGCCCAGAGAGTTAAAAATTAGGTGAACTCAAAGAGATCCACACCAAGACACTGAATTAAGAGGTCAAAAGTTAAACTTAACAAAAAAATCTTAAAAGTAACAAGTGAAAGACAACTTGTTATGCACAAGTTTACCCCCATAAGACCATAAGCAGATTTTTTTTTTCTTTCAGCAGAAACTGCAGCCCAGAAGGTGGTGGCACAATTTATTCAAAGTTCTGAAAGAAAAAAATCTTCCAGCCAAGAATACTTTATCTGGCAAGGTTATGATTCAGAATTGAAGGAGAGTGAGTTTCTCAGACAAGCAAAATCCAAAGGAATCCATCACCCCTAAACTGGCCTTATAAGAAATGTTAAAAGGATTTCTTTAAATTGAAAAGAACAGGTACTAATTAGTAACAAGGAAACTTTTATATATGTTAATATGTTTACCTCACTGGTAAAGGTAAACATGTAGTAAAGGTAGTAGATTAGCCACTTAAAGAGCTAGTATAATGGTTAAGAGACAAAAGAAATAAAAATAACTATAAGAATTAGTTAAGGGATACACAAAACACAAAGATGTAAAATGTGACATCAAAAACATTAAACATGGGGGTAAGTAAAAATGCAGAATTTTAGAATGTGTTCAAACTTAAGTTGCTATCAACTTAAAATACACACAGATATATATTTTTATATATATTGAGTAGCTGAATGGAAAGAAAGAAAACAAAACAAGACCCATCTACATGCATAAGAGACTCACTTTAGATCTAAGGATACACACAGATGGAAAGTAAAGGGAAAGAGAAAAATGTTCCATGTAAATGAAAACCAAAAGAAAGCTGATGTAGCTACACTTAGACAAAATAGACTTTAAAACAAAGATGGTAAAAAGAAACAAAGAAGGGCATTACATAATGATAAAGGGGTCAGTCAAACAAGAGGCTATGACATTTGTACATATTTATGCACCCAACATAAGAGCACCTAATTATATAGAGAAAATATTAACAAACTTAAAGAAAGAAATTGACAGCAATGCAATAATATTAGGAGACTTTAATACCCTACTTACAACAATGGATAGATCATCCAGACAGAAAATCAATAAGGAAACATCAGCCTTAAACCACACATTAGATCAGAGGGATTTAATAGATATATACAGAGCATTCCATCCAAAAGCAGCAGAAAACACATTCTTCTCAAGTGCACATGGGACCTTCTCTAGGAAAAATCGTTAGGCCACAAAACAAGTATTGATAAATTGAAGAAGACTGAAATCATATCAAGCATCTTTGCCAATCACAATAGTGTGAAACTAGACATCAATTACAAGATGAAAACTGGAAAAATCACAAGTATGTGTGGAAACTAAACAATACGGTACTAAACAACCAATGGGTCAATGAAGAATCAAATAATACCTTGAGACAAGTGAAAATAGAAAAACAACATACCAAATCGATGTGGTAAACCAAAAGCAATTCTAAGAGGAAGTTCATAGTGATACAGGCATACTTCACGAAACAAGAAATATCTCAATAAACAACTTAACTTCACATCCCAAGAACTAGAAAAAGAACAAAGCCCAAAGTTAGCAGAAAGAAGGAAATAATAAAGATTAGACGGAGAAAAAAAAAAGATTAGGTTGAAAACAAATGCAGTAGAGAGTAAAAAGAAGAAAAAAATAATCAATGAGCCTAAGATCTGATTCTTTAAAAAAATGAACAAAACTGAAATCAACAAAAACTTCTGATGTACTATATGCTGTCTTAACATAAAAAAAACTGACAATCATTTAGCTAGACTCACCAAGAAAAAAAGAGAGGCCTCAAATGAGTAAAATCAGAAATGAAAGGGGAGAAGACACCACAGAAAGACAAAGAATCATAAAAACCTATGAACCATTATATGTCAACAAACTGGACAATGTAGAAGAATGGATAAATTCCTAGAAACACAAAGTCATCCAATACTGAAACCATAAAGAAATAGAAAAATCTAAATAGACTGATTATTGGGCGCCTGGGTGGCTCAGTTGGTTAAGCGACTGCCTTCGGCTCAGGTCATGATCCTGGAGTCCCGGGACTGAGTCCCACATTGGGCTCCCTGCTCAGCGGGGAGTCTGCTTCTCCCTCTGACCCTCTTCCCTCTCGTGCTCTCTCTCATTCTCTCTCTCTCAAATAAATAAATAAAATCTTAAAAAATAAATAAATAGACTGATTATTAGTAAGAAAATGGAGTCAGTAATCAAAAACCTCCTGACATAGAAGTCCAAGACCAGACAGCTTCACTGATAAATAAAACATTCAAAGATTTAATACTTCAGCTTCTCCAACTCTAAAAAAATTGAAGAGGAGGGAATGCTTCCAAATACATTTTGCAACGCCAGCTTTACCCTGATACTAAACCCAATAAGAGTACCACACACACACACACACAAGAACAAACAAACAAACAAAAAAACCCAATATTATAGGACAATATCCCTGATGAACATAGATGCAAAAATCTCCAATAAAATATTAGGAAGCTGAATTCAACAATATATTAAAAAGATCATCACCATGATCAATTGAGAATTATTCTAGGGATGTAAGTGTGGATCATAATTCACAAATCAATGTGATATATCACATTAACAAAATGAAGGATAAAAATTACACAATCACCTTAATAAATGAAAAAGTTTGACAAAATTCAACTTTGATTCCCAATAGAAACTCTCAACAAAGTGGGTATAGAGGGAACAGACCTCAACAAAATAAAAGCCATGTCATAAGCCCATAGCTAACATCACACTCAATGGTAAAAAGCTGAAAGTTTTTCCTCTAAGATCAGGAACAAGACAAGGATCTCCACTCTTGTCACTTTTATTCAACATAGCAATGGAAATTTTAGCCAGATTCAAGAAATTAGGCAAGGACAGGAAATAAAAATCATCCAAGTTGGAAAGGAAGAAGTAAAAAAAAAAAAAAATCACTATTTGCAGATTACATGATACTATATATAGAAAACCCTAGAAACACCACCAAAAAACTGTTAGAACTAAAAAATGAATTCAGTAAAGTTTCAAGATACAAAATCAATACCTACAAATATGCTGCATTTCTATACACTAATAACAAACTATCAAAAAAAGAATAAAACAATCCCATTTACAATTGCATCAAATAAAGGCAAAATACTAGGGAATAAATTTAATCAAGGAGGTAAAAGACCTGTATTCTGAAAACTGTCAGACAATGATGAAAGAAATTGAAGAAGACATAAATAAATGAAAAATATCCCATGCTCATTGATGGGAAGAATTAATATTCTTAAGATGTCCATATTACCCAAAGCAATCTACAGACTTAATGAAAGCCCTATCTAAATTCCAGTGACATTTTTCATAGAACTAGAACAAAGAATTCTAAAATTTGTATGGAACCACAAAAGACCCCAAAAAGTCAAAGCCCTACTGAAAAAGAACAAAGCTGGAGGCATCACATTCTCTGATTTCACACTATATTACAAAACTATAGTAATCAAAATACTATGGTTTGGGCATAAAAATGGACATACAGATCAATGGAACAAAATAGAGAGCCCAGAAACAAACTCACACATATATGGTCAATTAACTTACAACAAAGGAGGCAAAAGAACAATGGGGAAAGACACTCTCTTCAACAAATGCTGTTGTGAAAACTGGACAGCAACATGCAGAAGAAGAAGAAGAAGAAGAAGAAGAAGAAGAAGAAGAAGAAGCAGCAGCAGCAGCAGCAGCAGCAGAAGAAGAAGAAAGAAAGTGGACTGTATGTTACATCACACAGAAAAATTAACTTAAAATGATTTAGACTTGATTGTAAGACACGAAACCATAAAACTCCTAGAAGAAAACAAATGGTAAGCTCCTTGACATCTTGGTGATGATTTTTTGGATTTGACTTCAAAAGCAAAGGCTAAAATAAACCCAAACCTAAAATAAACAAGTGGGACTACATCAAACTAAAAAGCTTCTGGACAGCAAAGCAAATCAACAACGTAATAAAAAGACAACCTACTAAATGGGGGGAAATATTTGCAAATCATGTATCTGATAAAGAGTTATTACCCAAAACATATAAAGAATTCATACACTACATCAAAAACAAATGATGTAATATATGATGATTAACATAACAATAAAAATTTAAAAAAAGAATATTTTTACAAAATGAAAAAAAAAGAATTCATACAAAATAGCAAAACAAAAACCCAATCTGAGTAAATCAGGTGCAGAGAATGTGTATAGACATTTTTCCAAAGAAGATATACAGGTGGTCAACAGTCACATGAAAAGATGTTCAAAATCAGTAAACCAAAGGGAAATGCAAATCAAAACCACAATGAGATATCACCTGATACATCCTAGAATGGCTATTATCAAAAAAGCAAGAAATAACAAGTGTTGGTAAGGAAACCCTCATGCACCATTGGTGGGAAAATAAATTGGTGCAGCCACTATAGAAAACAGAAGGCAGGTTCCACAAAAAATTAAAAATAGAACTACCATACAATCCAGTGTTTCCACTTCTGGGTATTTATCCAAAGAAAATGAAAACATGAATTCCAAAAGATATATGCACCTTTATGTTCATTGCAGCATTATGTACAATAGCCACGATATGGAAACAATGTCAGTGTCCACTGATGGAAGAATGGATCAAGAAAATGCAATATATCTCATAATGGAATGTGATATAAAATGTGATATATATGTGTGTGTGTGTGTGTGTGTGTGTGTGTGTGTGTACTATATATAATGGAATACTACTTAGCCATAAAGGAATGAAATATTGACATGTACAATGACATGGATGGAGCTAGAATATATTATGCTAAGTGAAGTGAGTCAGAAAGACAAAGACAAATACTGTATGATTTCACTTACATGTAAAATTTAGAAAAACAAAAAAGAATGAAATATAACAAAAGAGAACAAATACATAGAACATAATGGTGGTTGCCAGAGGGGAGGGGAGTTGGGGGTGAGGAAAATGGTTAAAGGGAGTCAAGACGTACAAACTTCCAGTTATAAAATAAATAAGTCATGGGGATGTAACATACATGTTAATTACAGTCAATAATAGTGTAGTGCATATTTGAAAGTTTCTAACAGAGTAAATCTTAAAAGTTTGCATTACAAGAAAAAAATGTAACTTTGGTAACAATGGTATCTAGACTTGTGCGGCTCACAGTGTATACAAGAGCAAATCATTGTTTTATACCTGAAGCTTATATAATGTTATATGCCAATTATACCTCAATAAAAAACGTCTAATGTCAGTCTAGGTTTCAGTCCTTCATAGGGAATCTGTCTCACTCTCTGGTTGATAATATATAAATTTATCTTTGTCTTTGGAATTCTGCAGTTTCACTGCAATAAGTCTGAGAGTACATTTCTATTTATGTAGTCTGCCTGTCATACATTGTGCCTTCTGGTTAAATGCATTTAGTCACTGGCTCCAGAAATTTTTCTTCAACGTCCTTCACATATTCCTCCATATCCATTATTTTATTCTTTTCTTCAGAATCTCCTATTAGACATAAGTTAGATGTTCATAATCTACTCCCAATATATTCTGTCTTTCTGTTCATATTTTCTACCTCCTTAGATTTTGGTACTACATTCTGTATATTATCTTTCAATTTCCTCTTATTTTTTTTTCTTCAATGGTTTAATAAACATCCTTTTTAAGTTTTAGAATGTTAATTTTAATTCTAATAGTTTTATTTTGATCTTTTCAAATCTTCTTCCTCAACTTTGTTTCATTTAATTTTCAATATCATTTATATCTTAAATATTATATCTACTTATGTAATACTAATAATATGGTAATTCAATATCTGAAATTATAGAGGAGGTAGTCTAAATTAGCTCTGTGTTCTATGGATGACCTCGCCTCATGAAGACTTATTATCTTATGCTTGTGGGTTATTTTCATTGTATGCTGAAATTTCACTAAATTTAATCTGTGAGAATACTAAGAATATTTTTCTTTGTAAAGGATTTGGATTTGCTTCTGACCAACCTAGAGTCACTTTTTGTTAGGGTGCTATCAACCTAGAGCCACTTTAACTTAATCTCTTGTCTTGGGGGTTCTTTGACCCTTACCGATAATATACCCTCACATAACAGATCCCCATAAGCACAGGCTTATAGTTGTAATTTTTCAGATGAGATGAATATAATTATTTTTACCATTACTTTTATACTCAGTGGGAAGAGAAATGGACCTATTTTTATTTTGGTACCTTCTGCAGAAAGAATACTCCCAGCTATCATTTCACAGAAGATGTAATAGCTAATATTTATTGAGCAACTTTAAGTAGGTTTATGTAGAATCTCTGTTCAGCTCCCCAATTTGGCTTGACCCAGAAACTCAGCTTTCTCTTCCAACAAAGAGAATTTTGGCCTAATTTGCCAAGAATATGGCTGGCTAGTATTAGTTTTTAACACTAGGGTAATGCAATGGTCAGCCCTCATAGTTGCATTATTTCTATGGCTTCGGTTTCATCCAATTTTTGGGGTGATGGGGATGGCCTGTAAAGGCTAACTCATCCTTCCTTTCAAGAGGAAAAAAAAAAGACACTTAAAAGTACATTTATTGGAAAATTCCCAGCATTATGATGTTTTGCAGAAGGCATTTTAGAATACTTAGTCTGCCTCATCCATGGAAATGGAAGTTAGCTTCATTTCAACATCTATGAAGTAAGCTCATCATATCTCCCTCATAAAACTAATGTGGGGATAAGTTTTATACTGTTTATCATTGCTTAGCACAAGGAATGACATAAAAATTCACTCCATAAATATTAACTATTACTATTATCATAGGGTGATATTTTCTAAGAAGTGAACATACTGAAAAACTCATAAAGCATATATTTTTATTATACAAATGACTTCCAAATAAAATTTTGACCTCGTGATGGCTACACTGTCACTTATTTTCCTGGACTACTTTACAATTCTTCTTTAATCAATATTTGTCCATTCTGGTCTATCTGTGCTAAGGTAGATGTGACATTGGGTGAGCAATTCAAAGTCATAATTACTTGGGACAATTAATTGGTCCCTCAAGCTGCCTATCATTAACGTTACTATTAAAGCAGAATTAACCAGTTCAGATTTTGCCTCTTCTCTTTTACTCTATTATTTAATGTCAGGTGAAAGAATTTACAGATGACTTTGAAAGGGACAGAAGCTGAGGTGTTAATAATTCACAAGGAGGATGAAATAATCACTAATCAAGAGAACTGGTGAAGACTTTGGACTTATAAATGTGTGATTTTAATATTTAAGACTCATAAAGTGATTTCTTTTAGTCATCCCTAATACTTTTAAGCTCCTGCTGTAAGCATTCCTTAGAAATTGGGAAACCAGTGAACTGCAATATTCACTTCTTACCAGGCAGCTTTTATTATTAATAGAAGGAAAAGATCACTGAGATTGGAGGTAGTGTTGCCAAATGGTCATGAGCCCAGGCTCCAAGTGCAAGGAGACTTGGGTCTGAATGCTTAATAGCCTCTCACTGTCTCTGTGGCTTTTGATATCTTTTCCATGTCTGTAAAACAGGCTATAAAAGACCTTAAAACATAGGGCTATTGTGACAACAAATGAAAAAATGCATCCTGAACACTTAAGCAGGGACTGGGCCTTTGGAACCATGAGACCACTAGCACTATTATTATGCAGTTTGCTGTATCATTAACAAATCTTTTGTAACTTGGTTAGTCTGTAAGAAGTTGTAAAAATCAGATGATTTGGTATGATTTTTGGAGCTGTTTCCTGGTTTACTCACCATCTTCAAAATCATTACTATGAGTAGAAAATATAGTGCCATATGATTATGAAGAGTGAACGATGGCTTTTCAAGGAATGGAAAGAATTTATTACATATCTGAATGCAAACTCACACTCAAAAATTAGGGATGGGATCTGGCATATCTCTTTTAAATATTCATAGGCAATAAAAAATCTGGCTGTTTGATTGATTTAACAGGCAATTGAATGTTACCTTTGCTCTGCATAATTGTGGCTATACGAAACATTATGCGGGCAATAAAAAAAAACACACAAACCTCTGACATATGCATTTAATTGAGAAGAAAATGGGCTAAGGCTCATCTTCAAGTGGAGGGACACTTTGTTTATTAATGGAAAAACTGTTTTTCTTTAGCCAACAAAAAAAAAAAATCAAGAAAATTACAGTTTGAAACAATGTTAGAATTTTTCACTATAACAACCTAATGCACTATAGATTTTTTGGAAAATAAATCAGTTTAAAAATGGTTACTGTAATCATTTTATTTCCTCAGCCCCTTAGATAATTTATCCCAAGGCTCCTTCCACAGTGCATCAAAACATCAGTCTTCTCAACTAAATATTCAATGGGAACACCCCAATTGATTAATTTAGCAAACAACTTATTATGTGTTGCTCTATTACCTAGGCAGTTAGGAAATGATCAAAGAGCCCAGCTTAGACCCTGAGAAATAGGAAAAGTCTGTTACTACCGATGCTTTTAGCTCAACAGCATATCTCTAAAGTCACACGAGCTCCTCAAAGACTGGCACCACGGAATTTGAGAAGGATATTATCTCCAACATATATGGTTTTTATCAAAGCTCTAAAGCACCAAATGTGCTTTTTTTCTCTCATTGCCAAATTACTCTCAGGTTATTATTGGCTAGATATTTCATATAAGCATAGCCAGGACTGATAGTGGTTTCAAGTTTATTTAATTCAAGTTATTTATGGTTACTATAACATTCTGCCTAATTGACTATTGAAGTATAAGTGGAGACCTTCCAATTTAAGATTTAGGGGATGATAAAAAAAAGTCCTTTTATCAGTCTTCTGCATTTATCTAAACAATAGAGGTGTGCACATTTCTTTGTTTTTCATACTGGAATATATATGTTTATCCCTGTCCCTGGTGGGATACACACTCGTACATACAAACACGAAAAAAATACACATGGCATTGAGGGTAGGTACTATAGTACACAACCTAGTAAAAATAAAATGCCAATCATTTACTGAATATGTACTATGCTTGTAGCACTACAGTAAGCCCTTTCCACACGGTATTTTATATTTTGCTCAGTAGATTCCTATGAAACAGGAGCTGTTATCATAGATGAGGATGTGGGAGCTTGGAAATATTACCCAAGGTCACAAAGTCAATGAGCTGTGGGGGGATGTGTCAGTTATCAACTTACTGCCTCTAAAGAGTGATCTGCTTGTGATACTTGAATATTTCTCTTTGGGAGCCGACCTGATGCTAAACTTTGTCAGTAGAGGGCACTGGAGTGACACCAGGGGAAGTAAAGATTTCTCCATTCCAGTGTGTTTGTAATTCTTTCTTGCTCCCGCGGCTCCGGGTTGACCTGTTAGTATGCCTGGCGGAGCTCAAAGCCTCTGTTCCCAACTCTCCCATAAATTTCAGGACCACCCTCTACAGGTGTCTTCTGGAAGCTCTGTGGGTGCCCCAGTGGCAAGTTCATCATGGGGAGGCAAATACATGGGCAGCTTCCTGGTGCCCAAGCACGTTTCCTTCACTTCAACAGCACCAGCCAAAGGTAGCTTTCTAGCAGGTGCAACAGGCCCACCACCCAGGTTCCCAGTAATTGAAGAATGTCCCCTACAGGCTACTTCCCTATGAATTTTGTCAGCACGCCACTCCAAGTTTCTGTTGACATAAAATTCAGCCCACTGACTATGTACTAGCCCTGATGGGGTCCACTCAGACCATTTCTTTGCCATCTCATGCCTGGAGTTACACTCTTGCCAAACAGGTCTGAATCCCAGCCTTGGGTAAAGCTCCTCGCTTTCCAAGTCAGTTCCTTCTTTAGGTACTATCACTCAGCCCTAGAGGACTCTTTTTGAGCTCTCTTCTACTTTCTCTTAAAAATGAATTCCCAGTAAATAGTTAATACTTATTTATATTAAAACTTCCCTGTTCAAGTCACTGTGTAGTTTCTGTGGCCTGTCTAACGCTGACTAATACAAGGGGCTATTCCAACCCAAGGTTTCCTGATTCTATAGCCAATGCTTAAACAACTCAATTCAGGTATAACTGAATAGATTTTCCATCAAAGTCTGTTTTTGAGTTGAATTTTGGGGCAAAATGCCTGGTTCCACACCAAAGAACTTTGCAGTGTAAGAACGTAAGTAGTTTTTGTGTTACTAAAGGCTTGCAAGAATATTACATAAATAAGGCTGGTGCCAAGGTCAGGTCAGAGAATGATCTGTTTCTAAGGAGAGAATAGATAGACTCTGCATATTGTTAAAGATTAAAATTTGGGCCTTTTCACAGCTTACTCAAGGTTGGTTCTACAATGTGACTTTTGATTTTTTGCTTGAAATGCAATTTCTACCCTGACACTAACAGTCAAATATACATAAGAGCACACTCCAATTCCCCAACGGAATCCAAATTTAAATGAACTTTGAGTCAGTTGCCATCTACAAAATGGCTCACAGCCAATAACAGTGCAACAAGAGTGAGAAGACAAGGGGGGGGCGAAGCAAGATGGAGGAGGAGTAGGAGACCTGGATTTCGTCTGGTCTCAGGAATTCAGCTGAAGAGGGATCAAACTATTCTGAACACCTACGAACTCAACAGCAGATCGAAGAAAAGAAGAGTAACAATTCTCTGAACAGAAAAGCGACCACTTACTGGAAGGTAGGATGTGCGAAGAAGTGAATCCGAGGTGATATTCGGGAGGATAGACGGTGGGGGAGGGGGCCTCCGTTGGAGCACAAAATTGGAAATTTTAGAAGTCGGCTCCGCTGAGGGACGTCACTCCACCGGCTAAGCTGGGGGTGGAACCCTCGTGGGACAGCGGGGTCTCATGACCCTCGGGGTCACAGGAAGACTGGGGGTGCCTGAGTGCAGCAGAGCTCCCAGGTATCGGAGGCAGGAAGCTGGCTGCAGAGATGGAACCGAGGCACGGGCTCTCAGCTCGGGGTGGCCATAAACTGTGATCCGCGGCCCAGTCGGGCCACTGCTCCTCCAGCAGGGACCCAACAAGCGGCAGATACGGGGAGACTCCCCTTCCTCCCCCGGGGAGGAGCGGCACGGAAACGCACCGCAGGGATCTGCTGGGTTTGGAGACTCCACATGGGGTCCAACGCCAGAGATAGAAATGCTCGGTCACAGGCCGGGTGAGCACGGAGTGTGGCCAGAGACCGGGGAGATGGGAGTGATTGACTGCTTTTCTCTGGGGGGTGCACTGAGGAGTGGGGCCCTGAGTTCTTGACTCCTCTGTGGCAGAGATTGGAGGCCACCATTTTCATTCTTGTCCTTCAAAGCTGTACTGAAAGCTTGCAGGGAACAAAAGCTCCCGAGAGCAAACCCGAGCAGATTACTTAGCCCAGACCAGCAAGGGTGGGGCAATTCCGCCTCCGTCAAAGATATTTGGAAAACATGGCAACAGGCCCCTCCCCCAGAAGATCCCCACGAACAGCCAGCCAAGACCAAGTTTACCGATCAATGAGAACAGGAGAACTACAGTGCTAGGGGAATACTGCACAAGGAATTCATGGCTTTTTTTTTTTTACCATGATTCATTAGTCTTTCAAAGTTAATTTTTTAAATGTTTTTTTTTTAATTTTTCTTTTTCCCTTTTTCAGCCAATATCTTATCAATCCCTTTATAAAAAAAACTTTTTGTTTTTCATTTTTAGAGTCATATTCTATCCCTTCATAGTAGTTACCCTTATTTTTGGTATATGTATGTATGTATGTATATATATATATGTTGTTCTCTCTTTAAAATTTTGAGATACAGTTTCTTCGAACAGATCAAAATATACCCTAAATCATCACTAGTGTATGGCTTTGTTCTAGTCTCCTGCCTGATCACATTCTTTTTTTTATTAAATCTTCTTTCTTTTTTTAAATAACTTCTGATCTTATCAATTCCTTTCATAAAACCTTTTATAATTTTCATCTTTACAGTCATCTTCCATCCCTTCATTGTATCAACCCTTATTTTGTACATATATAACTCTTTCTTTCCTTAAAATTTTAGGAGGCACTTTCTTCTAACAGACCAAAATCCACCCAAAATCTAGTGTGTGGCACTGATCTATGCACTAGCCTGATCATATTTGATCATATTGTATTTTTTTTGTTTTGTTCTGTTTTTGTTTTTATCTTTTTCTTTTTTTTTCCCTTTCTTTTTTCTTTCTTTCCCGTGGTTTCAGGTATTTTCTGATTTGTCTAGAGTATATTTGCTGGGGACGTTGTTAACCTGTTAGCATTTTGTTCTTTCATTCATCTATTCTCCTCTGGACAAAATGACAAGATGAAAAAAATCACCTAGCAAAAAGAACAAGAGGTAGTACCATCTGCCAGGCACCTACTCAATACAGACATTAGTATGATGTCGGCTCTAGAGTTCAGAATCATGATTTTAAAGATACTAGCTGGGCTTGAAAAAAGCATGGAAGTTATTAGAGACACCCTTCCTGAAGAAATAAAAGAACTAAAATCTGACCAAATCGAAATCAAAAAGGCTATTAATGGGGTGCAATTAAAAATGGGGGCACTAACTGCTAGGATAAATGAGGCAGAAGAGAGAATTAGCGATACAGAAGACCAAATGATGGAAAATAAAGAAGCTGAGAAAAAGAGAGATAAACAACTACTGGATCACAAGGGCAGAATTCGAGAGATAAGCGATACCATAAGACGAAACAACATTAGAATAATTGGGATCCCAGAAAGAAGAAGAAAGAGAGAGAGGGGCAGAAGGTATATTGGAGCAAATCATAGCAGAGAACTTCCCTAATGTAGGGAAGGAAACAGGCATCAAAATCCAGGAGGCACAGAGAACCCCTCAAAATCAATAAAAATAGGTCAACACCCCGACATCTAATAGTAAAACTTACGAGTCTCAGAGACAAAGAGAAAATTTTGAAAGCAGCTCGGGAGAAGCGATATGTAACCTACAATGGTAGAAACGTTAGATTGGCAACAGACCTATCCACAGAGACCTGGCAGGCCAGAAAGGACTGGCAGGATATCTTCAGAGCACTAAACGAGAAAAATATGCAGCCAAGAATACTATATCCAGCTAGGCTGTCACTGAAAATAGAAGGAGAGATCAAAAGCTTCCAGGACAAACAAAAACTAAAGGAATTTGCAAACACGAAACCAGCCCTCCAAGAAATATTGAAAGGGGTCCTCTAAGCAAAGAGAGAGCCTAAAAGCAGCACAGACCAGAACGGAACACAGACAATATACAGTTAACAGTCACCTTACAGGCAATACAATGGCACTAAATTCATATCTTTCAATAGTTACCCTGAATGTAAATGGGCTCAATGCCCCAATTAAAAGACACAGGCTGTCAGACTGGATGAAAAAACAAGACCCACCGATATGCTGTCTGCAAGAGACTCATTTTAGACCCAAAGACACCCCCAGATTGAAAGTGAGGGGGTGGAAAACCATTTACCATGCTAATGGACACCAAAAGAAAGCTGGGGTGGCAATTCTTATATCAGACAAATTAGATTTTAAAACAAAGACTGTAATAAGAGATGAGGAAGGACACTATATCCTACTTAAAGGGTCTATCCAACAAGAAGATCTAACAATTATAAATACCTATGCCCCAACAAGGGAGCAGCCAATTATATAAGGCAATTAATAACAAAAGCGAAGAAACACATTGACAACAATACAATAATAGTGGGGGACTTTAACACCCCCCTGACTGAAATGGACAGATCATGTAAGCAAAAGATCAACAAGGAAATAAAGACTTTAAATGACACACTGGACCAAATGGACTTCACAAACATATTCAGAACATTCCATCCCAAAGCAATGTAATACACATTCTTCTCTAGTGCGCATGGAACATTCTCCAGCATAGATCACACCCTAGGTCACAAATCAGGTCTCAACCAGTACCAAAAGATTGGGATTATTCCCTGCATATTTTCAGACCACAGTGCTTTGAAACTAGAACTCAATCACAAGAGGAAAGTCGGAAAGAACTCAAATACATGGAGGCTAAAGGGCATCCTACTAAAGAATGAATGGGTCAACCAGGAAATTAAAGAAGAATTAAAAAAATTCATGGAAACCAATGAAAATGAAAACACAGCTGTTCAAAATTTTGGGGTACAGCAAAGGCAGTCCTAAGAGGAAAGTATATAGCAATACAAGCCTTTCTCAAGAAACAAGAAAGGTCTCAAATACACAACCTAACCCTACACCTAAAGGAGCTGGAGAAAGAACAGCAACTAAAGCCTAAACCCAGCAGGAGAAGAGAAATAATAAAGATCAGAGCAGAAATCAATGAACTAGAAACCAAAAGAACAGTAGAACAGATCAACGAAACTAGGAGCTGGTTCTTTGAAAGAATTAACAAGATTGATAAACCCCTGGCGAGACTTATCAAAAAGAAAAGAGAAATGACCCAAATCAACAAAATCATGAATGAAAGAGGAGAGATCACAAGCAACACCAAAGAAATACAAACAAATATAAGAACATATTATGAGCAACTCTATGCTAGCATATTAGATAACCTGGAAGAAATGGATGCATTCCTAGAGATGTATCAACTACCAAAATTGAACCACGAAGAAATAGAAAACCCGAACAGACCTATAACCACAAAGGAAATTGAAGCAGTCATCAAAAATCTCCCAAGAAACAAAAGCCCAGGGCCAGATGGCTTTCCAGGGGAATTCTACCAAACATTTAAAGAAGAATTAATACCTATTCTCCTGAAACTATTCCAAAAAAATAGAAATGGAAGGAAATCTTCCAAACTCATTTTATGAGGCCACCATTACCTTGATCCCAAAACTAGACAAAGATCCCATATAAAGGAGAATTGCAGACCAATATCCTTGATGAACATGGATGCAAAAATTCTCACCAAAATACTAGCCAATAGGATCCAACAGTACATTAAAAGGATTCTTCACCACGACCAAGTGGGATTTATCCCTGGGATGCAAGGTTGGTTCAACATCCGCAAATCAATCAATGTGATACAATACATTAACAAAAGAAAGAACAAGAATCATATGATCCTCTCAATAGATGCAGAAAAAGCATTTGACTTAGTATGGCATCCTTTCTTTATCAAAACTCTTCAGAGTATAGGGTTAGAGGGTACCTACCTCAATATCATAAAAGCGATCTATGAAAAACCTACAGCGAATATCATTCTCAGTGGGGGAAAGCTGAGAGCTTTGTCCCTAAGGTCAGGAACACGGCAGGGATGTCCACTATCACCACTGCTATTCAACATAGTATGAGAAGTCCTAGCCACAGCAATCAGACAACAAAAAGAAATCAAAGGCATCCAAATCGGCAAAGAGGAAGTCAAACTCGCCCTCTTTGCAGATGATATGATACTTCATGTGTAAAACCCAAAAGACTCCACCCCAAAACTGCTAGAACTTATACAGGAATTCAGTAAAGTGGCAGGATATAAAATTGATGCACAGAAATCAGTGGCATTCCTATACACCAACAAGACCGAAGAGAGACAAATTAACGAGTCGATTCCATTTACAATTGCACCCCAAACCATAAGATACCTAGGAATAAATTTAACCAAAGAGTCAAAGGATCTGTACTCAGAAAACTATAAATTACTCATGAAAGAAATTGAGGAAGACACAAAGAAATGGAAAAACGTTCCATGCTCATGGAATGGAAGAACAAACATTGTGAAGGTGTCAATGCTACCTAGAGCAATCTACACATTCAATGCAATCCCCATTAAAATACCATCCATTTTTTTTCAAAGAAATGGAATAAATAATCCTAAAATTTGTATGGAACCAGAAGAGACCCCGAATAGCCAGAGGAATGTTGAAAAAGAAAAGCAAAGCTGGCGGCATCACAATTCCGGACTTCCAGCTCTATTACAAAGCTGTCATCATCAAGACAGTATGGTACTCGTACAAAAACAGACACATAGATCAATGGAACAGAATAGAGCGCCCAGAAATGGACCCTCAACTCTATGGTCAACTAATCTTTGACAAAGCAGGAAAGAATGTCCAATGGAAAAAAGACAGTCTGTTCAGCAAATGGTGTTGGGAAAATTGGACAGCCACATGCAGAAGAATGAAACTGGACAATTTCCTTACACCACACACCAAAATAGACTCCAAATGGTTGAAAGACCTAAATGTGAGAGAGGAGTCCATCCAAATCCTAAAGGAGAACACAGGCAGCAACCTCTTTGACCTCAGCCGCAGCAACTTCTTCCTAGAAACACTGCCAAAGGCAAGGGAAGCAAGGGCAAAAATGAACTACTGGGGTTTCATCAAGATAAAAAGCTTTTGCACAGCAAAAGAAACAGTCCACAAAACCGAAAGACAACCGACACAATGGGAGAAAATATTTGCAAATGACATATCAGATAAAGGGCTAGTATCCAAAATCTATAAAGAACTTCTCAAACTCAACACCCAAAGAACAAATAACCCAATCAAGAAATGGGCAGAAGACATGAACAGACATTTTTCCAAAGAAGACATCCAAATGGCCAACGGACACATGAAAAAGTGCTCAACATCTCTCGGCATCAGGGAAATCCAACTCAAAACCTCAATGAGATACCACCTCACATCCGTCAGAATGGCTAAAATTAACAAGTCAGGAAATGACAGATGTTGGTGGGGATGTGGAGAAAGGGGAACCCTCCTACACTTTTGGTGGGAATGCAAGCTGGTGCAACCACTCTGGAAAACAGTATGGAGGTTCCTCAAACAGTTGAAAATAGAGCTGCCATACCATCCAGCAATTGCACTACTGGGTATTTACCACAAAGATGCAAATGTAGGGATCCGAAGGGGTATGTGCACCCCAATGTTTATAGCAGCAATGTCCACAATAGCCAAACTGTGGAAATCACGAAGATGTCCATCGACAGATGAATGGATAAGGAAGATTTGGTATATATACACAATGGAATATTATGCAGCCATCAAAAGGAATGAGATCTTGCCATTTGCAACGACGTGGATGGAACTGGAGGGTGTTATGCTGAGTGAAATAAGTCAATAAGAGAAAGACATGTATCATATGACCTCACTGATATGAGGAATTCTTAACCTCAGGAAACAAACTGAGGGTTGCTGGAGTGGTGGGGGGTAGGAGGGATGGGGTGGCTGGGTGATAGACCAGGGGAGGGTATGTGCTACGGTGAGCACTGTGAATTGTGTAAGACTGTTGAATCACAGATCTGTACCTCTGAAAGAAATAATGCAATATATGTTAAGAAAAAAAAAAGAAGATAGAAGGAGGGGAGGAATGAAGGGGAGTAAACCGGAGGGGGAGACAAACCATGAGAGATGATGGACTGTGAAAAACAAACTGAGGGTTCTAGAGGGGAGGGGAGTGGGGGGATGTGTTAGCCTGGTGACGGGTATTAAAGAGGGCACGTTCTGCGTGGAGCACTGGGTGTTATGCACAAACAACGAATCATGGAACACTACATCAAAAACTAATGATGTAATGTATGGTGATTAACATAACAATAAAAAATTAAAACAAAAAGAGTGTGAAGCTAAGGGACTGTTTGGAATCTCCTTTTCCAATCCCCAGTCCCTCACAGTGATAAGGGAAAAGGGTGACTAAAGTATTAAGGAAAGACAGTGGCATCATTCAGAACTGTTTTGAGGATCCCTGCAGGTTCCTCCACATCCATCTGCCCTACGGTCACCTACTCGTCTTTGGGATCTTGGGGGGGGGGTAGGCTCTCCTACTCCACACTTCTTTCCAATTTACAAACATGATCAAACTTCTCCCCCACTTAAAGAAAAAACGGTTTCCTACATACCCTCCTAGCTACCATCCCTCTTACGATCATTCTTTCTCTTCCAAACCAAGCTCCTTACAAGCATAGTGCAAACTTTGCTTTCCTCCTTCTTCTTCCCTACTGTCTTCTGTAATTCCCCAGCACTGTTCTCTCTATCCCCAGGGAAACTCCATCAAAACCGTTCTGGTAAATATTATAAGATGTCCTTTTTGCCCAATTCTGTTTTCATCTTACCAGGCCTCTTTATTGTAACTGACTTCTTTTTTTTTTTCATGACTTCTCTTTATACACTGCTACCTCCTAAGCACCCTGCTTTTAACTTGCGTCTCCTCATACCTCTGTGACCATTTATTCTCATTTCCTTTGGAAATACTGTTTCCTCTGCCTAACTCTTGATTTTTTTAAAGATTTTATTTATTTATGAGAGAGAGAGGACAGAGGGACAAGCAGATTCTGTGCTGAGCATGGAGTCTGACGTGGGTCTCAATCCCAGGACCCTGAGATCATGACCTGAGCCGAAGTCAGATGCTTAACTGACTGAGCTACCCAGGTGTCCCTGTCTAAATCTTGATTTTATGTATAATTACTAAATTCTGTCCATGATTCATTTTCTTTTGGCTTACCTGGGGTGATTTCATGAACTTTACAGTTTTAACTAGCATGTGGCCTGGTAAATCCTACATCTGTATAACTGGTCTGGATCACTAACTTCAGGGCTGTGTATCTCTTTTCCTGAATTATGGAATATCCTTGCTAGACACTCCCTAAGTACTCTAGTAGACCTTGTTGATACCCTACACATAGCCTCTTAACCTCAATGGCTCTGAGTTCACCTAAAGCTATGGTGGAGTTTCTGCAAGCACTGCTACATTCCCACCTCAAGCACCCACATTTCTTAATTGGACTGCCCTTGACAGCCCAGAAGGGCAGGATTTTATGCACCCGAGGACAATCTTCAAACAAAAACAGAGGGAAATTGGTGGATAAACACTCCAGTTTCCATAAGCTCAGTGGGACAATTCTGAGCATGCTCTGTGATACTGGTGTAGTACATGATTTCTTTAAAGCTCCTAGTAGGACTAGCCCTGTCACTCACAGTGGAAACTCACTGATAAAAGTACCCTTTATCAGCCATCCAAGCTTTCATTCCCCACTCTTCTCACTCCCTTACTTGTCCTTCTTGTTATTATCCCTCAAATTAACTAATAGCACCTAAGTCCTTGACTCAGGGATTGCTTCTGGTTGGTATCAAACTTAAGCAGGCACTTCAGGATCAATGGAGATAAAAAGTGACATGTGATTTTTCACCTCCAAACTTGCTTTTCTTCTCATTTTCCCAATCTTGTTTATGAGAAATAACAGCTATGCAGTCACCTGAATCAGAAACCTAGATGCTCTCCTAGATTTCTCATTTCCACTGTACCTATCACCACCACCCTTGTCTTCAACTGACCTAAAAATACCACTTCTTCCTTGGTCTCACTACCCGCAGTCTCCCTTTCTCTTATACCACCTACGCTCCACAGTCACTGCAGAGGTAATATAATCTGATTGTGGCACCTCTCTTCTCCTTCTCCCCTTACATTCTTTTAAAATATTTATTTACTTAGAGAGAGAGAGAGCACGAGCAGGAGAGGTACAGGGAGAGGGAGAGAGAATCTCAAGCAGATTCCACACTGAGTGCCGAGTCCAACTGGGGGCTCGATCTCACAACCCTGAGATCATGACCTGAGCCAAAACCAAGAGTCAGATGCTCAACCAACTGCACCACCCAGGTAGCCCTTCCCGCTGACATTCTAAACCCTTCAGTGGTTCCCTGAGTGCATGGTTATAGACCAGGCTGTTTGAGAAGCATTGGTTTATCTCAGCAAACTTCCTGATGCCTACTTGTTCAGGTCTACCTTCAGGTACTCCCTGACCTGTACCTTACACTCAGGCAAAACCAAATGGTTTGCAGATGTGCATTGATTACCAGCCTCCTGCTTCCAATTCTTTGCATGTGTACATCTACCTGTCTGGGATTGCCCTCCTACACCTGCCCATTTGGCTACCTCCTATTCTGATTTTTAAATGTTCACAGGGCTGCCCTCTGGCTCAGTCAGTAGAGCATGCAGCTGTTGACCTCCCGGCTGTGAGTTTGAGCCCCATACTGGGTGTAGAGATTACTTTTAAAAATGTTTTAAATCTGGGGTGCCTGGGTGGCTCAGTCGTTAAGCCTCTGCCTTCAGTTCAGGTCATGGTCTCGGGGTCCTGGGATCGAGCCCAGCATCAGGCTCCCTGCTCGGCGGGAAGCCTGCTTCTCCCTCTCCCACTTCCCCTGCTTGTGTTCCCTCTCTCGCTCTCTCTGTGTCAAATAAATAAATATTTAAAAAGAATGTTTTAAATCTTAAAAAAATATACAATGTCATTCACAATGAATTTTCTCTAGAAAAGCTACCCCAAATGCCTTCTTGTGCTGACCCACACAGATCTGTGCCCTTTTTCTTTGTTCTCTAATCTTCTGTAATAACTTTTTTAGAATTTTATTTTATTATGTTATGTTAATCACCATACATTACATCATTAGTTTTTGATGTAGTGTTCCATGATTCATTGTTTGTGCATAACACCCAGTACTCCATTCAATACGTACCCTCTTTAATACCCATCACCAGGCTAACATATCCCCCTACCCCCTCCCCTCTAGAATAACTTTTGACACAACTTTTTGCATCTTATAATGATATTATTTGTTTTTATGTTCTGAACACGCTAAGAAATTCGTGAATTTTTGCTTAACTACTCAATGTCTATGAGTAATGAAGGAGAAGAAATTTTCCTACTTACTACCTAACCTTCGAACCCTGTCTCACATGTTACAGACACATGTAATAAATGGGTACAAAACTAAACTTCATTATAATCTATTTGTTCTTTTTGACAAGTAATCCATTCTTGATTTAGGAGAGTATATGCAAAACAGTCTTTGGGAGTAATATGTTATTTTCTCTTAATTTTGATTGCAAACATTCAGAAAACACATGGTATAATTCTTACAGATGAACATCCCTCTGTTATATATAAATTTAAGCTCTTTAGTATTACTTGGGAGGAATAAACAACATCTAGGGTACCAAAGAATCACACATATGACTAACAGATTGCATATAACTGTAACATGTGTGTGCATGTGTTGAGAAAGGTGGGGGGGGCGCCTGGGTGGCTCAGTCGGTTAAGCCTCTGCCTTTGGCTCAGGTCATGATCCCGGGGTCCTGGGATCGAGCCCCACAGTCAGCTCCCTGCTCAGCTGGGGGTGGGTGGGGGGTCTGCTTCTCACTCTCCCTCTGCCCCTCCTCCCTACTTGTGTTCTCCTGTTCTCTCTCAAATAAATAAATAAATCTTTTTAGAAAGAGAGAAAGAAAAAGGTGGAGAGAGAAAGGGAAAGAGAGAGAAAGAATTGAGGATACCTACACATATTGGTTAATCTTGGCTAGGGACAAGAATCCTGTGATCAGAGAAGATCTGATTTTGAATAGTTAATCTAACTATTTACAGCTTGTGGACTTGAGCATATTACTGTATTTGGTCTGTCTCCATTTCCTGTTAAAACCCACCCTTTATAATGTTTTTGTAAGACAAAATGATAGAAGACACATGTAAATGATTTACCCATGTCTGGCACATGACAATTCCTAAAACCCGGAAGCCGAGCCAATATTTAAAGTATTCTTTCTTTATGGGGCACCTGGGTGGCTCAGTCATTAAGCGTCTGCCTTCGGCTCAGGTCATGACCCCAGGGCCCTGGGATCGAGCCCTGCATCGGGCTCCCTGCTCAGTGGGAAGCCTGCTTCTCCCTCTCCCACTCCCCCTGCTTGCGTTCCCTCTCTTGCTGTCTCTCTGTCAAATAAATAAATAAAATCTTTAAAAAAATAAAATAAAAAAATCAAGTATTCTTTTATCTGAGAAACCTAAAAGTATTTGTTAGGTATTTATGCAAATCAGCTTAAAAAGATTTTTTCATTTCTTATCGTCATACCTCTTCATGCAGCTCTCTCCAACGGGAATTAAATGTCTCAAGTTCCTCATTGATCAGTTCATCCATGACTCCACCATCTGTTAGGGTCTGTGCCAATATGCGAATCTGATTCGGGTTATCCTCTGAATGTTGCATCAAATTTTCAAGTGACTGAAACACATTTGCAATAATTACTATTTCCCTTCTTTTTCTAAATATATTGAATTAACACAAAATGCTCAGTATCTTCTTATTTACATATCATTAAGTTAAAACAATTTAAAGCAATATTGAATTGGGATAATAAAACATGAAAGACCATTGTTACTTAAAAATATGATGTTTCTGCATGTCTATCTTCATGAGCTTGTGGCAGGATTGTGGACTGGGGCACTTAAAAGTTATCCACAGCCACGTTCTTTGATGTCCTCTACTCTTAAACCTGGAAAGATAAAATACTCGATTTCTCAACTTCTCTTACAGCTAGTGATGGCTAAGTGACATGATTCTGAACAATACATGTAGGTAGAAATTCAATAGCAGAGTTTCCTTTCCCCAATTAAAAAAAAAAAAAAAGGTACAACCTCTAGAAGAAATCACTTTGCCCGTCATACTTTTTCCCCCATACACATAGCTTCTCAGTGAAGCAGCCATCTTGGACGGAAAAGCAATAAAGTTGAGGGTGAAGCCCTTAAATCTGATTATTTAATAGGATAACTGCATCATCACACCCTTTGTTCTGGCACTGTGTGTGCTTCAACTTTTTTTGGAAGATGCATCACACTGCTGATTCACCAAGAATGCTTTGTCAGTTAGCATCTCAGAATAGGACAAGGCCAAAATTATAGTCCACCTGAGACAAGTCTCATTGTTCTCTGATAGCTCTTCAGGTTTTACAAATCCTCTTGAGAAAATAAGAAAGTTGGATATATTATGTTTAGGTTCCTGCTTTAACACTCTAGAATCTCAATAATATCTAAAGTGACATTTTACATTTCCTTCACATCTCGATTAAGTGACAACTTACATCAAGCACCTCGGAGATTTCCTCAGCTCCCCCAGGAATATTTTCCATGGTTTTCAGTTTGAATTCTACTTCACTTAGCCACTTGTTTGCCTTCTCCAAGTATGACAATAACTCATGCCAGCACGCCCAAACTTCCTAAGAAAGAAATACATACATATCACAGATAAAATATTTGATAGAAGTGACTCTGGGGCTTTGGAATTTTCATTTTTAAAGCTGTGAGAATGGAACATGTTTATTTCATATTGTTCACCTTTCCTTTGCAGTAGATAATTAAAAAAGCAACTAGTCATGTTGATCAGCTAATATGTTTATAATTACTAATCATTAAGGAAACATCTTATTACAACAATTAATTAAAGAGTCAGTGATTTACTTTTTTAAATAAAAAAACTCAACATCACAGTCTGGAGAATAAAAACTAAAAGCATACACAAAAATGCAAATTTTCAAGTGACTGAATAAAAAATAAAATAAAAAAAGATTTTTTTTTTATTGGCTAGGGACAAGAATCCTGTGATTAGAGAAGATCTGATATAAAACATCTCAAAACCTTAACCATGCCCACTTTTCTGTGAGCTCCTTTAAACTTTATCATATGCCAGTAACATGACAGCTAACATTAAAGTACATATTTAGCTACAGAGCTTTTTCACTAAACCTTTTACACAATTTTTCTGTATTACTAAGAAGACATATTTTTAATGAAAACCTAAAGTTTCATTTAAGTGGCTGTATTATTGTTTTCTTAACAGTCATAACTTATTGGGTAGTTAGACAACTTTTGGTTTTGTTTGCTAATAAATTTGTAGTGAAGATCACCATGAATAATGATTTTTTCCCATATTTCAAATTATTTCCTTGAGGTATATGAAGAGGAATATGACTAATAACAATTTCAAGGACATGACTATTTTTAAATGGCTTTTGATATGTATTGGAAAAAATGATTACTGTAATACTAAAACATACTCATATATAAAACAGCAAAACTTTAAGACTGCAACCAGAAAATACAGAAGAGTATTCTATAAACTTTCGATGGGAAAGGATATCTTAAATAAAACATTTCGTAAAAAACAAAACAAAAACAAACCAAAAAAGAAACCTGAATAAATTTGATTACAGTAGAATTAAATTCTTCTATTTATCAAAAGACACCATAAAGAAATTGAAAACCAGCCTCAAACTTGAAGAAAACAATTGCAAAATTTCTAACAGATGAGTAAAAAAGGAATGACCCCTGGTGATTAACGTAACAATAAAAAAAATAGTGAAGCAAAAAAAAAAAAAAAAAAAAAGGTATGACCCCAAGTCAATTAAAAGGCAAGAGACATCCCAATAGAAAATGAAAGGTAAACCTAAACGACCATTTCAAAGAAAAAGATATATGCATATCCAACAAATACATGAAAATACGTCCAACCTCATTAGCAGTCAGGGGAACGTAAGTCAAGATTACGTGGTATTTATACCATGTCAACCAACACAAATGAGAAATTTCACAATTCCAAGCATAAGAGAAGATACAAATTAACAAAAATTTGTATTTATTGCTGGTGGGTGTGTCTACTGGAATGATCATTTTGGAAAACAATCTGTCATTCTCAGTCAGGTGAATATTCCCATACCCGACAATCCAGCAACTCTACTTTCGCATACATAACCTCAGAGAAACTGCTTTGTGTGGACAACAAAGGCAGTTAAGAGAATGTTCATTTCATCACTTTTGGTAATAACCAAAATTTTTATGTCTGCTAACCAGAGAATGTAGAAATACACCGTAGTACATTTAAACAGAAAACACAGAAGTTAAAATGAAAATTTCATCACACAGAACAACATGGATGACTCTCAGACACAAAAATGTTGGGCAGAATGGGCAGGCCCTAAAAAACTAAATATTATAGGCTATGATATTTTGTGACGCTCAAAACAAGCAAAATTGAGCAATATGTTATTTAAGTATTCATATGAGTGTGATAAAACATTTTTAAGCAAAGAAAAATAAAGGCAAATTTCTGGATTATGAGTTTGTCTAACTGAGAAAAAAGCAGGAAGATGCAGGAGAGGATACGAATACAAAAATGGTCATTTTCCATTAGATTTGAGATTGTAAATATTGGACAAACCTATAAATACAGTAGTGCAATCACTACCACCTGCTACCCCCCCCAACTCCACCAAAAATAAAGGCAAGGAAGGAAGCATTATTCTAGGAAAAACCAAAACTTCTGTCAGATTTCCCATATTTTCACTTTGCTTATAGCCCTTGCAAATGATAGAGGACATTCCCTCTCTAATTGATGAGAAGTACCAGTCCAACCTGTCTTGCCACCCTACCAATACTTGCTTAGTATTTTATGCACAGTTTATTACGGAAAGTGAAATTAAGTATTTTGCTTTAAAAGGTGATAGAAATCTTAAATCTGGGTCATTTCCAGCTCCTGCTGGACTACAGGCTGTCTTCCTTCTGGGCACAAGTCCCAGTGGGAAAATATAAATATCTCCTTAAGTACCAGAGGGTATTCTACAGCTTTGAAGATAAGGAGATGTGATTGGTAATGTGTCTTATTAACTTTGGTGCAGTTTGAGGTAATGAACTACCTTGCTGATTTAACCGTCAGAATGGATGGCCTCTTGTGTCCTCAAATGCATCTGAAGGACACAGCTGGAGAGGCTGAATGTACTGGCTTTACAGGTCACCTTTGCAAAATAAAATGTAGTCTTGTAGCCAGAATTGGAGCTAAAAGCCACTTAGAATAACTGTTAAGGTTAGCAGTTTGGGACTCAAAACTGCTTGGAAATCACAGAATTCACAGTGGCTTTGAAGAGATGACAATTGAAAAAGGAAACTTCTGTCCAAAATGGTAAATGGAGCTGATGTGGCAATCCCCCCACCCCCTGCTTTCGTGATATTGAAATGCTGGGTAAAATACAAAGAACAACATTTAAGTTCATCGGGCTGCTCTATGAAATATGAAAATCTTCCCAGAGCAGAAACAAAGAGGGAAGTTAAGTGCATGCAGAGGTTGGGAGGCTAAGCTAAACAAAACACCGGCATATCAAAAGAGGGTATGTGACATACCAGCTAGGGTATTCAACACTAACTTGGGATGAAAAAAGGGGCACCTGTCTCAGGCAGTCCAGGGAGATGGAAGAGCATAAAGTTGGGTGCCACCTGTCCTGGAAACCAGAACTATAAAATCCCCGTCCACTGGAGTAAAAGGGATTGGCAAGGAAGCTGAGAATCCTTTGGATTTTAGTTGGAAAATAGGGATTCACCTACCAGAAACTGAAACCTAAGTTTATGTCACACATGAGAGTAGAACATGACATTTCTAGGACTCTGGTACAAACATTAAAAAAAAAAAAAAAAAAAAAAAAAAAACACAACTCATAAGGACCCTCTGACAGCCCAGAGCAGAGAGGATTTCTAGTAAAAACAATTCCTACTACAATTGAGCTCAAAAACAAAATATTACAAACCATGTGAGAAAATTTACTGCCATTCGAGGCAGTCAGAAGTGGTAATGAATATAGAATCTACAACTTATAATCTAAAGATGACACAACTGTAAAGACTTTTATAATAAATAACTTGAGCCTGCTGTTAAAAGTTGCCAGTAAGATCTCTTTTTCTTGAGATTGGCAACTAGAGGTCATACTTAAGAAACAAAGGGTTCCCTATATTCTATGTTAAAAAAACTTCTGCAACATGTTTTCACAAGCTGTGGCTTAAATAGAGGGGGGTGATGGGGAGGGCAAAGGGGGTATATGAGGAAAGGAGAACTGGAAAGTGAGGCAAATTATTTTTTTAAGATTTTATCTTTTAAAGTAATCTCTACACCCAACGTGAGACCTGAACTTACAACCCTGAGATCAAGAGTCATGTGCTCTACCAACTGAACCAGCCAGGTGCCCTTGAGGCGATTCTTTTTTTCAACTCTTTACTGTGGTGTTTAGGGGAAACCCATCTGGTCCCTTTTCCTGGAAGGATCTAAAATGATACCACTCATCGAATGGGCAGGTACATTCAGAAAGAGATGGTTGGCATGCATTCCCCACTGAGCTGCTGGTATGGCCAAAGAGGCATCATGGAGGTACGGGAGATGGGATCTGCCAGAGCTTGCTGGCTAAGCTGAAATGTGGTGGAGAAATAAGAATCCAGCACATCATGGAAGCATGAGTTTAAAAGATGTAACTTTCTGAGTACAGCTCCTTTGCCTATAAAATACTCAGGAAAGAAATTGAAGAAGACACAAAGAAATGGAAAAACGTTCCATGCTCATGGATTGGAAGAACCAACATTGTGAAGATGTCAATGCTACCTAGAGCAATCTACACATTCAATGCAATCCCCATCAAAATACCATCCACTTTTTTCAAAGAAATGGAACAAATAATCCTAAAATTTGTATGGAACCAGAAGAGACCCCGAATAGCCAGAGGAATGTTGAAAAAGAAAAGCAAAGCTGGCGGCATCACAATTCCGGACTTCCAGCTCTATTACAAAGCTGTCATCATCAAGACAGTATGGTACTGGCACAAAAACAGACACATAGATCAATGGAACAGAATCGAGAGCCCAGAAATGGACCCTCAACTCTATGGTCAACTTATCTTTGACAAAGCAGGAAAGAATGTCCAGTGGAAAAAAGACAGTCTCTTCAACAAATGGTGTTGGGAAAATTGGACAGCCACATGCAGAAGAATGAAACTGGACCATTTCCTTACACCACACACAAAAATAGACTCCAAATGGTTGAAAGACCTAAATGTGAGACAGGAGTCCATCCAAATCCTAAAGGAGAACACAGGCAGCAACCTCTTTGACCTCAGCCGCAGCAACTTCTTCCTAGAAACACTGCCAAAGGCAAGGGAAGCAAGGGCAAAAATGAACTACTGGGGTTTCATCAAGATAAAAAGCTTTTGCACAGCAAAAGAAACAGTCCACAAAACCGAAAGACAACCGACAGAATGGGAAAAAATATTTGCAAATGACATATCAGATAAAGGGCTAGTATGCAAAATCTATAAAGAACTTCTCAAACTCAACACCCAAAGAACAAATAATCCAATCAAGAAATGGGCAGAAGACATGAACAGACATTTTTCCAAAGACATCCAAATGGCCAACAGGCACATGAAAAAGTGCTCAACATCGCTTGGCATCAGGGAAATCCAAATCAAAACCTCCATGAGATACCACCTCACACCCGTCAGAATGGCTAAAATTAACAAGTCAGGGAACGACAGATGTTGGCGGGGATGTGGAGAAAGGGGAACCCTCCTACACTGTTGGTGGGAATGCAAGCTGGTGCAACCCCTCTGGAAAACAGTATGGAGGTTCCTCAAACAGTTGAAATTAGAGCTAGCATTCGATCCAGCAATTGCACTACTGGGTATTTACCCCAAAGATACAAATGTAGGGACCCGAAGGGGTACGTGCACCCCAATGTTTATAGCAGCAATGTTCACAATAGCCAAACTGTGGAAAGAGCCAAGATGTCCATCGACAGATGAATGGATAAAGAAGAGGTGGTATATATACACAATGGAATATTATGCAGCCATCAAAAGGAATGAGATCTTGCCATTTGCAACGACGTGGATGGAACTGGAGGGTGTTATGCTGAGTGAAATAAGTCAATCGGAGAAAGACATGTATCATATGACCTCACTGATATGAGGAATTCTTAATCTCAGGAACAAACTGAGGGTTGCTGGAGTGGTCGGGGGTGGGAGGGATGGGGTGGCTGGGTGATAGACATTGGGGAGGGTATGTGCTATGGTGAGTGCTGTGAATTGTGTAAGACTGTTGAATCACAGATCTGTACCTCTGAAACAAATAACGCAACATATTTTAAGAAAAAAGAAAAAGAAGAAGATAGCAGGAGAGGAAGAATGAAGGG
>NW_027397078.1:16100576-16158483 GCF_003265705.2 Callorhinus ursinus | reverse complement strand
GATGCGGGGAAAGGGGAACCCTCCTACACTGTTGGTGGGAATGCAAGCTGGTGCAACCCCTCTGGAAAACAGGATGGAGGTTCCTCAAACAGTTGAAATTAGAGCTACCGTTCGATCCAGCAATTGCACTACTGGGTATTTACCCCAAAGATACAAATGTAGGGACCCGAAGGGGTACGTGCACCCCAATGTTTATAGCAGCAATGTCCACAATAGCCCAACTGTGGAAAGAGCCAAGATGTCCATCGACAGATGAATGGATAAAGAAGAAGTGGTATATATACACAATGGAATATTATGCAGCCATCAAAAGGAATGAGATCTTGCCATTTGCAATGATGTGGATGGAACTGGAGTGTGTTATGCTGAGTGAAATAAGTCAATCGGAGAAAGACATGTATCATATGACCTCACTGATATGAGGAATTCTTAATCTCAGGAACAAACTGAGGGTTGCTGGAGTGGTCGGGGGTGGGAGGGATGGGGTGGCTGGGTGATGGACATTGGGGAAGATATGTGCTACGGTGAGCGCTGTGAATTGTGTAAGACTGTTGAATCACAGATCTGTACTTCTGAAACAAATAACGCAACATATTTTAAGAAAAAAGAAAAAGAAGAAGATAGCAGGAGAGGAAGAATGAAGGGGAGTAAGTCAGAGGGGGAGACGAACCAGGAGAGATGATGGACTCTGAAAAACAAACTGAGGTTTCTGGAGGGGAGGAGGGTGGGGGGATGGGTTAGCCTGGTGATGGGTATTGAGGAGGGCACGTTCTGCGTGGAGCACTGGGTGTTATGAACAAACAATGAATCATGGAACACTGCACCAAAACAAATTATGTAATATATGGTGATTAACATAATAAAAAATTTAAAAAAAAGATGTAACTTTCAAGAGAATGTGGTTTAAGGTTACTGGCAAGAGTCAGCCTGAAATTTTGTTGAATACCCCAAGGCACCATGAATGAATAGGAGATCTTTTTTGGGGGTTCATAGTCTATATGAATATGGATCCCCAAGAGATCACATCAAGTCTAGGAAGAAAAAGCCAGATCAGTGGTGATAACCTATAGAATCTGGTGATAACATACTCATCATCATAGATGTCTATGGGTGTTATAAAAGGGTATAGCAACTGTGATCAGCAAAGAAAGGACATTGATATAAAGAATGTATTTTCCCCCTCATTATCCTCCCTTAAACCAACACCATACAATCACTATCCAGAAATTGAGTGGGAGGAGAGGACGCTAAAATCATTTTTTTCTCACTCCCACCTTTGTATGAACTGTTGAAGCCACAGATTAATCTAAACTAATGGAAGATATTAAACTATGAGATCAAAATTTAAATGCGACTAAATTTTAATAACCAAAAGTGAATGAAAAATCATGGGATCAGACAGCAGTAGTGATTAGGAAGCCAACTACTAGGCAGAAAATGAGGTTTGACATGGGTGGTTACAGTTATTGGAAAACCAAAACTCTTCCATGCTCATTACTCACTGAGACTTCTCAACCAAACAGACTGCATAGGTTTAAGTTGTTTAACAAAAGGAAGAAATAGAATCAATTATGCAAAAGCAGAAGATTACATAAAAGAAGAGACAAATTTTCTAAATAAGTAAAATCTTAAGAAATGGAAAATAAGGTCTTTGAAAGAATACAAAATCATATCCACACATGTATATGGGTAGATGTGTATATAGAGATGAGTATATTTATACACCAAAAATCAGTTGAAGAGGTAATTTGAGAACTAGAAGACAAGTTTCAGAAAAATACACAGAATCCAATAGAAAGAGATAGATATATAGAAAATATTAAAGGGAAACCCTCAAATGAGAGAAAGAGAGAACAAAATTTGTTGCATTAGTGCTGAGAGCTACAGAAAATAAAATAAAGAACAGGAAAGGAAGGGAAGAGATGACACTATGGGTCCCAGGAAAGTCAGAACTAATTCACTATCACATTAGATGAGGGAGGGATTTTTTGTACCTAGGAAATTGCTTTCTGACAATATTTTAAAATGAAACTCTTAAATATTTTCTTATGTTCTTAATTTCTTTACATCACTATTGTTCTTTGCTTCCTATGACTCATGTTGTTCATGTAAAAGATAGGCCAATCCATCAGAAATCTATTTTGGGATATATTTTCTAAAGGGATCTTTTATTTTCATATTAATAAATTTTTTCAAGACTATTGAGCTATCCCTCTACTTCTTTTTTTTTTTAGGTACATATACACACATTTATCATAAATTTTTACATCACACAATTTACAAATAATAATAAAATATATGATACTCTTCTGTGAATTCTATGTGGCTAATTGAATCTCTTGGAATCCTTGTGTAGTCTTTTTTTTTATTATGTTAGTCACCATACATTAGTTTTTATTTTATTTTATTATGTTATGTTAATCACCATACATTACATCATTAGTTTTTGATGTAGTGTTCCATGATTCATTGTTTGCATATAACACCCAGTGCTCCATTCAATACATGCCCTCCTTAATACCCATCACCAGGCTAACCCATCCCCCCACCCCCTCCCCTCTAGAACACTTAGTTTGTTTCTCAGAGTCCATAATCTCTCATGGTTCGTCTCCCCCTCCGATTTCCTCTATTTCTCATCTATAATTACACTTCTAACCTCTTCTATTCGTACTGAAGTTATAAAGTCCCTTTTTAGTCCATCTCCAGGGGTTTGGAATATATATGACTTCTTTATCAACTATATTCACTAAGATGACTCAGTTCATGTGGGGGAAGGGGGCTTAATTTACAGCCCAGCTAGTGGGCAGTCTCTGGCAGCGTCGGCTTTTGGTGCTAGGTAAAGTTTTGCGCTCCTCAACACAGTCCTTACTGTTTGGTGCTAGGTAAAGTTTTGTGTTCCTCAACACAATCCTTACTGTTAGTAAATAGTATTTTCACATGGATTCTTTATTAACAATTTTCAGATAATCTAAGGAGTAAAGCATGTGGAAAAGATAATGCAGGACTTAAGATGATGCATAAATATAATACAAAATGTCCCCCCAAAAGAGCTAGACAGCATGTCTTGTGAAGCACCCTATAGGGCAGAGCGATTCTTAAAGACAATTACAATAAAATATACTTCTCCACAAAATACCTTTCTGCTAAGATACTTATGATTTTATGCATATTCAAATATATGAAAGAAAAAAGATCAGTTTCTATAATATTGAGGAAACTTATTTATAAGATTTTTGTGACCTAATAATAATGGTAATAAGAAGAATTAGAACTATAATTGCTCACATTTATTGGGCATTAGGCTAAGTACTTTAAATAGAATAGCTCATTTAATTTTCTCAGCACCCTATGGAATAGGTATTTTTGCCCATTTCACAGATAGGAAACAGATTTATACAATGTAATCAACTGGCCCAAGGTCACAAACTTCTAAGTGCCTTTGTGAGGAATCTGAGCCTAAGTAGTCTTAACACCAGTGTTTCTGTTCTTAATCACTGTGTTTCACGTAGGATCATAAGCTGACACATAAGTAATAAAGCTCAAGAAAAGCAACTGACTTCCAAGGTCTTGCATTTGCCATTGAGCCTGGTGCAGAGCCACTGATAGTTGGTGGTTAGAGTGTCAAGTTCCTTTTTAAAGGCTTCTTGTGCTGCAGGGGTAGCCTGAGGTATGACACTATTGACAGACTCAGTAAGGAGTTTCACTTTGGCTTCTTTCTGCTGGGCCTCTTCTTTAGCTCTCTGAAAAACAAAGAATGCTCTCTTACTTGATAGCAAGACAATGGATTTACTTCCAAAATGCATTCCTCTGTATCATATGTTTTCTTCTCCCACAAGATCCCTGTGAAGAGATTAATAAAAATAAATCCGGTAGTGACTACAATAACTTCCATCAGTTTAGGTTTAGTTAAAATTTGAAGTTGGAAGGAAAAAATTATCATCAGAATGTAATAGCTCTTTCATCCAAATGCGGTGCAAAGTAGTCAACACGTGGGTATCTATTTGCGGTGTGCTCTCGCCCTCTTTCATACATATGTGTGCGTGTGCGTATATAAACACATACACACACACACACACACACACACACACACACACACGAGACAAGCAAGAAACACGTATTTCAATACCAACAAAAATATCCCATATTCTAGAATTGAAATCATTTCTAAATTACTCAGATGAATGAGTAATATTGAAATCAATAAAAATATCATTATTTAAATCAAAAGATAATTAATATAGAAAAGTCTTCTTAATGCTACATCCAGAACCATATCTTGAGAAAAGAAAGTTCTATTCAGTAACTGAACACATACAAGAGGAAGAGGAGAAGAGCAGCCCCTGAAAGGAGGGAGGCTCACCTGGTCCTCAGCTATGCCTTTGGTCTTCTCCCATGGAATATAAAGTATTTCACAGAATATCAACATCAGACAAGGCTACTTTGTTACCACTGTGGATCATTCAACAATACCACTACATTCCATAATTTTGTTAGAATATATACAAAGCATAAACTGCCCAAACCACAAAATATCTAACACTTCCCTGTCCCCATTAATATGAATCTGTGCTGCTTCTTTATCAATTATACCTTCAGCATCACTCTAGTCCTCCTTCATTCTAGGACAGATTTATTAAGATACCCGATCACAGAGTTATTCCCACTTACTGGCACCATGCAACCCAAAGCAAAGCTCTTCAACTCTCCCTCAAATCATCTAACACAAACCCAGATCCTACAACAGGTTCTTTCTAATATGCTCTAACTCATACAACCCATAGTTCCCCAAAGAACTCACTGCCAGAAGTACTAAACCCAATTTGGACAACTATATGAATCTTGCTGGAGGCCGTTAGCTGCAGGGTATGTGTAATCCTCAATTTTCGATGTGTACATGCATATCTCTCTGTCTCTGTCTCTCTCTCTCTCTCACACACATATGCACACATGCACAATATATCTTTCATTTGAGTTACTCCAAAGGCCAACTCTGAGATGAGCTTTCAAGCATAAGTAGTTTATGTGTCATGTAAAGCAAATACTGGTATAGGAATGGGGAATGGAGACAGGAAAGGGAAGAGAGATTAGAAGGGTACACTTACTCAGCTCAGCAACCAGTGTTGGTTACTAGTCTAATCTTACTGGGAAGCTCTGGGAAACACATGCCTAAGGGTTATCACACTCAAGGGTGAAGAATTGGGGTACTTATACATCATCTCCCATCATTGGTTGAAGGCTACTGGGGGGATGTTAATTTCATAGTAGTGAAGCTTGACACATAGGTGGGAAAAATGGGTTGCAAGAACCACAGAAAGTCCTTACATCAAGAAATGCAGGTTCTGGCAGGGGGAAGTTGGGCCTACATGCAGTGTAATGGTGAGCATAAGGGGAGATGGGCAAGAAATGGACAAGGCCAGCTATAAAATGCCTTTATATTTTTCAACAAAATTGCCCTACGCCTTTGGACTTATGATGCCTCAAAAGTATATAATATGATGGCAAATGCCAAGATGTTTTGAATATTAAGTGATTGCCTTCATGGATTTTGATGTAATTGATTAAAAATTTTAGCCCCGAATTCTTAAATCTGTTTTTGGCATTACTGAGTATGAGGTTTGTTTCTACACAAACCATATTTTGACTAGTAATTTTAGCTTACAAACAATTTTGACAACCATTAATCACTCTGTGCTGCTGTGTGCTATGTCAGACATGCTGTATGTGCTACTTCGTTGCATCTTTAACGAAACCTTGTGAGATGTGTTTTGTCATCTCTATGCATATTTGACATCAGAAAATTGAGTTTCAAAGTGTTTAAGAAAGTCGTCCTGGAAACTCATCCTTTCTTTCTCACAGTTTCTGTTAAGCCCATCTCAAATCCTCCGTGAAATGAAGAAGCGTGCTGTACTGGATCCAATGAATGAAATTACATTTTATACAAGTTACAAACAAGCTATACAACCATCAAAAAATGCAGGATAAAGAACACTTCTTTCTTCCATTTTTTGGCTTTCATATATTCTTTAAAAAAAAAGAAGAAGAAGCTTAGAAGCTGGGAAACATTCAGAGGAGAAACAGACAAAATTTCTCCACTGAAAGAAAAGGTAGAAAATTAAATGATTGGTGTAATTTGGATGTAATCTTCATTAGAAGTGATGTCTTCCCCTCCCCTTTATTTCCATGAATCTAACCATTATATGCTGAGACACCTTTCATTGCCAATATCTCAAACGAGTGGTTCTCAAAGTATGGTTTCTTGGAACCACTTTGGAACTTGTTTCCTGGCATCACCGGGAAATTTGTTAGAAGCAAAAATTCTCAGGTACCATCCCAGACTCAGTGAATTAGAAATGCTGGGGTGGAGCCTAGATGTCTGTGTTTTAACAAGTCCTCTAGGTGATTGGGATGCTCATTCAGTTTTAAGAATCACATTCTAGTCTGTCACACAATGAGAACAGTAAATACATTTATGTAATTTTGGCAAGTATGAGGACTAGAGTTACAATAATGTAAATTTAAAACAAAATAAAGAAGAAAATAGTTAAAACTGAAATCTCAGCTATTTTTAAGGAGTTTAATATGAAGTTTCACCATTTATTCATTGTAGAACTCCAAAAGAATTTTCAAGTCAGATAATTTTGCTTATCAAACACTCCCAGAAACTCTTTTATGTTAACTGTAAAGTTTTGTTTATAGGGGAAAAAGAAGTCATGAAAGTAGCACAATCATTTTCAAATAAGACACAGGAGATAAAAATAAATAAACAGAAGGATATCTCTACTTTTTCTCTGAGTAAATTAGGGAGAAATGTCTGAGTAGGTCTGCCAGTTTCTTTTGACAATAAAGATAAATTTGCTCTCAACATGAGCGCAGGTGGAAGCCTGGACAAAGTACCATTACTACCCTCTAGGTAGTGAAACAAACCTAAAGAGATTACCTTGACTGGCAGGCAAAACAAAAAACAAAAAACAAGAAATTGGATCTTCTTGCCAACTCCCCTGGCTGTTGTCAGAGGCTGCCTGAGTTTTTCCTCTTTTCAATATTACCCCCATCCTAGAGCAATTCTGTAGCTAGATCAATTATTTAAACAAGTAAGTCAACGTGGGCTAATTGGTTGCATTACTCATTTCAAGAACTGTGTGAAAATTTTCAAAATTTGAGACAGTCTGCTCTCTAGCACTGGAAAAGAGAAAAGGATCTGCCTGGGTGGTTAGCCAGATAGGCAAAGTGTTCAAGGAGAGAGGGAAGGGGGCCAGAAGAGGGCCAGAGCCAAACACAGGAACTGGGAGAAGTACAGCAGCTGAACACAAGCTCACTGCTGATTATCTACTTAGGGATCTGAGGCAGTGGCTACAAAGTATTAGAGGAGGTGAGGAAAACAGCCACCAGGAGAATGGGATGTGAGGGTAAAGGCAATAGGGACGGCACATGACTCTAAAAGAAAAGAAAACAAAAGATAAAATAGTTTGGAATAGCTTGGGATGGGATGGTGTGGGATAGGATGGCATGACAAATATTCAATATTCTTGGTTCTACCATAGATAAAGCCTGTGACTATGAGTAAATTATTCACCTATCTGGGGATTTCAGTTTTCGGATCAGCAAAGAGAAGTGTGGTCTATTTGCTTCCAAAGTATCTTGTAGCTCTCACCATCTATGGTGATATAATTTTCCTAAGAGTGACCTCCCCACATTCAAATTTAAAATCATTAGAGTCTCTTGTTTGAAACTGTCCAGTGGCTTTCCCATTTCACTTCTCATGAACTTCCCCAATCCTACGAAATTCCTGTTAGCAGGTACCTACCCACCTCCTCAAAATCATCTCAGGTGATTTATCTTGTTTCACTCTGTGCAGCCTGGCAGGCCTCTTTCTCTTCCCAGTTAGCCTTAGGGTCTTTGCAGGAGCGCTCACCTCCAACTGGAATGTGTTTCCAATAGTTTTTTTTTTTTTTTTTAAGGCTGACTTTTTCTTAGGACTCCTATCTCCGATTATAATGCCTCACGAATTCCTTACATGTCAACCCTTTCTAAAATGCATTTTATTACCCCCAACTCCCACCTAAACCCTAATTATTTTTTATTTCACATTTGTGGTTTACTTGTTGGGCAAACTACCATGATCTCAAAAGGGTTTGTTTATTTCTCCATTCACTGCCTGCCCTCCCCCCACCGGAATGTAAGTTCCAAGAAGTCAGGTCATTCTTATGTCTTGCTCACCACTGTATTCACTGTCTAAAAGGGTATGTAGCACTTAAGTAACTATACAATCAATATTTGTTGCTTAAATGAATGAATGATATATGGTATTATTAGATTAGAATAATTATGCAGCTTTTAGTACCCTGAAAACTATTACTGTTTGAATAAAGTCTTCCTTATATGTTCTAATTTTACTTTCTATAGGTGACCAAAGCCACATGATCCACTTGGAAGGGGACGGAATGAAATATATTCAATACTCTTGGTCTTACCACAGGGTCTTTGAATGCCCACTCTGAGCCAGGCAATTTACTTACATGTAAGTTTCAATTCTCAGTTCATACATTCAAGTTAGAAAATGACATGGTGTAGACATGACAAATCAGAGATTACACTGACTGTCCAGTTGTCCAAGGTCATACTGAAATGCCACTGCAGAGACTCTACTTGAGGCCTCACCTCCCAGTCCCTGCTACGTACTAGTTCCCTTGGTCCTAAATCACTATTAGTTTTTATCCCACTGTTTGAGAAGTCCGTGTAAACCCAGTCCTTTTTATTCACATTAAAGGCCATCAATTAAAGTATGTAGTATCCAAATTCTCAGAAACTCCTTTTAAAACACCAAATGAACACAGCCTGTTAGCTACATTTTCAACTGTCATTGCAGTAACACTTGGCATATTTTCCATTTGAATTTTCATCACTAGAAACAGCTAATGTGAGTAACCGATTCCAATCACTTAATACGATATAATGTCATGGGGAAATGTTGCTAATGGTGACTGTCAATATTTAGATTTTGACAATGCTTTAAAATAAATAAATAAAAATTTCAGAACCCATAATGTATACCAAACTTGAAGCTGAATTCATTAAAACTCAACCTCCACCATCAAACCAAGGAAAGAAAAGATAGTGTAGAATCACAATGTCAAGCAAACTAGCATCTTTCTCTGTTTTTTCTTTCTTTGCTTCATTTTATTTGGTTTATTTTACCTTCATCTCTTCAACTGCTGTCTGCAATTCATCAGGGGTTTTATATTCGAAATCTCTCTCGAGGTATTCTTCTTCAGCTTGCGTCATCCATTCATGCATCTCTGACAGATCTTTCTGAAGACTTACAGTTTTATCTAAACCTCCCTTTAAGGCTTCCTTCCTGGCATAGACCTTCCATAAAACAAACAAACAAGCAAAGCATGAATATTGAAAGTCACAAAACATTATCATTATATTATTACTGAACAGTCTGTAAATAACAGAAAGCTTAGATAGAAAAGATGAAACAAGAAGTGAAAAAGCTTATATGAATGAGGAAATAATTCATGGCTATTGGTTACACTTAATTTCATGTGTTAAAATAAGATATAGCCATTTATTTGGCATATGTACTAAAATGAATACATTCCCCCATGACTACAATTTAGCTGTTGTGTATAGCTACGCTTTTCTGTGAATAATAGAGAAAATATTTTTTCATAATATGTTTCAGTTGGATATGTAAATTTATTGGCACAGTTTCTAATGTTCATAAATCTGAGTCTACTCTTCCAGTTAATTTTTTAAATTTGTTTTACTCTTTCACTTTAAAGAATGTATCATATGAAACACAGTATACAAAGTGGCAGGAATAATTGTAAATAGATATGCCCCCAATGTGGGAGCACCCAAATATATAAAACAATTAATAACAAATATAAATAAATTCACTGATAATAATACAATAATAATAGGGGACTTTAACACCCTACTTGTAGCAATGGACAGATCATCTAAACAGAAAATCAACAAGGAAACAATGGCTTTGAATGTCATTCTGGACCAGATGGACTTCACAAATATATTTAGAACATTTTATCCTAAAGCAGAATACACATTCTTTTCAAGTGCACATGAGACATTCTCCAGAATAGATCATATACTAGATCATAAATCAGGCCTCAATCAGTACAAAAAGACTGAGATCATACAATGTATCTTTTCAGACCACAATGATATGAAACGAAGTCAACCATGAGAAAAAGTTTGAAAAGACCACAAATACATGGAGGTTAAAGAACATCCTACTAAAGAATGAATAGGTTAACCAGGATATTAAAGAAGAAATAAAAAATATATGGAAACTAATGAAAATGAAAACAAAAGAGTCCAAAACCTCTGGGATGCATCAAAAGCAGTCCTAAGAGGGAAGTATATAGCAATACATGCCTACCTCGAGAAGCAAGAAAAATTTCAAATACACAACATAACCTTACACCTAAAGGAGCTAGAAAAAGAACAGCAAATGAAGGCTAGAGCCAGCAGAAGAAGGGAAATAATAAAGATTAGAGCAGAAATCAATGATATAGAAAACAACAACAACAACAACAACACTAGAACAGATCAATGAAACTAGGAGCTGGTTCTTTGAAAGAATTAATAAAACTGATAACCCCCCAGACAGACTTATCAAAGAGAAAGGACCCAAATAAAGAAAATTAGGAATGAGAGAGGAAAGATCACAACAAACACCACAGAAATACAACGTGGCATGAACACTATTCAATTCAGCTTTGAAGACAGCCACATATTAGAAACAGATCCAAACGTGCTTCTGTGGAGAATAAGTTAAACAAATTCTGAGATATACATATGCACACAATGGGATACTATGTAGCACCAGTACATTTGTACTGAAGTGAAAGTGGTTTGGTATATAATTTTAAGCTTAATAAGCAGGTTGCAAAACAGTAAGTGTGGTAATAGGAGGAGATTTATGCTTTTAAAGCCTCATAGGTTTCTGAGGTACTTTTTTACAAAAGATGTGTTACTTATTAACCAGAAAAATAGCAAAACTTGAAATATCTACAAGAAAATTGTGCATGTCAATCCCTTGTTACAAACCACCCTGTTGTACCACACTGAGGGGAAAAATCTCAGTTTGGTATTAGAAAGATTATATATTGCTTCTCTTTTACCTTAAAAAGGAAATCTAATCCAATGATGTTAATTCTTTTCTCTGAAATTAAGTAGCGTTCTATCTTTTAAGGAACGGAGTTTTAATTGTACAGTCTTAATATATAACACACAGTTTTAGTGTAATGAAATTTTATGTACTTTAGCAAATACTAAATATGTGCAGAACCATATTAATTTCCTTGTTCTTTACAACCATCTTAAGCCTGATACAATTAAATTAAAAGAACTTTAAGTTCTTTACTCTCCTCGGTAAATGTAGTGTCTGAGCTACTGAAATGTAAATAAATGCTTCACTGTGACATAGCTAGAACAATATGTCTAACAGTTAAGCTAATTTAAGTATAAAGGCTATTTGCATAATCAATGAGCCTATAATCAGTGTAAAAAAACAGGTTGCTCGATTTCTACTCAGATGTTCTACTATAATCTTTTCAGGCAGTTGGCAAAGTGACAATAATATTAGAATGACTAACAGAACTTACCTAAAGAGTTGTAGTAAAAAAAAATTATACACACACACACACTGCATGCTATTAAACTACACCAGAAGGAAGGGATCAGGAGTGATTTTTTTTAAAAGGAAAAGCAGGTGGGAAGTCATTCTGAGGTGACAGCACAAATGTATTGGAAAGAACATCAGCTTTGGAATCAGGAGACCTGGACTCAATCATTAGCAAGTTAAGTGAACCTGGAGACATCAGCTCATTTTTCTTTATCTCTGCTCTATAACTAATCTAACAGTTGGACCAGATGATTTCCAAGGTCTTTTCCAGACTTAACATTCCACAGCTCTATGCCTGACCAGACAGAGATAGGAATTTTTGGTGCTTCATATTTTAGAAGGATTTCTGTATAAAGATTTGGACAATTCTCCCTTTACCTTTATCATATTAGTGATGCCAGCATTCTAGCCTTAAATCGCCCATTCCACCCACAGTTTCAGATTATAGAGTTTCAGTTTCAGATTACAGAGTCACACCTCAGATATAAAACAAAAAGTTATTCATGTTTCCCATTCTAGAATTTTTTTTTAAAGATTTTATTTATTTATTTGACAGAGACACAGCGAGAGAGGGAACACAAGCAGGGGGAGTGGGAGAGGGAGAAGCAGGCTTCCCGCCGAGCAGGGAGCTCAGAGCTCAATGTGGGGCTCGATCCCAGGACCTTGGGACCATGACCTGAGCTGAAGGCAGACGCTTAACGACTGAGCCACCCAGGTGCCCCCACCCATTCTAGAATTTTTTAAATCTAACATTCAGCACTGCCCTTCCTCATTCCACTACTCCCCCAGCTTTATTTAGGTATAATTGACATTAACATTGTATAAGTTTAAGGTGCGCAATGTGAAGATTTGGTACACCTATATATTGTGAAATGATTACCACAATAGGATTAGTTAATACCTCCATTACCTCACATGATTACCATTTTTTTTCTTTTTGTGATGAGAACATTTAAGATGTACTCTCTCAGCAACTTTCAAGATATAATACAGCATTGCTAACTAGTCACCATGTTGTATATTAGATCCCAAGAACTTATTCTGTGTATACCTGGAAGTTTGTAACATTTGACTGAAATCTTTCCCTTTACCCCACCCCCCAGCCCTGTCAACCACCCCCACTACTCTGTTCTAGAGTTCAGCTTTTCTAGATTCCACCTATAAGTAGGATCATACAATATTTTTTTCTCTGACTTATATCACATAGCATAATGCCCTCAAAGTCCATCCAAATTTATGCAAATTGCATGATTTCCTTCCTTCTCAGGTCTGAATAACGCTCCATTGTATGTACACACACACACACACACACACACAACCTTTATATGTATAGGTACACATCTTCTTTATCCAGTCATCCATTGCTGTACACTTAGGTTGTTTCCATATCTTGACTATCGTGAATAATGCTGTAATGAACATGGGGGTGCAAATATCTCTTCAAGATTTTGATTTCATTTCCTTTGGAAATATACCCATAAGTGGGATTGCTGGATCATAAGGTAGCTCTATTTTTAATTTTTTTTTTTTGAGGAACACTCATACTGTTTTCCATAGTGGCTGCAGCAATTTACATCCCCACCAACAGTGCTCAAGGGCTCCCTTTTTTCCACATCATTGCCATCAATTGTTATCTCTTGCCTTTTTTGATGACAGCCATTCTAACAGATGTGAGGTCATATCTCACTGTGGTTTTGTTTTGCATTTCCCCAATTATTAGTGATGCTGAGCATTCTCTTCATGTAACTTTTGGCCATTTGTATGTCATCTTTGGAAAGAGTATTCATTTTTCCTATTTTTAAACCATGTTGTGTTTTGCTACTGAATTGTGGAAGTTCCTTATATATTTTAGCTAAAAACCCCCTATCAGATACATGGTTTGAAAATATTTTCTCCCATTCTTTCAGCTGTCTTTTAATTTTATTGATTGTTTAATTTGATGCGCATCTACATTTTCTGGTTTGATGTAGTTCCACTTATTTTTTGTTTGTTGCCTGTGCATTGGTGTCATATCGAAAATATCATTGCCAAGACCAATGACAAAGAACATTCTCCCTGTTTTCTTCTAAGTTTTATGGTTTCGGGTCTTTTAAGCCTTTAACCTATTTTGTGTTAATTTTTGTGGTGTAAGATAGGAATCTAATTGCATTCTTCTGTGTGATTATCCCATTTCCCCAATACCATTTATTGAAGAGATTTATCCTTTTCCCATTGGTTATCTCTGATTCCCTTGCCAAATATTAGTTGACTGTATGCATGATGGTTTATTTCTGGGCCCTCAATTCTCTTCCATTGGTCTATGTGTATATATTTATGCCAGTACCATACTGTTTATGTTACTATAAATTTGTAATATAGTTTGAAATCAGAAGTGTGACACCTCTGTCTTTGTTCTTCTTTCTCAGGATGGTTTTGGTAATATGGGGTCTTTTGAGGTTCTGCACAAATTTTAAGAATGTTTGTTTGATTTCTGAGAAAAAGTGTCCTTAGAATTTTGATAGGGATTGCAATGACTCTATAAATGGCTTTGGGTGTATGAACGTTTTAACAATATGAACTCTCCTGATGCATGAACACAGGATATCTTTCATTTGTGTCTTCTTCAAATTCTTTCAACAAAGTTCTATAGTTTTCATAGTACAGATCTTTTACCACCTTGGTTAAACTTATTCCTTAACTCTTTTGATACTATCATAAAAGGTATTGTTTTATTTCTTTTTCAGATATTTTGTTGTCACTGTATAGAAATCTAACTGATTCCTGCATAATTCTATACATTGATTTTGTATACAGCAACTTCTTTTTCAAGTTTTTCAATTTTAGTTAACATGTAATGTAATACTGGTTTCAGGAGTAGAATTTAGTGATTCATCACTTACATATAAAACTCAGTGTTCATCACAAGTGCCCTCCTTAATACCCATCACCCATCTAGCCCATCCCCTGCCCACCTCCCCTCCAGCACTCTCTCTTTATCCCCCTTCCCCTATATTCATCTGTATGTATCTATTATTTAGAGAGTGTGCATGCATGCCGAGCGGGGCAGGGAGGGGCAGAGGGAGAGGGAGAGAGAGAATCTTAAGCAGGCTCCGTGCTGGGCCCAGAGCCCCATGTGGGGCTTGATCTCACAACCCTGAGATCATAACCTGAGCCAAAATCAAGAATTGGACGCTTAACAACTGAGCTACCCAGTTGCCCCATTTTGTTTTGTTTCTTAAATTCCACATGAGTGAATTTATGTGGTATTTCTTTCTGACTATTTCACTTAGCATAATATACTCTAGCGCCATCCATGTCATTGCAAATGCCAAGACTTTATTCTTTTTGATAAGTGAGTAATATTCCACTGTATACATATATACCACATCTTCTCTTTTCCAACCATTAGTTGATGGACATCTGGGCTCATTGCATAATTTGACTACTTCCATACTGCAACTTTACTGAATCTGTTCATTAGTTATAACATTTTTTTGGTGGAGTCTTCAGAATTTTCTATACAGAAGAATACATCATCTGCAAACAGACAATCTTATTTCTTCCTTCCTAATTTGGACGTCTTTATTTCTTTTTCCTTCCTAATTGCTTTTGCTAAAATTTCCAGGACTATGTTAAATAGGAGTGGTGAGAGTGGGCACCCTTGTCTGATCTTAGAGGAAAAGCTTTCATGATCAGAGGCATTCCTTTTATACGGAATTAAGTTTTTATCATGAAAGGATGCAAAACTTTGTCAATTCTGTCAAATGTTTTTTCTGCATCTACTGAGATGGTATGATTTTTATCTTTCATTCTGTTAATGCAGTGTATACAGTATATTTTCATATGTTTTCTTGCCACTAATTAAAATCCTTTAATTTCAGCTTGAACTTCTTTCAACATTTCTTCTAAGGTAGGTCTAGTGGTGATGAACTCCCTCAGCTTTTGTGTGTCCATAAAAGACTTTATCTCTCCTTCAGTTTTGCAAGACTACTTGGCCAGATAGTATATTCTTGGTTAGCATTTTTCTTTCAGCACTTTAAATATATATTCTCACTCTCTCCAGGCATGTAAGGTTTCTGCTGAGAAATCCAATGAAAGCTTTATGAGGTTCCCTTGTAGGCAAAAAGTATGAAAATGAGTATAGGAAACCTCATTTAAAATAGAGTCATAAAGCCCTAAAGGGGGAGCCGTCACACATGTACCACTCCCTGCAGCCGACATAACCAGCAGAAAGAAGGAAGCTCTCTTCCTGCCCCAGGAACAATGTGCTAAACAATGCCCGCAACCAATGAGAAATTGCCACATCCTTACATTCTTGTCCTCCGCCGATAAACTTTTGTTCAAAACAACCTTCCCCAATTTCACCCTGAAATCCAATAAAAGCTGACCTTGCTTTTGTCTTTTCAGATGTGCCTATGGTTTGCCATAGTTTAACTGTCCCAAATTGCATCTCCTCTACTCTTCACAAATAAGCTTATTTTGCTGATAAAATAAATGACTTTTTCAAGTCAAGTAATTCATAAATTACTTCTCTTGATAGTATTCCATAGGGCACATAGGTTTTTTTCACTTTTTATTTTCATTCTCCTCTGACCAATTTTAAAGGTCCTATCTTCACAGATTTTCTTCTTCCATTTGATCCATTCTATTAATGCTCTTTATTACTTTTTCCACTTCTTTCATTGTATTCTTCAGCTCTCAGATTTGTTATTTTTTTATGATTTCTATTTCTTTTTTTTACAAATTTTTCATTTTGTTCATGTATTGGTTTCCTAATTTAATTGAATAGTCTTTGTTTTCCTACAGCTCATTGAGTTTCCTTAGAATAACTATTTTCAAGTCTTTAACAGATGAACAGTAGATCTCCATGTCCTTGAGGCTGGTTACTGGAAAATTATTATGACCCTTTGGTAGTAGCATGATTTCTTGATTCTCCATGTTCCTTGAAGTCTGGCAACATGGTCTTTGCATTCACAGTAAAAGTCACCTCCTCCAGTCTTTACTATCTGCCATCGAAAGAGAAATGCCTTCTGTCAACGCTGCTAGGGATTCTGAGGCTATCTGAGACCCTCTATGAATACGACTGTTCCACAATTCTGGCTCTCTCTTGTGGCAGAATTCTTAAGCTTGTATGGCTTCTCTTTATCTCTAAAACCAGACAAGGTATTGACAGCCTCCCTTTTGCTTTCCCAAGAGTGGTGCTAAATGCCAGGTTTGTGGTCTCTCCAAGGCCTGCAGATTTAGGTCAACCTTCTGTACATGCTCATTAGCTTCCTACAAAAGCTTGTACTTGCCACCATTCAGAGTATGCACTGGAAGCCAGCCACAGTATTGGGATGTATGTGGCTGTGTCATATAGGACACTGGTAGTGCTGTGGGAAATTGGGGAGATCACTGGGCAGAGTGACCCCAGCAGCTGGTGGGTGGACCTCCTGATGAAGTCAGTGATATTAATATGATCTATGTACTTTTAATACAATTCCAAGACCTGGTGGCTGTTCTTTCAGCTGCTCATTATCCCTCAGTAGTATAGTTCACGACTTAGTACTGTGGCTAGGAGAGAGAGAAATATGCTTCTTCGGCAACATCCCACATAGCTAGGAAAGCTGGGCACTCTCTCACATGGTCTCACTTTTCCACATGGGAGAAATCCTGATTCTGAGAAGGGCTCTCTTGACATGGAGCTATGCAGCCTTGGGGGAGAAGTGATGCAAGTAAAGTCAAACCTTTCCTCTTACCCTCTCTAATGCATCCAGTCTTGGATTTTTTTGTTCCAACAGTGCATTGTATCTTCTCTAATAGACTCTTAGACTTCCACTAAGGCTCTCTTTTCCATGGATGATTGCCTAAGTCAGTGTTCTCTTCAGGGGCTACCAGACCATGGCTGAAAGGGGCTGAAGCTGGTTAATGGACTACTGCAAGGTACACAGGCAGGAATGAGGTATGACTATTACTTGATTCATAGGTGGGTGAGACTCCTCCCAAGTACCCTGGCATATGGTGCTGGATTGCACATCTTCCACAAAGGCAGAAAGAGATGACAAGACTAGACTCAAGGGTTTTGGCTTGGATAAATGGAAAGATGGAGTTGTCATTTGTTGTACCAGGAAGACTATTAGGGTAGCAGATTGAAGAGTATGTAAGGAATTTGGGGTACATGCTAGATTTAGTATATCTATTCATTAACATGGAGGTATTGAGTTGGGAGATGGATATGCAGATTTAGGATTTAGGAAGAGGTCCAGATTATAACAAAATTGTTGAAGCACCAACTTATAGATAACTTTTAAAGCCATAAATCTGAATGAGTTTACCACAGGAGTAAGTGGTGACAAGGAAGAGAAGTCAAAAGAAGGAACCCTAAAATGATTCCAAGTTTAGAGGCCAAGGCAAAGGAACCACCAAAGGTATTAAGAGTGGTTATGGAAACTGAAGGCAAACTAAGAGGGAACCAACAGAAAGTGATGATATAGAAGCCAATCAAACAAAAATAAAGACTAAACAATGGATTTAATTATGTGAATTCACTGGTGATCGTGAAAAAAAATTGTTTCAGGGTAGTGATGATGACTAAAGTTTGATTAGGGAGCATTCAAGAGAGAACGGGAAGAGTGGTATGGAAAGAGTTTCTGTAAAGGGGAATGGAAACGGAGAGGTGGGGAGGAGGAAATGTATGGCAAAGGGAGTATTTTTTTTTTAATTTTATTTTATTATGTTATGTTAATCACCATACATTACATCATTAGTTTTTGATGTAGTGTTCCATGATTCATTGTTACACCCAGTGCTCCATTCAGTACGTATGTTTTTAAATTTTATTTTTAAGTAATCTCTACACCCAATATGGGGCTTGAACTTAGAACCCCAAGATCAAGACTCATATGTTCCACCGACTGAGCCAGCCAAGCACTTCAAGTGGCTATCTTTTTTTAACGGCAGGAGATATTGCAGCATAATTCCCTACTGATGGAAATGATCCAATAGAGGAAAGAAATATATTTTGATGTAGGAGGTAGGAGGATGTTCAATAGGTGGCATAATGTCTGTGTGCTGAAAAAAGAGGATGGTGTCCAACATATAAGTGGAAAGGCTGGCCTTATGGGTGCCTGGGTGGCTCAGTTGGTTAAGCGTCTGCCTTCAGCTCAGGTCATGATCACAGGGTCCTGGGATCGAGTCCCGCATTGGGCTCCCTGCTCAGTAGGGGGTCTGCTTCTCCCTCTACTCCCTCCCCTCCCCCCACTTGTGGTACCTCTCTCTCTCTCATTCTCTCGGATAAATAAATTAAACCTTTATTTAAAAAAAAAAAGTGGAAATGCTGGCCTTAGATAGGAGCACAGACAGGTCACTCATATTAACAGTGGGAAAACAGTCCATGAACTAATATGCAGGTCTGTGGGAGTATGTGCAAGTACCCTTCTGAATGTTTCTATTTTTTTTTTCAGTGAAATGGGAAGCTTAATTAAAAAGGAAGAAAAGAAAGAAGAAGAAGAAATGGGAAGCTAGTTAATTGCCATAGAGTAAGGAGGGAAGAAGAACTGGCAGAAATCTGAAGAAATCTGTGAAATATTCCTCAGAGGAGTGGGGCTATGAATGGATATGAAAAATGTAATAAGATTACCAGTCAGCGCAATGGGCTACTTGAGGTTTGCACTCATGATTTCCAAGTGAGACTACTCAGCATGATATGTGTTTTCCTTTAGCCATATTCATCCTCCCCAGTGCAGACACAGCATCAGCAGGAAAGTGAATCTGACCTAGGTAGGGTGCTGCCATATGGGTATGTTACAGAAAGACCGGAGAGCACAAAGAGGTGAGAGAAAACACAAGGGGTGCCTTTAATGATGGATTACAGATAGCCAGCCTATAGTACAGAATCTCCCTTGAGTAAGAAATGACAAAGAGAAGATGAGGTGCTTCTCTAATCAGAAGCTGGTAAAAATATTGGATTATGCATTCCATGAGGATGGAAGAATTTTTAGGTTGAATTACTAGGGGAATGAGCTGGAAAGGAAGGTAGTGATGCCTGCAGAGTGGGGTACCTGAGGATGATATTATGGAGAAGTATCTGGTAATGACAACTTCTACGTTAAGAGGCTGGGAATGGGCAGCCGCGGTAGAGTGGAAGACAAAAATCATTGGAGGAGCTATCAAAGAACTGAGGGCTCAGGAGCTGGAGGCATCATCTGAGAAGATACTGAAATCCCCAACAATTATGACAGGAATGACAGTAAGTCAGCTGTTAAAATATTTAAGAAATAATGAAGAGGGACCCAGGAATCTGTGGATGATTGCACCCAAAAGCTGTACTGAGTGAGAAAAAGACAGATTTTTATGTTACCAGAATGACATCCTCCTAATCTCTAGATCCAGTGTTTCTTGGTAACTATTATAAATTTATAGCTACTATTAATTAAAATATATAATTATGCACTATTTATTTAGAAATGACACATATTTTATAATTTTATACATGCAAGTTTATGTCTATTTCATGTCCATTTATTTTCTTTACCAAGCATGTACATAGTGGTTACTCTGTGCTAGGTACTTGTCTACACACTTTACAAAGATTAACTCATTTGGGGCATCCAGGTGGTTCCATCGGTTGAGCATCTGACTCCTGATTTTGGTGCAGGTCATGATCTCAGGGTTGTGGGATAGATCCCTGCATCATCGGGCTCTGCACTCAGCAGGGAGTCTGCTAGAGGACTCTCTCTCTCTCTCTCTCTCTCTCTCTCCCCCTCTGCCCCTCCCCATTCTCTCTCTCACTTTCTCTCTTACTCTCTCTCAAATAATTTACCCATTTGATCATAAAATTCTTATAAAGTAGATGTTAATATCATCACATTATATAGACTGGGAAACTGAAGCATAGAGAGAATAAGCAACTTTTCCAGGATCACACAAGGAGTTTATGGTGGGGACAAGATCTAAACCGAGGCAATATGGTTCCAGAGCTTCTGGTTTTACACACTATGCTTGCCTCTCTATCCATGAGAATCCTTCTCCAACTGTAAGAGTTTTAAATTTTATTAGCCAAGCATTTCAGGGAAGTGGGTCTGGACAATCTTTCCATTGTGAGATAGGAGTTTTCTTATATAAATGATATCTTTATTTTTGCATCGTTTATATGCCCAGTTCAAGTATCCCACTTGAATTCCAGATACATTTCTGATTGTCTACTTCTCCAAAGTAAACTTGACCAAAATGGAAGTATTTTGTTCAATTTTGTTCCTTCCTGAGCCCCCAGTCTTTCTTTCATTAGTTAAAGGCACTGTGCTTAACACTGTAGCTTCAAACAGGAAACTGAATAAACTGATCCCTTCTCTCAGCCTCTCAACTTGAGGCAAGCTCTTTTTACCAGCAAATACGTCATTCCTCACAGGATCTGATTAAATGAAGAAAGTGTCATGTTAGAAAAGGAATAATGGTCAAAGGTGGGTGTGAGTGTAGAATCCCTGATAAAAAATATAACAAGAACTTGCCTAATTGGCAAAAATAAGAAAAAAAAAATAAGACTATGTTACATAATGTTGAGCACACTGAGTGAAGTAAGCTTGCTGGAGACAGACCATGGAGGATAGAGTTTCAACAAACTTTGAGTCTCACAAGCATTTTGGTCCAGTTTGCCCACAATAACGTATCCCTTCCACATGTTCATTACAGTATAGTGGGAAAATACACGTAAATAAAAATAAACAGTAACGAGAGACAGAGCAACAAGTATTGAAATCACCTCCATCTCAATGGAAGAACTTGGAAAAATAACGCGAGAGGTTTGGACAGTGAACCAAACATCATGTCACAAGAGGATTATGTATTTCAAATTTCCTCATGTCTCCTGATCTCCACTAACGCCCTCCCTGTTCTTTGGCAGTATTACTTCCTACCTGGACAACTGCAATTCCCACCTGCTTCCACTTGTGCCCCTTCAGGCTATTCTTCATACAAAGGAGTATAGAGCAAAGTTTTCAACGCTCACTTGAGATGCTGCTGCTTCTCTATGTAAAAGCCTAATAGCTTCCCAGTGCGCTTGATGCGCATACTAAATCCTCACTGTGACTTATTGAGACAGTTCATGACTTCTTTCCCACCAGGCTTCTCCTGGCTCATGCTGCCCCACTTAGAGGCTTCCCCTATGCTCCTCCTGTACACACACTCTTCTCTCCCACCTCGGCAGTCTCTCCCACTTCATTGTGTATCTAGACTCTCCCTCGTCCACACGCCCAGGGGCCAGGCTCTTTGCACTTAATCAGGCCTCAGCTTTTAATTCCACCTCTTCAGAAAATACTTTCCTGAAGACCCAGTAAAAAAGCAGGTTCCCTGCTCCTTTAGTCTCATTCAGAGCATTGTGATTGCTTCAGAGCATTTATCAACATTAAAATTAGGCATTTGTGTGATATTCTGTTAACTCATTTACTTTCCATCTTCTCTACTAAACTATACCCTCCATGAAGATAGACATTTATTATGTTTATTTTCTTCCAACTTACATCTGTTACAAAATGTTTAATAATATATACTGAAGTAAATATTCTAATAAGTAGTGAATAGTAAAAATTGTCTCTAAATAAATTATGCATTTGCATGCATATGATTAGTTTCCTTAATAACTATGTAACACAGTAATGTAAAGACATGTATAATTATGAAACTCCTTCTCTACCTTCCTTCTTTTGAGTATGGTTCACTAATTTGTGAGTTATTTTTTTAAAATTTTTTATTGTTATGTTAATCACCATATATTACATCATTAGTTTTTGATGCAGTGTTCCATGATTCATTGTTTGTGCATAACACCCAGTGCTACATGCAAAATGTGCCCTCTTTAATACCCATCACCAGGCTAACCCATCCTCCTACCCTCCTCCCCTCTAGAACCCTCAGTTTGTTTTTCAGAGTCCATCGTCTCTCATGGTTCATCCCCCCCCCCCCCCCGGACTTACTCCCCTTCATTCTTCCCCTCCTGCTCTCTTCTTCTTTTTTTTTTCTTAACATATTGTGAGTTATTTTAATAATGATGATCCTTTATTTTAGAAACAACTAAAGTCTTGTTTTTTTAATTTGGCTACAGAAATTTTAGAATTTAAAATGCCAACCATTTTATACCTACAAAATCAAATCATGGGATCTCCAAGTATTTCCAAGTATATCAGGCATTTGGACAATTTTGTCTCTAATTATTTATGCTTTTTTCCAGACTCTGCCATCTAAAAACAGATGAGTTAATTTTAACCCAAGAAAGAATATCACACCCCATTTTGTATGTAGCCATGTCTGCAATGCATAGATTTACAATTTCTTTCCCATTCCCTCTGGAGCCCTGAATTAGGCCCAACACCCAAGCTTTGCTTCACTGCTTGGGAAGACTGTATTGTCTTGCTTGTCTTCTTGAGTGTATGATACTTTCCTAAAGAAGCATAGGTCATTTGGCAATCAGGTCAGAGCATTACACAGTATGATAGTCCAAGGAGAAGCAGAGAGACATAAAACATTCTAGAATGGTTTGAAAACATGGATAGGATCTATGGGGTTTTTGTTACACAGCAGGCTAATGTGTTTACAACACTTCTCTTTAAATGACAAGTCTGTGGTATATTTTAGTGGAGAAAGAAGGTTTTGAACAAGGATGTTTTAAGACCAGAGATACTTTAAAAATTATACTCCTCCAACATGTAAAAACCTAGAGGATTCATTATTATATATATATATATATATATATATATATATATATATATATATATATATATATATATATATTTTGCTGTTGTTTTTCCCCCTTGCCCTAATTGGTGTTATTCTTTCTATTCATCCTGTTAGAAACATTCAACAAACAAATACCTTTCATTCTGGCCTTCCAGGAAAACATAAATGGTATAATCTATTACCTAAGTAATACATTTTTCCTGACCATTCCTTCTAGAACTGGCTTACTCCTGAGAAGAATGCAAGCTAGCTGACCCAGGGCTATCTTATCTGTGACTTACTAGAACTGTTGAGCATTTGCCAGTGACAGTATTAGCAGGGCGACTGGCCTTGCCTTTTACTTCTCTCAGTTTTTTTCCTTTTTCAAATTTAACGTTTGCCTTGTGGCGTGACTTCTTTTCAACTTTGAAAGGTTACTTATAAATAATGAAAGACTGCCTCTAATACATGTAAGAAGAAACCGCTTATTAACTTCAAAAAAGGTACAGGTGTATTGAACAATAACCACTGCTTTAGGTCAAAATTTCATCTTTTGAACAAGAAGTATTAGATATACACTACTTGTGTATATAATATTTACTTTTTCATAATGTGATCTTGAAATTGAAAATCAATGTTTATAGAACATTCTGCTGCATAAAAATGAGGAACTCAGATGTGATCATAGAGTTATTTTGTGTTTTATTTCCCCATTGAGTTTTCTTTAACTATTTCCAATCTTAATTCATTTACTGAAATAAATATAATGAAGAAGCCAAACTTGCCTATCTTAATAATCAGAAGTGAAAATTATCATATTTGTACATACACATAGATGAGTCATTCTTTTATCCCCATACCAAGTCTACAAGTGTAGAGTATGTTCTGCTAATCCAATTACTATCATAAAGTTATGCAATGAAGAAAACATTCAATGAAAATCACACTTAAAAACAGGACATTACTGTTCAGCATGTTCCATCTTCGAGAAGGTCATTTTAGGATCCTAGTAAGATGAAGAGATACTATTTAAAATCGCTACTATAAAAGTGTTTGTTTTTTTTTTTTATGGTAGACAAACGCAAGTTTGAACTCACCAGGCTTTAAAGCATCAACATATTCAGAGTTTAAACTTTCAAAAAGGGCAGTGGTCAAGGGAGACATTAAGAAAATCTTACTTAATCAAACAGAGACAAGGCACAGTGAAAGAGGCTGTACGTACCTGACGGCACACGTAATCCCACTGAGTGTTAAGTTCTCGGAGTTCTGTCTCAAGTCTGCCGGCAAACTCTGGCTCTGCTTCAGTCTTCAACTTTTGCACACCTTCACTGACACTGTTGAGACTGGGCTGAATCGTCTGAATATCATTGACTAAAAGCTAAGGAAATAATTCCATGTAAGCTAGCTGCAAACATCACCACAACATACTAGAAATACCACATAGATAGGAAACATATAATCAGGACTCAGGACATTATCCATGAATTAAAATCTTTATTTCCTTAAAAGATTTTAAAGAATTTAAAATCTGATACGCACCCACCTGTAGATATAGACCTATCCATGTTTCAGTCTTGCTGTAACTATTCAATGGTTTTCCTGGTGTGAATCAAGTAGGGAATTATCTATATTCTGCTTAGATCAGACACACAAGGAAATAAATCTAATATTCCTTGTTAGAAAAATGTGTGAAAATGATGGGCTTTATACATTACTATTCTTGAAATGATTTTGGTTTTCAAATACAAGATATTGCAGCAATTGTTTATAGCATGATGGGTGTGAAAGTTATTTGTAAGCTGGGTTTGTTTTCTTTTTTCTTAGCTTGTATTTGCAAAGAAAATTCTTTAAAGAGCTAGATTACTTTCTTTCCACTGCATGACAATGGTATAATGAATATTATTTCAAAAATCCGTATTGTATAAAATTATGTCCAGTGCAGTATGCCTGGGCAGAGAAACCCAGTATGACTAATAATTTGCAGTAAGATATAACAAATAGCTCAAAGGATTTTGCCTTTAAATGAAACTGTATTTTATAGTAAAATAATCTTATGAGTGTTGAGTAAAAGATAATCTCTTTCTGTTCCTCATTTATTTAACCCGGTCTCTCAACACTGGCACAAGTATCATTTTAGACCGGCTAATTTTTGTTGTGAGAGGCTCTTCTGTCTCTCTGTACTGTAGAATATGTACAGAGCATTCCTGGTCTCTATCCACTACACACTAATAGCATCCACCGCACTCCAAGTTGTCACAAAAATGTCTCTAGAGGTTGCTAAATGTCCTCCAGGGGAGCAAAATCACTCTGGTTAAGGACCACTGATGAAACCAAATCGTAACTTCCATATAAAAGTCTTCATATGATAAGGGTCATATAAAAATCTTACCCTGCACTGTTTCAGCTGTCTTTTCAGAATTTCTGAATCCCCAAGGGCAGGCCATTCCTCCTTCAGGAAAACATCAACTTCAGCCATCCATTTCTTCAGAGTTTTTATGTGATTCTGGAATCAGAGACCCATTTTAAGCTTTATTGGGGTACTGAGTTCTCTTAACACAATTCATCACAGTGATATTTATGAACACAAGCCCAGGAACAATTCCTGTGTTTGAAGGATGTCTCTAAGTAGCTCTTCAGGAAAAGAATATTTTTACTAAGACTGCATTTTTATGGTCTACAGTATGAGCACTGGTGTATGAAGTCTGCTATTGTTAAAAATAAAAAATTACTACCAAATGTGGTTTTATGATGTTACTCTTGAGAACATTAAATCATATCCCCCTCTAGAGAAATTTAAAGTTACAAAACAACTCATGATAATACTAACAATGTGCCCTTACAGTACATAAAACAAACTATGAACAATAAACTCAATGTAATGATGTCTTTATAAACTCCCTAAACCTGATCTTCCACAAATTGTTTTCTACAATTGACAGTTTAAATAGTCCCTCCAGTTGGGAACTTTTCAGAATATAAGATTTTGTCATCTTTGAAGAGAAAACTTCTGATTTTAATTTCTTATTTGTCTGACCAGGCTGAAGTAATTATCAGGTGAAAAATGTCATCTTTTATCATTTATAAATAGCCAAGTACCTCCCATTATTCTTTCACATACTGCTTTTTCTTCCCCCCGACTGTTTTTCTTTTTTTGGCTACTTTTCAAATGTATGATTTTTGAGCTCCTTTATTTCCCACACAATTCAAATCTGCTGCCCAGATGTGCTATTTCCTCCCTTAATTAAGTTTCTATTGAAAATATGTGCTTGCCAGAAAGCTTCCCCTTCAATATGAGTAATACTAATGCTTTTTTAAAAAGCATTTGACTAAATCTAAGAACCTCAGATTTCAACATTATCATCTTGCTGATATCTCTTGAGTCTGGTTTCACGTTTCTTCCATCTCGCCACTGTCCTAGTTCAGATCATATTATTGGCTCCCTGATGACCGCATTAGCTCTTTTTGGTGTCTGCCTCAATCTTTCCCTAACCTAATCCATTCTCCACCTGGGTGTCAGTATTTTTCTTAACTCCTCCTTCTTCTTATCACAGCGATGCTTTGAAAACACAAATATTATCCTATCTTTCACCCTTTAAAATAGCAGTAATAGTTCGAAATTCTTCTTTTTTAATCCCAAGACCATTAGGGTGTAATTCATATTCCAAAGCATGGCATCTGGGACCGTTCATTATCTACTCCTAGATCCTTTTCCTAATCATATGTATTATTTAATCTCCAAACATATTTTCATCTCTCCAAGACTGAACCCCTTCTGGCTAAGTGAACATATGGCTGCATTGTGTCAGGTACCTTCTCTCCCTCTTTATCAGCTGACTAAATTCTACTTGTTCAAGGTGCAGCCTAGATAACCCATGTTCCAAGAACATTTCATAGCCCCTTTGCCCAGTTTATGTTGGATTTCTTCTCTGTCTCTTGTGGTAATCTTTACCATACTGTTTAATTTACTTCCCGTGTTGGCTGAATAATGACTTCCCCAAGATGGTCATGCCCTCATCCCTGGAACCTGTGAATATGTTCCCTTACGTGGCAAAAAAGACTTTGCAGATGAGATGAAGTATCTTGAAACGGAGAGGTTATCCTGGGTTATCTAGCCAGGCACAGTGTAACTGCAAGGGTCCTTATTAAGAGAGGGTCAGGAGTGCAAGCGCTAGGGAGAGAGGCTCTAAGATGCTGCACTGCTGACGCCGAAGACAGAGGATGTGGCTGTCAGGGGAGAAATGTCATTTCCAGAAGCTAACGAGGACAAGGCAGCAGATGTTTTTGCTCAAGACTCCAGAAAAGACACAGCCGTGCCTACGCCTTGATTTTAGCCCCCTGTGGCTGATTTTGGACTTTTGGCCTCCAGAACTGTAAGTTAATAAATTTGTGCCGTTTTAAGCTACTAAATTTGCAGTAATTCGTTACAGCAGCGATAAGGAGCTAACACACCTTTTCGCTTCACTAGAATGTGGGCTCCTTGTTGGCAAGGACCATGTATTTATACCCTCTTTTACCACTGGTACTGGCAAAAATGTGTTTGCGTGTATGTGTGTGTGCACATATACTTATATGTAGAGACATGTTCATATGTACCTTGTGCTTTACAGAAGGTTTTAGGACTCATTTTTTTGGTTTGCAAGAGGTAAAAACAAACAACTAGTAGCTGGACTGGGACTTAAAACCAGAAGTATCTTGTGCCGATGCTTTCCATCATGCCATGATACTGTCAAAGATTCATCCCAGCATTAATATTCTTCACAATAATTTGCCCCATAAGAGAGGTATTACCTATCTCAGAAAATATTTTAGACTTTAGACTAGAATGTTAATTGTTGGTTTACGGTTTTCAGCTTGGGTGATTAGGAGCATGGTGACACTATTCAAACAAATTAAGTCAGTAGGAGCTGGCCTGTGGAAGGTAATGAGGTCAAATTTATATATACAATTTTAAGTAAAATATGCAGATAAAATGATATGACTTTATCACATGATAGATAACTTTTTATCTATTCATAAGCTAAGTGATGCCTACATTTTAAAGGACAAGCAGACTGAAGGAGAGACTGGTTTTCAAAATAATTAAGCCAAAAATATACTTAAGTCCTATCAGTACTGGTGGCCAAAAAAAAGAGAATTCTCAGGAAAATCTAGAAAGGGCAATTCTCAATTACTGTTTCTTAAAAGAAATAAGCAAAATACACTCATTTGAGCTCTTTTGAGCTTATCACTGACTTTGAAGAACAATGGAAGTTAAATATCTATTTGCCTTTTATAACACATCATTAGGGGAGAAACAAGCAAAGAAAAAAATGAGTCCAAAAGTCCAATCTTGAATTACCTGAATTTTTCGAAGTTTAGCCATTTGCTCCTCTAGCTTCTGGCAAAGTTCAACCAACTGGGAAGACAGCTTCTTCCAGCGACCCTCAATCTCTTCAAATTCTGATTGATACTTCCGGCTAATATCAGACAGTGGTGCTTTCTTTGACATCTCTTTCACAGTGGTGCTGAGATAGTTTAGGCCACTTTGTTGTTCTTGCAGAGAGCTTTGTAAAGCCTCCAAATTAAAATGGAAAGTACATGTATACTAACTGATGAATAATAACAAGTTTCATTGCACAGTTTCACTTACGAGTTTCACTTAAATGTATTTACAGTGAAAGCTATGTGATTCAAACATCTAAAAGTATAGATGTGCCATCAGTTACAGAATAACTAATAGTGATTCAAATTCTACTGTTTACCCTAAGAGTAATTTGCACAGTAATATTTTATTTAAAAATCTATGCCTGTTTTTACGAACAATGTCAAATATAACCCAACTCTGTATGAACCAGAGTTTTAGCACATCTAATTTTATTGTATCACATCTGCATATCAGTAACTGTATTTATGATATAGTTAGGGACCTTAATTACACAGAGTCTTTATAAGACACCTTCTAATGTTCTCTAGGTAAAAACATAACTAAATCATATAGATACCTGGGATAACAAAACTGAGTAAGTTAACACACGGATGGCCTACGAATGCCAATTAAGTAAAGTTCCATATTTTATACATTTTTTAGTGTTATAGTGAAATTTAGGATAACTTGGGGGAGAATTTCTAAAGTTGGTTTTACAATTGTCCTGTGTAACCTGTGCAATCACTTGTAACAGAATATCCATTTTAGAGTTTCTCCACTCGCTATTTATTACTTTCTGGTTATAAAGTAAGAAAGGTTCAAGATAAAACATTAAACAAATTATCCATTTATATATTATTTTATGTAAACTTCATGTTTCTATAACTCAACATTGAATATGTGAACATATTATATACACACATACACAATAATTCCTTCTTTTACAATGTGATCTATAATATTCCCCAAATATGCCAAATACATACCTTTTATAGTTGTATAATATCTTATGCCTATTCTGTGGTATTTTAAATTTTTTGCTTTAATTTTACTTCATTAAATTTGATTTATTATTTAGACAATACCCAGCATGCATGTAACTACATTTTGAGTTAGGCCTTTTTTTGTGAGCCTTTCCCCACATCATTAGGTATTTTTCAAAAACATAAATTTTAATGGCTTCTCTGGCTCATTTAACCATTTCCCATTATTAGCTCTACAAATTAACTTCTAGTTTTCCACCCCTGTAAATTATGTTTATCATCTACCCATCTATCTATCTGCATCTATTTTTCTATTTTTTCATGTATTCTGATTACCGCCTAAGATACAGACTTCATGAAAATAGTATTCAAATGTATAATACAATTAATTATTTTGTATGTTATTAGGAAGTATTGAAAAGTTTCCCCAGCAAAATTTTAATTCAATTTACATTCCCACCAGAGAGTGAGAAGGTAGCTCATTGTGGCCAGACCTGCACTTATTATATCTTTTTGTTTGCAACTGAGATGTGAAAAATAGTATTTCATTTTATACATCTGTACTTCATCCTCTACAATTTGAGTTATAATTTTTCATAGGTTTAATGGCTGTTTATGTCTCTCTTTGTGACTTCCTTATTAATGACTCTCTCCCTTACTCAAATTTTTTTCCTTGGTCTCATCTTTCTTTTAAATTGTCCGGTATTTTTACCATATTTGTAATTATGTCCATTGATTTGTGAGCTTCTCTCTTACATGTTTTTAAATATTTTACTTAAAAATTTCTCCAAAATCTGTGCTTATTAAAATGTTTTTGAACTTTTTAATATATGTGGTATTTTGTTTTGGTATAACATTTGACACAAAGTTCCAACTACATTTTCTTGGCTACTTAATACAATTTCTCAATAATATTTGTAAGTAATTTTTCTCTTCAATGTTTCTTCAGTAGAAGAAACATCTACACACAATTTTGTGTATACTCAATCTACTCCTCTAGTTGCTGTATTCTTTGTACTCGTTTTAAGCTGATAGTTCTATTAAGTCACATATTCTTCAAAGTAAATTTTGGAATCATTCCAAGTATTAAAAACAACATAAAAAAACAAGATCAAACAGTTACAGGTTGCTTGATGTGTTAGTAGAGAAACAAACATTCAGTCTAAATAGGGCAATAGATACTGAAGAATGTTTAAATGGAGATCTCTTTGAAGAAATAGTTCTAACATAACTTTAAGAAATAATATTTAATTCTTGAAAAAGGACTCTTCATATAAAAGTTAAATTTTTATTTTTTTCTTAATTCTCAAAATGTAGACCTATCTCAGCTCCTAAATATAATTAAAAAATGCTTTCTTGACCTAAAAAATAAAATGTGATTGGATATAAAGCACAAGCTTTTCAGAATTAGTAGGAAAAGTATTCTGAATTCTCTTACAAATTATTTCTTTCATTTACCACATTAGTATTTTCTATGTGATATAAAGCTGCTAAAATGTAGCTAATAGAACTCAAAAAATTAATTATGATATTACATAAGGCTAATGTTTAAAATTTGTTTTATAACTACACAGATTTTACCACTTTGTTTGGAAATGTGAAAGGAGTTATAAATTAGCAAGCAAAGGAGGGGGGAATAATACCACAACTTTTATAATCAAAATCATTGTCTGAAAACACATACTAAACGGGAAAGAATATACTTCATAGATAGACCATATCATTGTCTTCAAAGATAGAGTTTTTGTCTTATGGAGAGAAGGCACAAATGCATAAAAGATTACATTTTTTAAATCTTATCTTCACTTTTGCAACTGGTAAACTATCATACTTGCCATGATTATTTTATTTCTATTATTTTCACATCACACCAATGTGACTGCTTGATAGATGAGATCTGCCCTATATTGTTTAAGACATACACATATTCACAGACCTGTAACTCTCCCAGTCTCTTTTCCATGATGTCATATTCAGTGACAGTGACCTGAGGTATAGAGAGTTTGGTTTCTGACTGCTGGATCCATGTCAGGATGGTACTCATGGTCTCCTGGTAGCGCATGGGTGGCAAAGTGTCAAAAACTATCAAAAGGCAAAAGAAGAGAATCATTTCATTATTTTAAACTTTGTCATTATGTTTTCCTAAGTTGTCAGCAAACTAAATCACACTGCTAATTACAAATATTAACAAGTTGTGAAAATGTGACGATACAGAGTAGAATGTGATGATGATCTTGAAAATAAAATCTTACTACTACATGTATGGTATTTTGACAGAAACTACACACACACACACACACACACACACACACACACACACACATTACACTGAATACTCACATCAGACTTGCAAGGTTTTTGTTGTTAAAGTCATTTTTTTTAAGGTAAGGAAATGACAAAACATAGAGACTAAGTAACCTGCCCATGGTAACAGAGATGGTACTTGGAGAAACCAAGGAGAGTTCATGTATACTGACTTTGAAGGATACTCTGTGTGTGCTAGCATTTGCCTTTGCAGAAAATAGTATCATTACCCACAGCAGTTGATATTTTAAATTATATCATGTCACTTATCTCACTAAAAAGAATCTGCATATTTAGTATGTATCAGAGACTCTAATAATGATTACCCATATTATCATTCTCAATTCTTATAATACACCTATGAGATAAGCATTTTTAATCTCATTTACAGTCGAGGAAACTGAGGCTACAAAAAAAGGCCAACTAATCTGCTCAGACTCAAGAACCTAGTAAATAGTAGAGTCAGGATTTTAAACTAGGTTTGGGGCGCCTGGGTGGCTCAGATGGTTAAGCGTCTGCCTTCGGCTCAGGTCATGATCCCAGAGTCCTGGGATCGAGTCCCGCATCAGGCTCCCTGCTCCTTGGGAGCCTGCTTCTCCCTCTGCTTCTCTCTCTCTCTCTCCCTCTGTCTCTCATGAATAAATAAATAAAATCTTTAAAAAAAAATAAACCAGGTTTGTCTGGTTTCAAAGTCAAAACCACTAATCAACAGTATACTTTCCCTAATATATATATATAGGTATAAATTAGGAAAAGAAAAATACATTAAGTACAATGTGTGTGTGTGTGTGTGTGTGTGTGTGTATGTATATGTAGTTATACACAAACTTTAAACCATATGTGAATATATGTGTTTATATACTTAACACAACTGTAATTGTTTACACAGTTATAACTGTACTTACATTAAATGAGAAGAAATAAAAATTTTCAGATTTGTCAGCTTATCAATAAAGTGATAAGGTAACATGAGCATGGTAGAAGTATAAAACAGTTAATTTATGAGATGTTATAATATTATAGATTGCCCAAAACTCAGTCAGCATCCATCTTATTACAGATTGAGGTAGGGAGGGAAGAAGGAAGATGATAGATAGATAGATAGATAGATAGATAGATAGATAGATAGATAGATAGATGCTGTAATTAAAGAACCCTTTGCTATTTAGCACAGGCCAACATAAAATCAAAATCTCTTAAATCCAGAAAAAAGATAAACACTGAAACATTCTAAATGATTAATAAATTTGATCTATTTTTGCTATATTAACCAATATAATTCTAGCTAGAACTTAGGAAATAATCATGATTTGATACTTTTTTCATCAATTTAGAGACAATATTAACAAAGTATGCATTACTTTGCATTACTCAATGAATAATTTACATTACATAAAGTCTCAGGTTCCCCTTAAAATCATGATAAAGTATTGAAGATCCAGACCACCATTACATGTGGACATATTGTATGGATGGAATTTCTTATTCCATCTTTTGATTCAGAATGTTTGGGTACCTTTCTTCCTTTGCTATCTGGATCCTGAGTAAACACTCCAGGTGTTTCACAGATGGATAGCATTGGGGAGGAGCTAGAACTGAACGAACACCTACCAAGTCCATAGTTTCTGAACTAGCTACCTCACTGCCCACAGGTAGGTTCGTCAATCAGGAAATACTTTTATCTGAAGAGCTATGGTAATAGCTACCCAATGGGTTCTAATATCACCCTCAAGTCTGCCTCCATTCTAGGGGAGGTCCTGGTTATATTCTCCCTCCTTTAGCTTCCTTCTGTATAATAAAAAGTTAACCATTTCTGTCTCTGAATTGTTGATGTTTTTCTGTATAACAGCTTCTAATCTGTATTCAGGGGCAAGACATAAAGTCCTCCCACTGAGAGCTAAGCCAAGCTTCCCCTCTATTCTGAGAAAGGCATAGGACTTCTAAAATGATCAAGAAGTACGTTGTATCTCATATGTAAGTTACCTAGCACAAGCTAAAGCCCACACAATGTAAGATCCTTCCTAGGCTCTCCATGCGTGCCCTTGCTTCCTTTCAATCTAACACTATGCTCAGTTTTTGAAAATGCAAAACTGATTTATGATGCTACATCACAGCATAATTTTTCCCTTGGGATCATGCATTTAGTTTATTTTTATTTAAATTCAATTAATACATAGTTTATTATTAGTTTCAGAGGTAGAGTTCAGTGATTCATCAGTCTTCTATAACACCCAGTGTTCATTACATCCTGTGCCCTCCTTAATACCCATTACCCAGTTACCCCATCCTCAGTTTGTTTCCTATAATTAAGAGTCTCTTATGGTTTGTCTCCCTTTCTGATTTCATCTTGTTTATATTTTTCTCTCCCTTCCCCTATCCTCCTTTGTTTGGTTTCTTAAATTCTACATATGAGTGAAATCATAGGATCATTGTCTTTCTCTGATTGACTTATTTCGCTTAGCATTAATACCCTCTAGTTCCATCCACATCATACAGAAAGAGATTCAAAATGGATTAAAGACCTAAATGTGAGACAGGAATCCATCAAAATCCTAGAGGAGAACACAGGCAGCAACCTCTGTGATCTCGGCCACAGCAACCTCTTGTTCAACACGTCTCCAAAGGTAAGGGAAACAAAAGCAAAAATGAACTACTGGGACTTCATCAAGATAAAAAGCTTCTGCAAAGGAAACAGTCGACAAAACTAAAAGGCAACCTACAGAATGGGAGAAGACATTTGCGAATGACATATCAGATAAAGGGCTGGTATTCAAACTCTATAGAGAACTTCTCAGAACTCAACACCCAAAGAACAAATAATCCAATCACGAGATGGGCAGAAGATATGAACAGACATTTCTCCAAAGAAGACATCTAAATGGCCAAAAGATACATGAAAAAATGCTCAACATCACTTGGCATCAGGGAAGTCCAAATCAAAACCACAATGAGATACCACAGCATAATATTTATCAATACTGTTTCATTTTTCTAGCATCCTCACCCATGGTTCATATAAGGCCCCCTAGACTGTCGACCTCTCCAGACTCATCGTTCATCACCCACTGCCCTCTGTGCTCCAGGGAAACAAGACTTCTCTGCTAAGATTCTTAACTAGCCATCACTTACTAACCCCCCTAGTCTTATTAACTCCTATTCATCCTCTGGCTTCTGTGTTAAGCAGTACATTCTCAAGGAAATCTTTGCTGACCTTCCCAACCTGGGTAAGTTTCCTTAGTAGCAGAGCCTTGGCCTTGGCCTTTTCTGTTCAAGCACTCATCTCAAATTATAATTATAAAAATACCAGCTTGGTTTTATGATTAATGGCTGCATCTTTCCCCAATTTACAAGCATAATGACAGCAAAAAGCATGTGGTTTTAGCTTAGTGATCTATCCCCAATGACCAGTACAGTGTCATGCAAGAAATCAGTATTTGTTGAATGAGTAACTAAATGTTGGAAAGTGTAACCTTGAGCACACACGCAGAAAGAATGCCTTTGCCAGGAACACAGGAGAAAACCAGTATTTGGTGAAGCCCAGAATGTGAACAAGAGGAGAAAGAATTTACCTGGAGAATTTAGACATTCTTCTTATCCCATCTATTAAACCTTTCTAATCCCCATGGAAGTTTCTAAACACTGAGTAGCTTAAATTGACTTTGTTTATTCCTCATCTCCTTTTCTCACTTCATGGTTTCTAGACTACTAAGGTAGACTTTCTTTAATTGCAATTTTTTTTCTGATGTAATTCATTTGTAAATTTACAAGGTGTGGTTGGTGAAAAATTAACAAATAGTAAAGAAAATGTATGTATTGAATCTCATAGTATAAACAGTATGCACACACGTTTTGGTTTTCTTCTGGAATTCTTTTGAAAAACAACAAAATCATGTTCACAATTGCATCATTTTGGAACAGAACACTTGATAGAACAACAATTTTTATTATATCCTAACCAGCAATGTTACTTTGTGTTTCTATGGAAATATGACTACCGCTGCATTAAAAAAATGTTTATACCTATTTGTGTACCCATACATACAAATAAGAGAAATATATGTATATATTTACTATACTATATATCATTTATTATTTCAACTATTTATTGAGGGTCAGTCTCAGCCTCTGGGATATATTTTAAGGATTCAATAATTAAAAGAACAGAGTCCTTGCATTCAGTGATTTCACACTTTACTCATGGAGACAGATAATATTCTAATATAGTTTTGATTATTGTAATTAATTTTATAAAAGAAAATAGAGTGATATGACATTAAATATTAAGAACATCATATATAGGGGTGCCTGGGTGGCTTAGTCATTAAGCGTCTGCCTTCGGCTCAGGTCATGATCCCAGGGTCCTGGGATGGAGCCCCGCATCGGGCTCCCTGCTCAGCGGGGAATCTGCTTCTCCCTCTTCCAGTCCCCCTGCTTGTGTTCCCTCTCTCACATTCTCTCTCCCTGTCAAATAAATAAAAAAAAAATCTTAAAAAAAAAGAACATCATATGTAGACTGGGAGCTCATAAAAATTATCTTTTGAGCAAAGATATGGAGGAGTAAGAAATAGCTATGCTAGGTCTTCTGGGAGAATACGTGGAGCTCTGAGGTAGGGAATATAGTGACATTTTCAGGAACTGAAACGTCAATATGAAGTAGAGAGAAAATAAGCATGAATCAGGCTGTGACTGTACATAGGCAACGCCCATATTAGGCAGAGCCTTTTAGGTAACGTTAAACTAAGAGCAAAAGAAAGTCATCATATGTAGTACACAGAGAAGTGTCATGATTCGATTTTCTGTAAGAAAAATCATTCTGGCTGAAGCATAGAAAATAGACTTCCCAGTGTCTAGAATGGATGAAGGGGAGGCAAATTAGTGGTCCAGGCAAGAAACCACAGTAGCCTGGACTAACATGATGACACTGAATATGAAAAGAAATTTGGATTTGAGAACTATTTTGGCTATAAAAGTGCATAGGCTGAGAGACTGAATGGAAACAGGAGAGGAAGTGAGTGAGGTACAGGGACTAGGGAGGATGATCCCAAGATTCCTGACTGTACAACCCCATAGATCTTGGTTCTTGTCCCTGATACTGGAGGGGCCAAAGAGGAAATGGTTGTTGGTTGCAGAGTGGCCCATCAAGAGTTTCTTGGGATTCACTGGGTTTGCAATACCTTGAGATATTTAACTGGAAAGGCAAGGGAGTAGTAGTTGGACATAAGGACCCAGGACTTAGAGGGTAGGTCTGGACTGCAGATAAAATAAATGACTTCTTTGTTTACAACATAAAATTAAAGCCAAGGATACCTTTATTCATATAGCTTCCTTCTAGATGTAAAAAAGCATTCACTAACCAACATGATTTACCTTGTAGTAGCTGAAAAGTGATTATAGCCACCCAGTTTATCTCATTTAAAGCAGACATACCTGAGAATACTAGTGAAGGACTCCTAGTGTTTTGTTATATGTAACTAGGTTATATATAGCACATTTTTTTTTGAAAAATCACAACTCTCTCCCCCCCCCCAAAATTAAAATCACTCAGGGAAAGTAAAAGTACTTAACTGTCACACAAATGATGGGGTAGAGAGAAGAAATATCAAACTGTGTTATCCGATATGGTAGCCACTAGCGACACATGTCCATTGAGCACCTGAAATGTGGTCAGTATGAACTGAGATGTTGTGCACATGTAAACACACACCAGATTTTGAAGACTTAGTACAAAAATAATGTAAAAAAATCCCTATAATTTTTATTTTTGATTCTTTGTCAAAATATCATTTGGATGTATTTATTTAAATAAAATACAATTAAAATTTTCATCTCCTTGTTTAATAGTCACTAGAAAATTTTAAATTATGTATATGGCTCACATTTTATTTAGAGTGGATGAGCTTATGTAGAAGCTGTGGGAAATAATCCATTTGAGGAAAGAAGGAGCATATATGTTCATAGTCTGTAAATACTGACAGCATTTTAAAACATTAAAACATCCGCCATAAATACGAAGTTGGCTCTAACTTGAATTTGTCATCATTTTTAAGTAGAAATTAGTGAGGGCTTAATATATGAAGGGTGTGTGTGTGTGTGTGTGTGTGTGTGTGTAGAAACTTAACTAACAGCACTTTCTACTTCTTTGATAAATCTATTTTGGGAAATGCTCATACTGAAGCTATCCTTCTTTTTATTCCATACCAAGTAGATTCCAACTTTTCCCCATCCCTCATTGTTAATAGAATGACAACAAAACAGTGTAATCAACAAAGATCTTTTTCTGCAACTCCAAACCTTATTAAATGGCAACAACCATGGCAGAGAACAAGTATTTCTTTACAATATTAACACTGGCAGAAGATGTTCGGAAGGAAGAAGGGACCCAAGGACCCACAGTATATGATGATGAACATACTAGAAATTGTCCTTAAAAGACTGAGGAAAGTAAGGAGTTTTGAGTATGGAGATTTGAATTTCCAATGCCAACACAGAAGTTAACACCTTAGCTTGACACTCAAGGACCTTTGATGTTGGAAGTCAATCAACTTTTCAGCCCAGTTTCTCATCATCATAAATCCTCCACCCAAAATCTATCACTTTATTCAAGACTTTGTGTTTATGCTACTCCTTCTGCTACAAGTCCCTGCTACTCAAGTTCCATTCCCACAAAGGCTCTAGGTGCTGTGATATGAGCAAAATGGATGGGTTTATGAGGATTTTATCTAAGATCACCTGAGAATTTTAAAAGCTATGTCTCCAAGTAATCAGTTGAAATCTGGGTCTTTTTCACAAGCAATGCCCTAATAGTCAATGCTTGAATAACTGATTCATTCTCCACTTTTTTCCTCACAATTTTCTACCCAAGTTTGTGTAAGTATAAACTACTACACTATTCAACTATTTATTACAATATAAGTTTTGGGGGGGTTGCTGCATTTCCCCATTTCCACATTATTTTCCAAAATTGGCCCTATTAGTTCAGTAATCCTATCTTTAAGAAGTCCTAGTAAATCATTTTTTTAAAATATGTATCTTTTAATTTTTTATGCTCTACTCAGCACTTAGCATAGTCCCCAAGATTCTCAAGGTCAAGGAGCAATCCTTGAACCTCAAGGTATAAAGCACGGAGCTAGCTTAAATAAATATGTCTGTTATGCTTGATGTTGATGGTATCAATGAAGAAGACAGAATAAAAGGAGCCACTTACAGTTTTTCATAATTTTTTCTGGAGTTCAAAAGCAAGGCAATATAGATTGTTTCTTAGAATAAAATAATTCTTTACTTAAATATACAAGCACATTAAATTTTCTGACCTGGCTCTAGAATAGTTAGATCAAGACAACTTTTGTTTCCCTTCCTTGTCTCAGCATCTTCACAGTGGATCAGCACCTTAGCAGGAACTAACCACGGTGTTTGAAATTATGGCCACAGAGATCATTTTCTGCTGGTTGCCCCGAAATTTTCATCAATTATCCCTACAGGAAGCACAAGTTACTCCCTGTCATTTTGTAAGAGTGTCTCCTACCACTCCTCCTCAGATCATCACCTCTTCAAGGGCTGCCTCCACTTTCCTTTATATTCCTTATCACAACTCTGGTCTAAGGTTAGGCCTATATATATAGCAACAATTTCCTGTCTCCCAGCTTCCACTCAGACCCTTCTACTTGATTCTCACAAACCAGCTAGAGGCTAACATAATAGTTAGAGCTTTCAAAATTATGTATCAGATTACTGAATTTCCTCAGCTGAAATTCTTTTAGAAATTTCAACTAGTGGGGCATCTTTGTGGCTCAGTTAAGCGTCTGCCTTCAGTTCAGATCATGATCCCAGGGTCCTGGGATCGAGCCCGATGTTTGGCTCCCTGCTCAGTGGGGGGTCTGCTTCTCCCTGTCCCCCTGCTCCTCTCTCTCTCTCTCTCTCTGACAAATAAATAAATAAATAAATAAATAAATAAATAAATAAATAAAATCTTTAAAAAAAACAAGGGTTAGGCAGGCTGCCCTTATCTTACAGCACATATAAAAATCAACCTGAAAGAGATTAAAACCTTAACTGAAAAACTGCAACCATAAAACTCCTAGAATGAGGGCGCCTGGGTGGTTCAGTTGGTTAAGCAACTGCTTTCGGCTCAGGTCATGTCCTGGAGTCCCGGGATCGAGTCCCGCATTGGGCTCCCTGCTCAGCGGGGAGTCTGCTTCTCCCTCTGACCCTCTTCCCTCTCATGTGCTCTCTATCTCTCATTCTCTCTCTCTCAAATAAATAAATAAAATCTTGAAAAAAAAAAAAAACTCCGAGAATGAAACACAGGAAGAATGCTTCTTAACATTGGTCTTGAAATGACTGCTTGGATTTGACATAAAAATAAATGGGACCACGTGAAACTAAAAATTTCTGTACAGCAAAGGAAACAACAGAATAAAACAACAACCTACAGAATGGGAGAAAATAAATGTAAACCACGTGAATGATTAGAGGTTACCATTTAAAATATATAAGGAACTCCTACAACTCAACAGAAAAAAATAATCTGACTAAAACAATAGGCAAGGGCTTAAATAGACATTTCTCCAAAGATGACACACAAATAAAAACAGATATGTGAAAAAATGTTCAACATCACTAATTATGAGAAATATGCATATCAAAACCACAATGAGATCACTCTACACTTGCTGGGGTGGCTATTATCAAAAAGTAACAAAAGATAACAAGTAGTGCTGAGAATGTAGAAAAATTGGAACTCGCCACCATTTGTAGAAATATAAAATGGTGCAGCTGCTAGAGGAAACAGTATAAAGGTTCCTCAAAAAATTATAAATTAGAACTACCATACAAATCCAGCAATGCCATGTCTGGGGACATATCCAAAAGAACTGAAATCGGGATCTTGAAGAGGTATCTATAGTCTCATGTTTATTGCAGCATTATTCACAATAGCCAAGATATGGAAAGAAACTAAATGTCTATCAATGGGTAAATGGAAAAAGAAAATGTGGTGTATACACAAATAGAATATCATTCAACCTTAAAAAATAGGAAAGTCCTGCCATATGCAACAATAGGGAAGCATTTGGAATACATTATGCTAAATGAAATAAACCAGTCACAGAAGGACAAATACCACATGATTCTACTCTATGAGGTACCTAACAGAATCAAATTCCTAGAAGCAGAGAATAGAATGGTGGGTGCCCAGGTGATAGGGAAGGGGAAATGGGGAGTGGCTGTTTATCAGGTATAAAATTTTAGTCATGCAAGAGTTAATTTCTAGAGATCTGCTGTACAACATTGTGCTTAAAGTTAATAGTCTACTGTGCACTAAAAAATTTTAGGAGGGTAGATCTCGTGTTTCATGTTCTTATCACACTTTTTAAATTATGTTCAGTTAGCCAGCAATTTTTTCTTAAAAAAGATAGTACTAGGCCAGAAATCTAAGGTTGTAGAATGAATGAAAATCCTTCTGAACTTTAAGGGGCGGGGGGAAACCAACTTGTTTTGTCATAGCTAATGTAGTCTCTTCCTCCAGTTTCTGCAAAACTAAATAAATACCTAATAATTATTTTTCTGACACGACTTATACTTCCAAATGAAATAAATCCAAACTATAGCCCAAGTTTTGTTTTCATATTAATGGTAAGAAGTACATTTAAAACCTTTCTTTTTAAAATAAGAGATCACCTGTAACAAGCCATGTGCTATATTTTTTCTATATTTCTCTAAATAAGAGCATAGTCCTTCTGGTTTGCAGTTTCTAGAAAAGGTTCCTCGCAATTGTTTTGGGAGACAATTCTACTCTCTCAATCTTCTAGCCCCGGGCAACCATTAATCTACATTCTGTCTCTCTAGGTATGTCAATTTCAGCCATTTCCTATAAATGGAATCATATAATATATGGTCTTTTGCAGCTGGCTTCTTTCTTTAGCATCTTTTTAAGGTCTATCCATGCTGTAGCAAGTATTGGTGCTTCATTACACTTTATTATTGAATAATATTTCATTGTATAGAGAGGCCCATTTTCTTTCTTTACTCATCAGCTGATGGGCATTTGAGTTGCTTCCACTTTTTGGTTATCATGAATAATGTCACTACAAACATCCATGTATACTTGCTAGTTCTTATACAATCTAATATTCATCCTTTCAGTTATTCAAGCTCCATGAGGTCACTTGTGACACGCGATAATAAAACATTCTTAAAGGACTGCTCTGTGAGGACTAAGATAATTTATATGATTTATTTATAGACTAAAAATCACTATGAATATAGAATGCATTTTATCTTTCAATATTAGTTTTTCATAACATCTCTGCCAGGTACCAACCAGCAAATCCTTAGACCAATTTTCACTACTCAAAGTACATTTAAAAATCAAGTTTTTATTTCATTGTGAGAACACTAGTAAAGAAACAAAAGGAAAGGAGAGTTGAAAGTCAGAATGGATTACCACCCCTTGTGTTAGCTCTTATTTGCTGAATACTTAATATGTTCAAAGTACTGTGCAGTAATACAAGAAATCAGATTTACTCCCGCATGCCAGTTTGGGAGTAAAGCATAAATATGTAAAAATTCTTTGGAAATAATGATTAATTAACAAACTGAACTATAATATGACTTGATATGGTGAATTTTTTTTGCCTTTTATAGGTATATAATATTTATATATCAATACATAATATATTAAGTTACATATATAAATTTATAATATATATATAAAATATATAATTCAATTATAATTGATATGTATATAATCATATACATATAATATATAGTGTACATATATAACACATAAGTTATACATGCACATATAGATTATATAATTTGTAATTCATATATAATCCATTTTAAATTAATAATTATTAATTATCAAGATAAGATTTCCAAAAGAGTGAGTAAAATTGATAGAGATGTTTTGGTAAATAAAGTTAAGGGAGGACATTTTTTTTTAAAGATTTTATTTATTTATTTGAGAGAGAGAGAGAGACAGTGAGAGAGGGAACACAAGCAGGGGGAGTGGGAGAGGGAGAAGCAGGCTTCCCGCGGAGCAGGGAGCCCAATGCGGGGCTTGATCCCAGGACCCTGGGATCATGACCTGAGCCAAAGGCAGATGCTTAACGACTGAGCCATCCAGGTGCCCCGAGGGCATTTTATTTACAAATCAATGAAGTGAAAATGTTTGGCAGTTTTATGATCATCATATGTATAAAAGATAAAAGAAAAGACATGATAATATAGATAGGCAGACTGATGGCTCTATAGATAGTATATATCACCTATTTATATTTTAGTATCATAATCAAAGCTCAGCTGTCAACAAGAATCAACATTCTGAACGTTTTTGAAATAAAGTTTACAGATTTTATGGCAAGAGAAATGCATTAATGTTAAACAGGTCAATGTTTGAAAATTTAGGACAGTCACATCACAATCTTTTCCCCAGTTGATTTTATAGACACCCAACCACAAGTATACTGAAATCCACTAGAGGGAGCTGACATCACCGTGAAATTGTATTACCTGATGTCCTACCAGGAAAATAAACCCCTCAGCAAAAACGACTTTAAAGTAAAAGAAAAAAAAAAAAAAAGCAGTTATCTTTTGCTTTATTCAATTCATTCCATGACCTCACCAAGAAATCAAAGTTTAAAAACCAGGAAAACAGGGAACGTTTCATGTATACCACTATACTCATTTTAGAAACATTATGATTTGGTAAATTATGTGGATATTTACAAAGAGAAGTAGTCAAAAAACATGTTTTCCAACTAATTAAAGTTCTAGTAGAAAACAAATACATGTTCTTGTGCTTCTCATAACAAATTTGGGGAAGACATTTTTTAAATATTATTATCTTAATACCCTAAAATCCAATTTTACTCTATAATCATATATATATGGATGGCGAACCAAAAACTCACTAATGTTTGAAAGTGTTCATAAACCTGTCTGTCAAAGGCATTTTTCTTAGTAATTAAGCTGATGAGTTGGGCTATTTTGGACCAGATACTATTAACATCCTAAGAGCACACTGGTGAGAAACAAAAGAGACATCTTGGAAAATTTCGCTGGTCAAATGGTAGGCATTTGTGTAACTGCTCCACTTTTAGGTTATATTTTACTATTAAATGAGAAAAAGAGGATACTGCATAGTGACAGTGATCCAACAGTAAAATGCTACCCAGAGAATAATTTGTCCTTTGCTGAATTTCAGTTGCTACATGTATGTTACAGCTATAACAATCTTCATATAAACTGAATAGAAGTATTAGTAAGAAGCCTAGCTAAATATCTTTGCACATAAAGCAAACAGGATTTAATGAAAACCTACTAAGAAGCCTTCAACTGCTCTTTTACTTCCTCCAGTATTCAAAATCTTTGATTGTAAAATTTGCAACCCACCAAGGAGATGTTAATGCCTATATAAAACATATACTTGGGGCGCCTGGGTGGCTCAGCCATTAAGCGTCTGCCTTCGGCTCAGGTCATGATCCCAGGGTCCTGAGATGGAGCCCCACCTCAGGCTCCCTGCTTGGTGGGAAGCCTGCTTCTCCCTCTCCCACTCCCCCTGTTTGTGTTCCTGCTCTCGCTAACTCTCTCTCTGTCAAATAAATAAATAAAATCTTTAAAAAACAAAACAAGGGGGCATGGGTTAGCCTGGTGATGGGTATTAAGGAGGGCACGTTCTGCGTGGAGCACTGGGTGTTATGCACAAACAATGACTCATGGAGCACTACATCAAAAACTAATGATGTAATGTATTGTGATTAACATAACAATAAAAAATTTAAAAAATAAAACAAAACAAAACAAAAAAAACATATACTTTATTTGTTCCTCAAAGTCATGAAATTATTATGGGCGGTGAGGGGGAGAAATGAAAATATAACACATATGTTTTCCAACAATGGTATCTCACTCCTTATTACTACAGAATGTAGGGACAGTGGATTCCTTTGATAGAAATTACTCTTTCATGTGAGTACTTTCTCTTTTTCCAACAAATACTGAATTTGGAAAATAGCAAGTAGCCATTTCAAGTATTTTTACTTACTTGTTTGGAGCTCTTTTTCTCTTGCCTGCACATCAGCAAAGACTTGGTTAAAATGATTTGTAAAGGCCACAAAGTCTGCATCCAGGAATATTGGCCCTTGTCCTTTCTCTTTCAAGGCTATGCTTTGAATTTTTAATCGTTCGATTTGAGGCTGAAGAGCTGACAGCCGGTGGACTTCATCCTGTACCGTAATTTAGAGTATTAAAATAAATAAAACTTTTACTTTGCATAGATTACATTTTTGCAAAGAAAGGTGTTAAAAGCCAGGGATGCAAGCTTAGCTTAATGCCCTTATCAAAAAATTGGTAAGAAATATCTATGAGAGTTTAGGCCAGCCTCTGGCACAGATCATCAATTTAAAAATACCTTGGCTCTTCATTCAACAGATACCATCATATAGAACTGTCTTTAAATTTCAAAATCACATCATTTACGGCATTAATGGGTATGGATCTGCACTTGAAAAGTGCTATGAATGACCTTATGTCCTCTCAATCAGACATGAATGTTCCTCTGTACCCCTCTTATCTCAAAATGCTGTGCCTTTGCTTCAAATTCTAAGCTTGTTTAATGAACAATATTTTTCTTTAAATTCACTTGTGAAGAATATAAATTACATCAATCAGTATATATCTACATACATACCTACTGCATTAAATTACACATTTATCTTTATACACGGATATTTCATAGGTTACATAATCTATGTAATACTTACATAAACACGCACATATTTATGTCTGTAATTATCTATCTCTTATATGGGTGCATTACTTCTCCTGACTGAACAGGCAATTACCACTCTTTCAGTTAGGGTGAGAGTTTGCTCTGCTTTCTTGTCCTGGCATAAGGGTTAATAACACCCTCTTCCACTCTCAAAGAGTACTCTGGTTTTGATGATAAAATCACATGGACCCACTGCTGTGCAACATGGTGGTCACTAGCCATACGTGGCTACTGAACACCTGAAATGTGGCCAGTCCAAATTCAGATGTGCTGTCATTGTAAAACACATTGAATTTTGAAGACTTAGTATGAAAATAGACAAATATTAACCCATAGTTCCAAATACTGATTCAGTCTTGATATATTTTCAATTTACTGTTTTAAATAACATGCATTATTGAAATTCATTTACCTTTTTCCATATTGTTTCTAGAACATTTTAAACTACATATGTGGCTCAAATTCATGGCTTGCATTATATTTCTTTGGAACAGTGCTGTTTAAATGAGAATGCTTTCACTCTCTTTTGTTTCCAGTGAAGCTGCAATTCCTATGTCTCTGCTACACATATAATTGGAATTCATACAGAATGTCCAAATGCTCTTTAAGTATTATTACCATGACTGCTTACTTACAATTCACACCTCGGCTACCTTTAGAAAAAAAAGTACTTCGGGATTGTTTACCATTTAAAAATGTAAAAAAAAAAAAAAAAAAGGACAATTAAAATTTTAAAACTGGATTACAAGACAATTAGGAGGAGGGGAAAATGTAAATAATTACAGTAATTATGAATTAAATATAAATCTGAGCTTCTGGATAGTCAAAGTGAAAAAAAGAAAAAAGAACAAGTTATTTTTTGGATGCATACGTACTGTTTTGGAGAGAGTAACTTTTGTCTTAGGATTCAGTAAGATAAATGTATCCCAAAGGTTCTTTCACAGTAGCAAGACTACCTAATGGGCACCGTCACTTGTTAACAGTTTTTGGAAGATAAAGGATAACTTTCAGAGGAGTGTTGCTATGTGGTTATAACAGTAAGAGTTGATTCAGGTATGTTAATCTCGGACAATCAAATTCTTTTGCTGGTGAAGAGGAAAGCCATTTATATAAATAGGGAGATGACCCATGTCTCCCATTCCAATATAAAGCCTCTCAATCAAGGGCTAGAAGGTAGGTGTATATCCATGGATGAAGAATAAGACAAAAGCTAAAGGGTAATACTCTGTGTTTTTGATTATAGAATTAAAGACATGCACTTTATACATTAGGCTTACAAATGGTACCATTGCCATCTGCTGTGAAACATTTAAGAACCCGATTTACATTTGGCCAGATGGAGGCCCATCATTCTTCCTGTTTAGGGGGCTACTGAAGGAGCCTACAGTATAATAAAGTGTGTTCTGCAAAACAAAGGGGACTCAGAAACTAATAAAACATTTGGGCAAATGTTCAATTGAGACCTTAAAGTTCTGAGAGTAAGCCATAGGAGAGATCATTTTGACTTGAAATATTTAACATTTAAAAGATGTTAACAATTATTATTTCCACAAAAGGGCCTTAATATGGTTAGTCCTCCTGAGTAAGGCATCTTCCCTGAGTCTGTTTATCCTTGAAAATTTTGTGTTTATCTAATGGAAAAACTTTTGCATTTCTCTTGGGAAAGGGTCCATGGATTTCTTCCGATTCCCAAAGGGCCTCTAACCCCCATATGAAGAAGCAGTTCTAGCAAGCATTATATTTGGAGCTAATACTGTGGTCTAATCTTAGAAAACATCTTCAAATAACAGAATGCACTGACAAACAAGATGGAAAAATTTATTTACCTAGCATTAATCATAGCGAAATAGTATAATGTTAACTTTTGCATGAATGATTGTGAGCTTATCCTGCTAACTATCTTACCCAAGGAGATTCATCAAGTTAATATAGCAACCAAAGGTGCAGAGAAAAAGAGGAAGGGATAATGAAAAGGGATGGAATTATGTCATCAAAATTTGGAACCTTGTGGCTGAATGCAGAAAAATAGAAATAATTTCCCTTAGGATGACTTCCTTAGCCTTGAGAGACTATTTAAGATATGAAACCACCAATGATCTCTATTTGCTCCTCAGATAAAGACCAATATCCTCCAGGCCCCAAGAGTCCTTGCTTTGTCTCCTATATGCCTGTCTTTGGGGCTCCATCCTTCATTTTATCTCCACCCCTCACACCTCTCTGTCCAGTATTCACATTGGCCTTCTTTCAGCTCCTTGGCGGTGGTTGTTGTTTAAGCCACCAATAACCCTGCGGTATCTGTCAGGCAGCTCAAGGTAGCTAATACCCCTAGTATCATTCTCAGCAACACTAGAGATGTTGACTATTTCTTTTATGGCTGTGTGTATTTTGTAGATTTAATCGTTACTTTTTGTATCTGAATCTCAAGAAACAGGTTAAGGTAATATCAAATTTTGTTACAAGAAATAATGCAGGTGGAGTATTCCACAGATTCACAGGAAAAAAAAAAGGAGTCATGGATTCTATTAACAGCAAAATGCATCTTTAAGTATAGAAATTCCCTAGATTTGCATATTTGCATAAAAAAACTAAATGCTTTTCTGTACTGTATTCTTTATCTAGAAATTTATTTCCTGAATTTAGTCATTTCCTAGTAAAGCTGTAGGACCAATATGTGAAAGAATTATCAGGTACCTCAACTGTTTTTCCCTTCAAAATAGCTTTGAATTTCCCATCCCTTCCTGAGTTTAATACTACCTCCAAACTAACCTTGTCGCCTCTCCATCTCCAGTCTCCCATTATTTAAACCATTCTTTTCAAGGTATGCTCATTAACCTCCATTCACTGTTTCTCAGATTAAACCTAGCCATCTCAGTCTATCATTGATGTTTATCCTAGAAACCTTTTCATGTATGCAATCCCCCACTTTCCATGAAAAGTGTTCAGCTCATAGTAACCATGCAAAACATTCAAGTCATCTTCATTACTGTATAACTGATTTTCTTACATTTGCAGACATACTCTTATAATCTCTTTCTTGGGTTCCTTGGTCCCAGTTATACCTTGTTTGGCCCTCCAGATCCACTGTCCACTTCTAGAACTCAGGAGAATGACACTTAACAGACTAGGGCTCTTTGCACTCTGCCTACTGATTAAGTTTAGCCAATGGGGAGCCCTATCCAGATTCAGATTCTAGAGGCAGGGAGGAGAGTGAAGTAATATGGTGATTTTTCTGGCTCCCTTCCTGTGATGGCACTTAGGCTGGCTCTTAAGGCTGTCTTTACAATGCGTGTCCAATTTGCTCGCTCTAGGTTTCTGTCACTTCTCTCTCTCTAATCCTTTCTGCCCTCAGAAGGGTTACAGCTCTGATGCCTGGTTACTCTACTATCCCTTAAGGTTCCTCCAGACTCTAAGCATAATGATGAGGTATTTTGGTAAGGAAACCTTCCTCAAATTATCCAAATTTGAGTGAACTGTCAGTTTTAAAGATTTCCCTCATATATCCAATTATATAGTGCATCAGCTGCTTGTGTTTGTGTGGATTCCACTTTTTTAACATATGACAAAGTTTTGCTTTTAGCACATGAGCTGTCATAGAAAAGAGCTCCAAATTATCGGCCATTTCTCATAGGATATGTGTAGTTTCCATACTCCAAAACTGCTTCACCATTCTGCAAACTGACAAAATCAATTAGCCATGTGTAAGTACTCTCTCTCTCTCTCTCTCTCTCTCTCTCTATATATATATATATATATATATATTTAGGATCCAGACATCATATATTATCTATTTAAACTCATTCTCTTCACTTACATTTTGATCTTTCTTTTTTTTTATTCAAAGGGAGTTTTTTATTAAATAATTTGCTATTCTTCTGGAAATTGCCAAGAAATTACTATTGATCGTGATCCAAATAGGAAGAATCTTACCTTACAAATTTTTAACTGGCTTTTAATTGTTGTTGGCTCTGATGTGGTGGTGGGTTGGGTTTTCAACCAGTTTTCAGCAGTAGTTGTCATCTGCTCCAATTGTTGTAGCTGATTATAGAAAGTGATGATGTTGTTCTGATACTCCAGCCAGTTAAGTCTCTCACTTAGCAATTGGCAGAACTCTATCCACCGGCTGTTCAGTTGTTCTGAGGCTTGTTTGATGCTGTCAGCATTAACACCCTCTAGAAAGAAGATTTTTAAAATATACCCATTGAAGCCACAGACTGCAAGACATATGAAAACCCGTTTGTCTCAAGTTTAAAAGTATTCATCATATGAAGGATTTGGGACAAATCCTTTATTCACTGATAAAGAACTAGAAGTACCAACAGGATTTCTGATTACTGATTGTAAATTATTAGAGATGCATCTTATCAAGAGTATGAATGTAATAAAATAATAAATAAGGACACATAAGATGTAGAGGAGTAGAATATATTTAAATAAAAACAAAAAGGGTCAAAGCTCTGAGAGGGATTGGAAGATGGATCATGGACAAAAAAATCTTTTGGAGGATTCCCAAATCATTGTTAAATATCATGTATGCTACTGAAATGTACATCGAAACAGTAACATTTATAATTTTTAAATGGTTTGGGAATTAGCTGAAGTATTATTTGGATTTTAATAAAAAAGTAAAGGAGCATTTATCAAAAAGCAGTAATTCTCCATTTCTGCTACAGAAAGGCAGAAATAAGCAGATTTTCCATGGGTCCAAAGAAGTGAAACAAGCACTAAAAAATAATCTTTCTAATAAGAAAAGGATTTTCATGTCACTTACATATCATTTACAAATGTGGAAGTTGATCTGATAATTTAAAATCATATATAACAAAACTAAAGCAGAAAAAAACCTATCAAAGGCAAAATGGAAACGTAAGAACATCATTATCACTTTTAGCTTTCTGGAGAACCCAGTATGTTTTAGGAATTTGGTGTCTTTTAATATATACTATCTTACTTAAGTTTGTCATAATGTGCTATGTGATGACTAATGCCAATCCAAGTATATATTATCCTAATCACATCAAGAAAGAAAACAACATCATGTAATGCTATGTGTTAAGATACTCACTCTCTATATTTAGTTGACAAAATTCCAGTTTTCTTACACACACACACGTATAAATTTATATAGTAACTTCCTTAATAAATTACAGTATATAAAATATTAAATATGATATGCATTTTAAAATACAGCTATGATAGCATTGATAACTTTCTTATAGTTTTTGAAATATTATTTGAATGTTTCCTCTTCCTACATATATCCATAGGGATCTCAAAAGGGATCATGAACTCACTGTAAAGTTCTTCCTCTAGATTAAAATATCTATGGGTTAAAGTGATTTAGTGAAGACAAAGTTGTCTAAGAGAAATCTACTTTTATGAATGTTAGTTCTACTCGAATTCCTAGTAATGTGATTTGGTTAACGGGCAAGGAGTTTGTTAACGAATCTACAGACCATCTCTAGCAAATAGAAGTCCTGTGGTTTTACAAACATGCTTCCCACTCTTTTTAAAGCCTAAAAAAAGAGAGATTTGAATTCAATGACTAGATTATTTTACTCTTTTTTACTCTCCTCTGCTCAGATATTCTAGTTTTCATTTTGTTTTAATTATGTTATACACCAAACCACATCTCTCAATTGATTTGAAATGTAACTCCAACTTCACTGATTTCAAACTTTTGATAGGACACTGGAGAACACAACCTTTGCAAATATTATTGGCAACAATCTTTTCTTCCTTCTTTGGCTGACATATTTTTAAAGAAAAGTAACTTTTAAAATAAAGTGTAAAAACATAAAAGATGCAAGTCTCCATATATACAACTATAAAAGGTTTGTAGAAGCTAAAAAATTCTTCTAATACTCTAATAGTTAAGAAAGCAATTGGCTTTATTGAGAAATCTGGATGTTTTGTGTGATATACTGTTTGTGATAATTTGGTTTAGAGCAGTGACCAAGAATTGTATCAAAATATGTTTGGGGCATGTCACTAAATAACTGTAGTTGCAAAACGATCACGTTTGCTACAAAGTGTAAGAGAAGAATCCAAAACTGGGTCATATAGGCATTCAGTTTGAGAAAAAAAAAATACTACGATAAAATGCTAATATTATTGTTAGAAAACAAAAGGGAGTAATTTAAAAATACACAAGGGAGAGATGTTACATTATGTTAGATAACGATTCAAAAATGTGCCATGGATATAAATGATCAGATGTTTAGAGGAATATTTTCAGTATATGTTAAGCTTGAATAAGCACTTAGAAAAGAAGTAAGACCATGTTGGCCCAATTCCAGTATAGGTAGGCCAGAGATGCTAAAGTAATTCAAAGGTACTGATGAACTGATATTGCATTGAGTCTTATTTAACATTTCTCTAAATTAAAAAGAAATACACAGAAAAATACCTCACTGTCCCTGAGAGAGGTCAATCATATAAAGAGCCAGCCCTCTCAAATGAAAAAATAAAACCATAAGGTAATTTTCAATATGAATAATACATGTTAATCTAATCAGAAAAATATAAATCAAACTATAATGAACTATCAATAGGTCCTGTGGTATCTATTAAAATCTAGGGATAGAATTTAATGTGTCCTTGTTGATCATTCCCCAAAACTATCAGCTCAATATGTTAGGCCAAAAAAAATCCACATTCTAAACATCACTGCAAAAGGAATTAAAATAAATGAGAAAAGCAAGTTTTGCACAAATCCACTATGAAATCTATAGTACTCTCTAGTTATTAACATATTGATTTTTATAAATGAATGAAGGTGATTAAAATACAATAATAGGTAAAATAACGATCTCCATATTAGGATAAATGGTGAAAGGGAATAAAGTTGCAGAAATTCACAGTAAGAGCTCTGGTATTAGTCAGAACTGAGTTCAAATTTCACTCCTTTTACTAAATCGGTAAATGAGGTTCAATTATTTGATCCCACTGGATCTCATTTTTCTCATCCATGAAATGAGGCTAAAACAGAACTGACTTCATAGGATACCAATGATGATTCTGAGTTAGCAGATATGAAGCAGTTACACAAAGTGTGACATACGCCAGGCAACCAATAAATATTAGTCAATGTTACCGCAAATAATATGTAGTCAACAACAACAACAAAAAAGAGAGATCAGATCTTTCAAATGTTGAAATTGGTGGGGGGAGGTCTTTTTAATGACTGAAAGGGGGCATTTATAAAGAATCAATGACTAGTATTTTTTTAAGATTTTATTTATTTATTTGAGAGAGAGAGAATGAGGGATAGAGAGCATGAGAGGGAAGAGGGTCAGAGGGAGAAGCAGACTCCCCGCCGCGCAGGAAGCCTGATGTGGGACTCGATCCCAGGACTCCGGGATCACGACCTGAGCCGAAGGCAGTCGCCCAACCATCTGAGCCACCCAGGCACCCCAATGACTAGTATTTTTAAAGTTAGTGCTCATTTTATATAATAGGACACTAATACGGGATATAGAAAATGCATATGGACATTTTTAAAAGAAATCATATCAACCAGTGATAAAGTCATGAGTTTATTAGCAACGCTTGGAGTATTTGGCCATATATCCATACTCATTTGCAATTAAAGTTATAAAGGGCAACCATGCCAAAAATTAAAAACAGAAACTTCTACATGTCACTGGCAAAAACATGACGTTAACCACAGAGAATCAGATATCCTATTACGAAGGATTTGCATGTATTATATTACTTCATGTGTGAATATACTTCCTGCTCAACAAGAGTATAGCCTGTCCTTCTAAACTCTAAACCCCTCTGAGAAAAAGGTCTCCACTGGCAGTATCTGATAGAGTTCCCAGCTTAGAGTAGGTAAGGAATAAATACAGTATACTTGTGAACTCACACAAGACCAAATCAATACCTCACTTCATATAAATATGAACATTAGGGGAGCAATACCCATAGACATAAAAAGCCAAAAACAAACATGCACATAGTCTCTCTTGCTTCAAATTTGCTTTTGCTTAAAATACTTGGGGGAAGGATCAAAAGCACTGGTACACGGCACATTATGTAATGTTTATTTCAAACTAAAATTATAAATGCTGTTCCTTCAACTTCGTGAACTGGCCATCTATTTTGAGAAAGTTTCTTAAAATTTTGTAGAATAAATAAGGATACTGTTTCCCAAATGAAACAGTATCCTGGAACATGAATAATTTTACTATTATATGTAAATGTTTTATGTGTATTTTGTAAAATTATATGCTCCTTAACCCAACTGAAAATTTTAAATTTTATGACACATTTTAAGTGTGAATATCTGCAAATTTTTAAGTACCAATCATTTGAGCCTCTTTTTTTTCTAATTTTTTGCTAGCTACTTAAGAATACAAACACTAACTCACCAGGCATTATGAACAATACTTATGGAAGCCATTTTGTAGTAGTACATTAGAATCTCAGGGATAATGGATCATAATCCATTTACACCTCATATTCTAAACAACCCCTGAAATAGTCCATGAATAAATATATTTAACCCAGAGGAAATGGCTCATGACTTCAAGTGCATCCATTAATTTTATTACTTGTGTACAGTGCATAACAGACTGTTAGAATAATTTTAATTGTGCACCACCCTCCATGCAAATACTTCAGAACTGCCACTTAAAGTGAAGTATTCCTCATCAAGTATATTCATCATTAGCCATGAAGCCAGAGGAGAATAATGCAAAACCTGTGTTTAGAATGAAAACTCAAAATGAAGTTTTAATAAATAGTCTCCAATTTTTATTGCATATTAGGTGAAGGTCATTATAATCCCATTTGGCATCTAATATAATAGCCTAAAATGTAAAAGAAATTTACTAAGTCCATGAAAATAAGGCCTGAGGATTGTAGACTAAATTCTAGAGGTCTTTTCGACAACACTTTTATACAATTGCTTTTTTAACATAATAGTTTTTAAAAGTTAATAGGTTTATATAAAATATATACCCCTAGTGAATATAATACATGAATTTACTAAAAGAGCTTTTTTTAACTTTTATTTATAAACATCATTGAATTATGAGAGACAAAGGCCAGATTCCTACTCATATTCGTTTTTGTGACTAATTTCCTCCAACAACAATGACCACTATGACCTTCTCCCTCTCTCTCTCTCCATCTTGCACTCTCTCTCTCTCTCACAAACACACACACACACACACACACACACACACACACACACACACAAGCACAGAGTTTTTTCCTTTGGAGACTGGAGTCAAAGAATGATGTGCCTGTCAATTAACAACATTTATTGAGTGTGAACTCTGTGTAGACCATTATCCCCAAGTATCACATGGAGAAATAGGAGGCATAAATCAAAGTGCCCAGAACTGAGGACAGAGTAAGAGAAGAGGAAATGAGTCCAACTGTGGGGAAATCTCATTTGCTATGGAGGGGCTAGACAACTGCAAATAGTACTGTTTCCATGCCCCACTGTTAGTTATACAGACCAGTTGCAAAATGTCTTCCCATTAAAATATATAATTAGAAGAGTTACTGCCACTAAAAATCCTTCACAATGATGTGAAGAGAAGATGAGAGGTTTAAACGGCTTTGAGGTGAGCCAAACTGACTATAATCCCTGTCCTTACCAATCTGACAAAATTTGGTTGCCCAAACTCAAATGGTACCACTCATATGAAGTACTTAATGAGCTATACACCGAAATACTAAAAATGCAGTTACACAGTTAAGATAAGAGGAGTCCTTGTCTGTGTTATCAGTCTGTACTATTTAATTACAATCTTCAGCAGACTTACTATTAAGTATCACCTTAAATACCATAATCTAACATTCAAGGGATGGTGGTTTTGAGGCATTCTGCTAGTTTAATATACTAATAATGACTACTTTTATTTAAACATTTCCTTAATGTGAATGTCTTCAGATTCTTAATTAACATACAGGAAACTACAATTAGAAATTGAAAGGGAAGCACAGTTTAATGTAGAAAACATCACTAACCCTATTAGATAATTATACTATCTCCTCTGAAAATTGTGGTGAAACAATTTTATAGCTTAAAGAAGGGGGAAATGAGCTCTGCATATATATGCTTCCAAATAAATGTTTGATACAACTATTTTCTTGGTAATTTTAATATTAATAAAGGAAAATAATTCATCTAAACCAGGTCTTTTTTTATACCTGATTGATAAGGAGACTATCTATAGATGAAAGAACATTTTACAAACAAAATTAAGAATAAAGTATAATCTAAATAGATAAAAATAAAGCAAATTATTAGATATAAAAATGGTCTAGTTTGTCCTGAAATTCTATTATCTCATACACTGAAAATCTTTTGCTTTGAAGTAAGCAGATCAGTTAAAAACTGTCCGACATAAAATCTTAGGAAATTAAGATTCATTAATGAATAATCAGAGTAATGATATAGTAGCCAGATTGTTTACCATAGTTGTGAAATTTTCTAAAATTTTAATTATACCATTTTTGTGTTTAAATAAAAAATTATAAAAAAAAACCTTAGAGAAGGTTATGTTGCATCCTTCTAAAAAAAAAAAAAAAAGAAGTACAAATTTGGAAATCCCCCTTCTCAGTATAACACAGCTACAGGAAAGAAAATTAGATCACTAGGTACCCAATCTAATCTGCCACTTACTCTCATTAAAATTCTAGAAAGCCAACAATTTCTTGAGACTAAAGTTCTTGTTCCCATCTTATATAGTAACAATAAGCTTCATAAAAATTATATTTGTGAAAAATTTCTCTAATAAGAATTTCTACCATCCACCACTCTCTCAAACTACCCCATACTTATCCAATCAAATGATGTTGACAGGAATCACAAATTTAATGTTAGTTCAAAAAGGACATGGTTAAGGAATAGATAAATCAGTTCATTATACCAAAATCCATGTTAAAAACTTAGAAACATGATTTTTAAGCTAACATGCTCTCTGTTAGCAGCACTGTAGCCTCTCTATTTAGCCTACCAGGATCATGAAGATCACTTACAAACTTGCACAAGAACTGGGGCATCCATAAGGAAAATGTTCCTGTAAAACTTTGAAGTATGCAAGTAATTGAAGCAACCCCATTTTGTGGTTATAAAAAAGTTTCCAAATAGGGGTGACTGGGTGGCTCAGTTGCTTAAACATTGGCCTTTGGCTCAGGTCATGATCCCATTGGGCTACCCGCTCAGCAGGGAGTCTGCTTCTCCCTCTACCCCTCCCCCTGCTTGTGCTGGCGCTCTCTCTCTCTCTCTCTCTCTCTCTCAAATAAATCTTTTTATTAAAAAGTTTCCAAACAAATTAATATGAGTCTCTTACTGATTCTGTGCATATTTTCCAAATATCAATCATTCTATGAAACTTATAGTATAATTAATACTAAAATTCACAATATAATTAATGTTAACTGTACCTTAATATTCTGTAAGTAAGACTTTGCATTTGATAAAGTACAGCCAAAAGGAAAATTGTCTTTAAATTGATCCTAACTTCTATGCAACTCTGCTATGAGAGTGTTTCCAGGACCTAAGACTGATTTTTTTGGGGGGGGATATTTGATTTTTTTTTAATTTTTATACTGTGAACATATAACAATATTATAGCAATTTGAGCTAGTTTTTCCCTTTACATATATTCAAGAGAGATTCAATTAGAGACTCATTACAGAAGTTAAAATTATTATTACACTTAGCAAATACTTTTTCTTTTTTGGAGGAAAGTCTATTTTGGGAATTATCTTTTTTTTAATTTTATTATGTTATGTTAATCACCATACATTACATCATTAGTTTTTGATGTAGTGTCCCATGATTCATTGTTTGTGTATAACACCCGGTGCTCCATTCAGTACATGCCCTCTTTAATACCCATCACCAGGCGAACCCATCCCCCAACCCCCCTTCCCTCTAGAACCCTCAGTTTGTTTCTCAGAGTCCCATAGTCTCTCATGGTTCGCTCCCCCTCTGATTTCCCCCCCTTCGTTTTAACCTTCCTACTATCTTCTTTTCTTTTTTTAACATATAATGTATTATTTGTTTCAGAAATACAGGTCTGTGATTCAAGAGTCTTACACAATTCACAGCACTCGCCATAGCACATACCCTCCCCAATGTCCATCACCCAGCCACCCCC
>NW_027397078.1:16063435-16095576 GCF_003265705.2 Callorhinus ursinus | reverse complement strand
GTGAGGCTTGGATGGCTATGTATTTCCCCCTTAGGACCGCCTTTCCAAAACAATCAGTTTTGGACGATGTGTTTTTGTTCTCATTGATTTCCATGAATTAAGCTCTTCTTTGATTTCCTGGTTGACCCAAACATTTTTGAGCAGAGTGGTTTTTAGCTTTCAAGTGTTTGAATTTCTGCCAAATTTTTTCTTGTGCTTGAGTTCCAGTTTTAAAGCATTGTGGTCTGAGAATATGCAGGGAATAATCTCAATCTTTTGGTATCGGTTGAGACATGATTTGTGACCCAGTATGTGGTCTATTCTGGAGAAAGTTCCATGTGTGCTCGAGAAAAATGAGTATTCTGTTGTTTTAGGGTGGAATGTTCTGTAAATATGAGGTCCATCTGGTCCAGTGTGTTATTCAAAGCTCTTCTTTCCTTGTTGATTTTCTACTTAGATGATCTGTCCATTGCTGAGAGTGGAGTATTGAGGTCTCCTACAATTAACGTATTGTTATCAATATGACTCTTTATTTTGGTTAACAGTTGGCTTATGTAGATAGCTGCTCCCATGTTGGGGGCATAGATATTTAAAATTGTTAGATCTTCTTGTTGGATAGATCCTATAAGAATGATATAGTGTCATACTGTGTCTCTAATTACAGACTTTAGTTTAAAATCTAATTTGTCTGATATAAGAATTGCTACCCCAGCTTTCTTTTGAGGTCTGCTGGCATGGAAGATGGATCTCCATCCCTTCACTTTCAGTCTGGACGTATCTTTAGGTTCAAAATGAGTCTCTTGTAAACAGCATATGGATGGGTCCTGTCTTTTTATCCAATCTGCAGCCCTGTGTCATTTTATGGGAGCATTTAGGCCATTCACGTTGAGAGTGATTATTGAAGGATATGAATTAATTGTCATCATGTTACCTGTGAAGACATTTTTTTTATAGATTGTCCCTGTAAATTTCTGTTGTATATCACTCTTGGGGTATTTCTCCTTTTCTAGAACCCCCCTTAATACTTCTTGAAGGACCAGCTTAGTGGTCACATATTCTTTCAGTTTCTGCCAGTCGTGGAAGCTCTGCATCTCTCCATCCATTTAAATGACAGCCTTGCCAGATAAAGTATTCTTGGCTGCATGTTCGTCTCATTTAGTACCCTGAATATGTCTTGCCAGGCTTTTCTGGCTTGCCAGGTCTCTGTGGATAGGTCTGACGTTATTCTGATATTCCTCCCTCTATACATAAGGGATCTCTTCCACCTAACTGCCCTTTGGATGGTTTCCTTGGTTCTAAGATTTGCGAGTTTTACTATTACATGTGGGGGCATTGGCCTGTTTTCCTTGATCTTGGGAGGGGTCCTCTCTGCCTCTAGGACGCGAATGTTTCATTCCCCAGATTAGGGAAGTTCTCAGCTACGATTTGCTCAAATACATCTTATAGTCCTCTCTCTCTCTCCACTCCCTCCGGGGTTCCAATTATTCTGACATTGGAATGCTTCATGGTGTCACTTATGTCTCTGACTCTGTTTTCAAGGTTTCTGAGCTTTTTTTCCCCCTGGCTTCGTCTTTTCCCTTTTTATCTATTATATTGTCTTCCAGGTCGCTTATTCGTTCTTCTGCCTCACTTAACCTAGCTGTTAGGTTATCTAGATTGTATTTGATCTCATTGATAGCATTTTTAAGTTCTGCCAATTCAGCTTTCATTTCTGCCCTTAGAGACTCTATGTTGCCATTAATTGATTTCTCCATTCTAGCCATTGTGTTCACAATTGCTTAGCCTGAATTCCATCTCTGACATCTTGGTTATATCTGCATCCATTTGTAAATCTGCAGCATAAGTCATAATCTCTGAGTCTTTTCTATCTTGGGGGTTCCTCCTCCTAGTCATTCTGTTGATGGGTGTTTGAGGGAACGTATAGAGTCCAAATTATTGACCAGAACCCAAGGAAGATGCACCTGTTTTCTTGGGACCTTAGGGTTGCTGGCCTCTTGTTTTCCCAGCTTGTCTTCTGTGGGAGGGGCCTGAGGCAATGTTACTCAGGCAACCCTGTTTGGGCGGAGTTGCCCTGCCCCCCTGTGGCGGGGAATGGGCTCCGCGCGAATCAGTTTTTGGGGCTTTTGTTCACTGGCAGCTTTCCCTAGTGGCTTCCCGCATCTCTTCTGCGAGTCAGAGCAGAAGAGACCATTTCCAACCCTCTGCCTCAGAGCAGAGAGACCGCAGTCTGTTCTTCAGTGACCTCTCCAGGCCACTCTGTCTCCGTCTCTGTCCGTGCTGCTATAAACTGCAGCGTCGTGGGTTGTGCGCCCCTCCGCAGTGCTCCCAGTCCTGCCTCCAGGTTGGAGCACAGCTCTGCCCTTTGTGGTGCTAAAACCGCCAGCTGCCCCTGGATTGCACGTGCGACCCCACTGCTCCGGGTTCCCATCTGGGGGGCTGCCCTGAAGTCCCTTCCCCTCCGCTACTAGTCTGCAAGTCTGTGCCCCGTCCCCAGCACGCGAAGCTGTCACTCACCGGTGGTGTAAAATCCCCATGGCCAGGCACCCTCCCGCTGCCATTTATCCTCCGATATCTGTCAATGGAATCATGACTCTCCGCTTCATACCTCGAAATTAACTGCCTGCAATATTCTGTTTGTAGAGATCCAGATCTTCTTATATCTCAGGCTGGTTTCATGGGTGCTTAGAGTGGTCTGGCAGATATCCAGCTCAATTCCGGGGACCAGTTGAAATAGGGTCCCCTACTCCTCCGCCATCTTTCTCAATATTCCATTGTTCTTTATCCATTCATATATTGATTGACATCTTGGCTCTTTCCATAGTTTGGCTATTGTGGATATTGCTGCTATAAACATTGGGGTGCACGTACCACATCGGATCACTACATTTGTATCTTTAGGGTAAATACCCAGTAGTGCAATTGCAGGGTCATAGGGTAGGTCTATTTTCAACTTTTTGAGGAATGACCACATTGTTTTTGAGAGTGGTTGCACCAGCTTGCATTCCCACCAACAGTGTAGGAGGGTTCCCCTTTCTCCTCATCCACGCCAACATCTGTCATTTCCTGACTCCTTAATTTTAACCATTCTGACTGGTGTGAGGTAGTATCTCACTGAGGTTTTGATTTGGATTTCCCTGATGCCGAGCGATGTTGAGCACTTTTTCATGTGTCCGTTGGCCATTTGGATGTCTTCTTTGCAAAATGTCTGTTCGTGTCTTTTGCCCATTTCTTGATTGGATTATTTGTTCTTTTGGTGTTGACTTTGAGAAATTCTTTATAGATTTTGGATACTAGCCCTTTATCTGAGATGTCATTTGCAAATATCTTCTCCCATTCTGTCAGTTGTCTTTTGGTTTTGTTGTCTGTTTCCTTTGCTGTGCAAAAACTTTTATCTTGATCAAGTCCCAATAGTTCATTTTTGCCCTTGATTCCCTTGCCTTTGGCGATGTTTCTAGGAAGAAGTTGCTGCAACTGAGGTCAAAGAGTTTGCTACCTGTGCTCTCCTTAAGGATTTTGATGGATTCCTGTCTCACATTTAGGTCTTTCATCCATTTTGAGTCTATTTTTGTGCGTGGTGTAAGGAAATGGTCCAGTTTCATTCTTGTGCATGTGGCTGTCCAATTTTCCCAACACCATTTGTTGAAGAGACTGTCTTTTTTTTCCATTGGACATTCTTTCCTGCTTTGTCGAAGATTAGTTGACCATAGAGTTGAGGGTCCATTTCTGGGCTCTCTATTCTGTTCCATTGATCTATGGGTCTGTTTTTGTGCCAGTACCATACTCTCTGGATGATTACAGCTTTGAAATAGAGCTTGAAGTCCCGAATTGTGATGCCACCGGCTTTTCTTTCTCGACATTCCTCTGGCTATTCACAGTCTTTTCTCATTCCATACAAATTTTAGGATTATTTGTTCCATCTCTTTGAAAAAATTTGATGGTATTTTGATATGGATTGCAGTAGATGTATAGATTGCTCTAGGTAGCACTGACATCTTCACAATATTTGTTCTTCCAATCCATGAGCATGAACATTTTTCCATTTCTTTGTGTCTTCCTCAATTTCTTTCATGAGAATTTTATAGTTTTCTGAGTACAGATTCTTCGCCTCTTTGGTTAGATTTATTCCTAGGTATCTTATGGTTTTGGGTCCATTTGTAAATGAGATCAATTATCCTTAATTTCTCTTTCTTCTGTCTTGTTGTTGGTGTATAGGAATGCCACTGATTTCTGTGCATTGATTTTATATCCTGCTACTTTACTGAATTCCTGTAGGAGTCCTAGCAGTTTTGGGGTGGAGTCTTTTGGGTTTTCCACATACAGATCATATCATCTGTGACGAGTGAGAGTTCAAATTCTTCTTTGCCGATTCAGATGCCTTTTATGTCTTTTTGTTGTTTGACTGCTGTGGCTAGGACTTCTAGTACTACGTTGAATAGCAGTGGTGATAGTGGACATCCCTGCCGTGTTCCTGACCTTAGGGGGAAAGCTCTGTTTTTCCCCATTGAGAATGATATTCACTGTGGGTTTTTCATAGATGGCTTTTATGATATTGAGGTGTGTAGCCTCTAGGCCTATACTCTGAAGTGTTTTGATCAAGAAAGGATGCTGTACTTTGTCAAATGCTTTTTCTGCATCTATTTAGAGGATCATATGGTTCTCGTTCTTTCCTTTAATAATGTATTTTAACACACTGATTTGTGGATGTTGAACCAACCTAGGAGCTCAGGAATAAATCCCACTTGGTTGTGGTGAAGAATCCTTTTAATGTACTGTTGGATCCTATTGGCTAGTATTTTGGTGAGAATTTCTGCATCCATGATCATCAGGGATATTGGTCTGTAATTCTCCTTTTTGATGGGGTCTTTGTCTGATTTTGGGATCAAGGTAATGCTGGCTTCATAAAATGAGTTTGGAAGTTTTCCTTCCATTTCTATTTTTTGGAACAGTTTCAAAAGAATAGGTATTAATTCTTCTTTCAATGTTTGGTAGAATCCCCCTGGTAAGCCATCTGGCCCTGGGCTCTTGTTTGTTGGGAGATTTTTGATGACTGCTTCAATTTCCTTAGTGGTTATGGGTCTGTTGAGGTTTTCTATTTCTTCCTGGTTCAGTTTTGGTAGTTGATACATCTCTAGGAATGCATTCATTTCTTCCAGATTATCTAATTTGCTGGCATATAGTTGCTTCTAATATGTTCTTATAATTGTTTGTATTTCTTTGGGGTTGGTTGAGATCTCTCCTCCTTCATTCATGATTTTATTTGGGTCCTTTCTCTTTTCTTTTTGATAAGTCTGGCCAGGGGTTTATCAATCTTATTCATTCTTTCAAAGAACCAGCTCCTAGTTTCGTTGAGGTGTTCTACTGTTCTTTTGGTTTCTATTTCATTGATTTCTGCTCTGATCTTTACTATTTCTCTTCTCCTGCTGGGTTTAGGCTTTATTTGTTGTTCTTTCTCCAGTTACTTTAGGTGTAGAGTTAGGTTGTGTATTTGAGACCTTTCTTGTTTCTTCAGAAAGGCTTATGTTGTTATATACTTTCCTCTTAGGACTGCCTTTGCTGCATCCCACAGATTTTGAACAGTTGTGTTTTCATTTTCATTTGTTTCCATGAATTTTTTAAATTCTTCTTTAATTTCCTGGTTGACGCATTCATTCTTTAGTAGGATGCTCTTTAGCCTCCATGTATTTGAGTTCATTCTCACTTTCCTCTTGTGATTTAGTTCTAGTTTCAAAGCAGGGAATGATCCCAATCTTTTGGTACCAGTTGAGACCTGATTTGTGACCTAGGATGTGATCTATTCTGGAGAATGTTCCATGGGCACTAGAGAAGAATGTGTATTCTGTTGCTGTAGGTTGGAATGTTCTGAATATATCTGTGAAGTCCATCTCGTCCAGTGTGTCATTTAAAGCCTTTATTTCCTTGTTGATCTTTTGCTTAGATGATCTGTCCATTTCAGTGATGGGGTGCCAAAGTCCCCTACTATTACTGTATTGTTGTCGAAGTGTTTCTTTGCTTTTGTTATTAATTGGCTTATATAATCGGTTGCTCTCATGTTAGGGGCATAGATATTTACAATTGTTAGATCTTCTTGTTGCATAGACCCTTTAAGTAGGATATAGTGTCCTTCCTCATCTCTTATTACAGTCTTTGGTTTAAAACCTAATTCGTCTGATATAAGGATTGCCACCTCAGCTTTCTTTTGGTGTCCATTAGCAAGGTAAGTTGTTTTCCACCCCTCACTTTCAATCTGGAGGTGTCTTTGGGTCTAAAATGAGTCTCTTGCAGGCAGCATATCGATGGGTCTTGTTTTTCTATCCAATCTGATAGCCTGTGTCTTTTGATTGGGGCACTTAGCCCATTTACATTCAGGGTAACTATTGAAAGATATGAATTTAGTGCCATTGTATTGCCTGCAAGATGACTGTTACTGTATATTGTCTGTGTTCCTTTTTGTTCTATGTTACTTTTAGGCTGTCTCTTTGCTTAGAGGACCCCTTCCAATATTTCCTGTAGGGCTCATTTCGTGTTTGCAAATTCCTTTAGTTTTTGTTTGTTTTGGACGCTCTTTATTTCTCTGTTTATTTTCAGTGACAGCCTAGCTGCATACAGTATTCCTGGATGCATATTTTTCTCATTTAGTTTTCTGAATATATCATGCCAATCCTTTCTGGCCGGCCAGGTCGCTGTGGATAGGTCTGTGGCCAATCTAAAGTTTCTACCATTGTAGGTTATAGACCTCTTGTCCTAAGCTGTTTTCAGGATTTTCTCTTTGTCTCTGAGACTACTAAGTTTTTCTATTAGATGTCAGGGTGTTGACCTATTTTTATTGATTGTGAGGGGGGTGTTCTCTGTGCCTCCTGGATTTTGATGCCTGCTTCCTTCCCCAAATTAGGCAAGTTCTCTGCTATAATTTTCTCCAGTATACCTTCTGCCCCTTTCTTATTCTTCTGGGATTCCAATTATTCTAATATTTTTTTGTCTTATGGTATCACTTATCTCTCAAATTCTGCTCTTGTGATCTAGTAGTTGTTTAATCTCTCTTTTTCTCAACTTCTTTATTCTCCATCATTTGGTCTTCTATATCACTAATTCTCTCTTCTGCCTCATTTATCCTAGTAGTTAGAGCCTCCATTAATTATTACACGTCATCAATAGCCTTTTGGATTTCGACTTGGTTAGATTTTAGTTCTTTTATTTCTCCAGAAAGGGTTTCTCTAATATCTTCCCTGCTTTTTTTCAAGCCCATGTAGTATCTTTAAAATCATCATTCTGTACTCCAGTTCCAACATCTTACTAATGTCCGTATTGATTAGTTCCCTGGCAGTCAATACTGCCTCTTGTTCTTTTTTTTTTTTTTTTGAGGTGATTTTTTCCATCTTGTCATTTTGTCCAGAGGAGAACAGATGAATGAGAGAACAAAATACTAACAGGGTAACAATGACCCCAGAAAAATATACAATAAACAAATCAGAAAAGACCTGAAACCAGAGGAAATGAAGGAAAGAAAGAAAAGGGAAAAAAAAAAGCATATGATGAAGTATGATCAGGCTGGTGAATAGATCAGTGCCACACACTAGATTTTTGGCGTATTTTGGTCTGCTGGAAGAAATTGCCTCCCAAAATTTTAAAGAAAGGAAAGCTTATATATGGACAGAAATAAGGGTAAATACGATGAATGGATGGAATATGACTGTAAAGATGAAGATTATGAAAGTTTTTATAAAAGGAATTGATAAGGTAAGAAGTTGGTTGAAAAAAGAAAGAAGAGAAATTAAAAAAAAAAGAAGGAGAGAATGTGATCAGGCAGGAGACTAGAACAAAGTCATATACTAGAGACTTAGGTTATATTTTGGTCTGTTAGAAGAAACTGTATCCCCAAATTTTAAAGATACAACTACATATATATATATATATATATGTGTGTGTGTGTGTGTGTGTATATATATGTATATATATATATACCAAAAATGAGGTTAACTAATATGAAGGGATAGAATATGAGTGTAAAATTGAAAAATAAAGGTATTTTAAAAAGGGATTGATAAGATGTTGGTTGAAAAAGGGAAAAATTTAAAAAAATTGAAAAAGAAAATTAAAAAAATTAACTTTGAAAGACTAAAGAATCAGGGGGAAAAAAGTCATGAATTCTATGTGCTGCATTCCCCTAGTACTGGAGTTCTGGACCTAAGACTTATTTTTAATAAAATTCTGCAACATCAAGTCAAAGTCACTTCTACATTGACATCATGATAATCTCTGCACTTTTAAGAATTTTTAGACACTCCCCCTTTTCCTCAGCACCTTTCTTAATTTCCTTTAACAAATTACCTTTGAAACTAATAAGTTTTGTTTTCTTCATTTCTTAAGTAATGCTAAAAATTCATTCTTTCAGTAGGTATTTAGAAATGAACAAAAGTAGATTTTGAAATATGTCTAATATATTTTATACCAGTTTTGAACCAGAATGATACAAGTATTGAATTTTTTTTTGCAGGTCTTAGATTTTCATTCTGAAGGAAATTTTAAAAGAGGACTTCTAAAATCATTACAGATACTAAAAAAATCCACTCTAATCTTACAGTAAATTATCTGAAGTAGAAAATTCAGCTTTCTATGTATGTATACAAATATAGAAAATACTATAAAATGTTCTTAAAGATATAATAGTTATGCTATTCTTACACCTATTTTACACTATGAATATGTGTTAAATATTGTTAGCACAAAACAAACCATAAATTTGTATTAGTTGCATAATATTAATAACATTCTACAAGAATGACTTGTCTTTATCTTAATTTTTGAGGATTAGAGATGTGGTTAAAAGGAATAAACATTTACATGAGGTCATAAATGAAGTAACATGATTCAGCTCTTATTTTCCTTCTTTATAAATAAAAGGACAAGAATGTATGTGTTTTATATGGCTATGAGTTTTATTGTAACTCCATAGCTTAAACCTGAGAAAAGAAATTCTGGGCTTGGAAATTTAAGACCTTAACCAAGATAACAGTTAGAAACCTGGTTTAGAGAAACCTCATTTTGTCCTTCAGCTTCATGAGCCAAACCAGTAAACTCCAGTTATTGGTTCTATGCCAGCAGAGCTATTGTTAATTAGGGTGAGGGGTCCCAGTGAAATATACCTGGAAAGAGGTACTCCAGGCACTTAGGCGTGTGTCTGCCTTCACTCACAGTTTGCACAATTACATAAAATGTTATGAAATTTATTCTGTGTAAGATCGAAAAAAGGAACAAACAGAATCCTTGAGTGATTGAATGGAGCAGCAGAGCTATGCTCTAGGTATAGCCAAAATTTGAGCCTAATCACATAACAGTCAGGCCTTATCTTTATTGGCATAATACATGAGAAGCTTAAAATTTGATCAATATGGTAAACCTATGAGCAATGTCTCAAATCACACCCCTAGCTCTTATTGCTCTTTGCTCTCCACACAAGTTAGCATTTTTCTTCAAAAGTATTATTATTTTCTGACCAAAATTATCTAAGTAACTGCCTTAACTTTGCTTTGCTAAGAAGAATTTCACTAATTAATATTTATTAGGGACCTAATGTATGTCCTGATTTTTCTTCATGCTTCCTAATTTTAGAGCTCTGAGGGCAATAACCTAGAAAATGACATCATCACTAATCATATGATCATTTTAAACCAGTATGTGGTTTTAATTACCAAAAAAATCATTCCCAACACTTCTAAATTTTAAGTGCTTTTTCAACAATGATCTGAGTTAAGGTATGCTTGACATTTGATTATGAAAAGAGACCATTTAAAAGTGTAGATTTTACAGTGGCTTATAAAAATAAGAAAGTGACAATATAGTTGCTACAGGGAAATTGTGTAGTGGCTACCAGCCTATTTTTTAGATCACAAAATTACATTTAATATGAATATGCTGTTATCAAATTCATCAGTTACACCACCCAGCAACATACAGCTCAACAACAACCTTTCACTATTTTGCACTGTCTATATATTCATTAACTTGTTAAAACAATGTTCAGCTGTCATGTTTGCTTGTTTTTATTATTAACCAAATACAGTCATGGGGCTCATTAAAAGAAAAAAAATGAATTGGTTTCCTAAGAAGATCACTGAACTTTTTAATGCCAACATGACAATTAAGGCAAAAACTAATTCATACACAATATTTATGCTCCAGAATGCAGGAAGGTCCTGGAAAAAGCTGACATGCACAACAAAAACATTTGTTACATTTTGTTATTATGCTCTTGTAAACATATCCTGTGAAATGTGTAAAAAAAAAAAATCTTGTTTGAAAAATAGCATTATCCCTGATTCTCATAAATTACTTATATCTGGAAATGAATGTAGTATGACAATGACAATTTCAAAGAAGTGTGTTCAAAACCGATGTCAATAACATGTTGTTCAGACAGCTTCTGAAGCACTGTTAGGAAAAACTAATTTTAATTCATTCTCAAAAAAGAAAAAAATATTTGAAAAAAAAAAAAAACAGCAAGAGGCGCCTGGGTGGCTCAGTCAGTTAAGCATCAGACTCTTGATTTTGGCTCAGGTCATGATCTCAGGATTTTGAGATCAAGACCTACCTTGGGCTCTGTGCTGGGCATGGAGCCTGCTTAAGATCCTCTCTCTCCTTCTGGGCCTATCCCACCTCCCACCCCCACCCACTGCTCACAGGTGCCCTATATAAATAAATAAGAAAAAAAAGAAAAATGTGTTAGCTTTGTACTTTTACCTTACTCAAAAACAGCTGAAGTTAAAAAAATAAAGTTTCCCCTGAGAAGACATTTGTAAAATGAGTTGGAAAAAAAATGAAAAACAACATAGAAAATGTCAAATACATTACTAGCCACAGGTATGCTGATGAAGCCTTACACATAATTTTGGTCTGTTTGGAAAAATACATTGCAAGAATTACTTAAAATCAGATCACAGTCAGTTTATATATAGTATATGATTGCTTACATTTCCAGTGATTTCTGCAAACCTTGTTTTCTTAAATTATCTGGACAAATGCTAGCAGGATTTGCATTAAAATTGATTTCTCTGCAACAGATTGATAAAATATTCTAGCACATCCCATTTTCTTCCACTGGACTCAAAGATGAATTTCCTCTAATAATTCGCTTAGCGTTAAGAAAGAATAAAAAAAAAGCTCACAAACTCACTTTAATTTAAATTTGCATTCAGGAAGTGCTTGTCTGATATAATTCAGCTGATAAATATGAACCTATGTGTTTATCAAATCCCTAAGAAGATTATCTAAATCAACTCCGTGTAATTACCATTCACCATCTGTTCCACCAGGGCCTGAGCTGATCTGCTGGCATCTTGCAGTTTTCTGAACTTCTCGGCTTTTTCTCGCTCTATGGCCTGCAGCATGATAGCAAAGGTGAGTATTTCAATATAAAGATTGTGAAGCTACACAGTAATTATAACTTCTACTTGCCCTTTCAAGCCTTAAGATATTTCACTCTGTCAGCTTATCATGTGAATCTAAAGATTTTTTTCTCAAGTTTCTTGGCACCAGAAGCATCAAAATGACAATGAAAGCACAAACCATTTTCATACTGAATTGCTACTACTTTTAATAAGATTTCTACTCTTAATATTTTTTTACACAATAGTTTCTGATGCACTGTAATATAAGGCTGCAAAAAAAAGCAAATAATAAGAAACAATGAAAGTATAAAGTGACAGAGACAGATAATTAAAATTTAAATTTGTCTTTTAAATACACACCACTGAAATTACTCCTAATATCCTAAGTATGTATTCTGTATTAAAAATCAAACAGAAAATCTTGTAAGTATATAAAAAGGAAAAAGCACACTAGATGAATATTTTAGGAAAAAAACCCATATTTACCTAAAATACAAGACTACAGGTTAATTTTTCTCTCTAAAACTTTCAAAGTTCTCCCATTTCAAGGAAAAATAGATTCAACTTCAAAAAGCTCTCTAAATTCTTTTGTTCATTTCTCCTAACTTAATTTTTGAGCAACAAAACCACAATGAATTGAATTAACAAAATCTAGCATTTAATACTGTTGGGTTTAGCTAATAATGTCTCTACAGATATATATTACATATACATAATATATATGTTAAACTATGATACAACTGAACTGTATTATCATAACCATTAAAAATATGTGGCTATAACATTATGTTATATGTCCTAAAACATAACTACCTGCAGAAAAAGCAAGCTTTAAAGCATTTAAAGCATTAACATATAGTTGGAGCAATACTCCTGTGACCCAAAAATATCATCATACAAAGATTTCACTTGAGTTTGTGACAGGAGGTTATTCCATATCTAACTATTTTTTTAATTTTATTTCGATCTATAGGTCTCTGAACAAATGTTACAGGGTATAATATTGGAGTACAGGTAGGAGGCCTGTAATCGACATGTGCACACTCTGCACAGAACTGTTCAATAGAACCTTGTGCAAGCATGAAAATATTATAGATCTGTGCTGTCCAATACAGTAGCCATTAGCCACATGTGGGTACTGAACACTTGAAAGGTAGCAAGTGTGACTGAGGGAACTAATTTTTCATCAATATAATTAAATTTAAATTTAAAAAGCTACCATGTGTCAACTGCCAACTGTAATTCTACAGTGCAGATCTAGTGCCTTCCTTTTTGAAAGCCAATAAAGACAGACAGACAGACATGTAGAGTAAATACAGATGAAGCTACTATGGCAACAACAGAAATACATTGAGAGAAATAAGTAATCATCTTATTGCTAAACTAGACTATTTCCCAAGCACACCAAATTATAGGAATGCTCATACTATAATCCATACATTCTAAAATATTTAAAATGATTCTCCAATTTAAAGAAACAACCACAATTAAAAGGAACGATTTTAAAATTGATTTAAGACAGAGTTTCATGAACTGGGATTATTGGATTCAGGGTCAAGAATGCAAAATGCTGGAGGAAAAAGATGGCGGAGGAGTAGGGGATCTTATGCCAACTGGTCCCCGGAATCGAGCTGGATATCTACCAGACCACTCTGAGCACCCACAAAAATCAGCCTGAGATATAAGATCTGGATCTCTACAAACAAAATATCACAGATGGCTGTTTTCGAGGTATGAAGCAGGGAGCCCTGATTCCTCGGGCAAGTATCTATTGGAGGATAAACGGCAGCAGGAGGGAGCCTGGCCGTGGGGATCTTACGCCGCCGGTGGGCATCCTACGCCGCCGGTGGGCGACAGCCTCGTGCGCTGGGGACGGGGCACATACTCCCAGATCGGTAGTGGCGGGGAAAGGACTTTAGGGCAGCCCCCGGGGTGGAAACCCGGAGTCCGGGGGTCAGGTAAAGGACTTTAGGGCAGCCCCCCAGGACGGAAACCCAGAGCGGCAGGGTCACGCGTGCAAACTGGGCAAAGCTGGTGGTTTTAGAAGCACAAAGGGCAGAGACGTGCCCCGACCTGGAGGCAGAACTGGGTGTGCTGCAGAGTGGCACACAACCCAGGACCTTGCTGTTTATAGCAGCATGGACAGAAACTGAGATAGTGTGGCCAGGAGAGCTCACTGAAGAACAGACTGCGGTCTCTCTGCTCTGAGGCAGAGGGCTGGAAATGGTCTCTTCTGCTCTGACTCGTGGAAAAGACACAGAAAGCCACCAGGGAAAGCGCCAGAGAACAAGAACCACAGAAACTGATTCCCACCGAGCCCATCCCCCGCTACAGGGGGGCAGGGCAACTCCGCCCAAACAGGGTTGCCTGAATAACAGTGCGGCAGGTCCCTCCCCCAGAAGACAGGCTGGGAGAACAAGAGGCCAGCAACCCTAAGGTCCCTAGAAAACAGGTGCATCTTGCTTGGGTTCTGGTCAATAATTTGGACTCTATACATTCCCTCAACCACATATCAACAGAATGACTAGGAGGAGGAACCCCCAAAATAGAAAAGACTCAGAGATTATGACTTATGCTGCAGATTTACAAATGGATGCAGATATAACCAAGATGTCAGAGATGGAATTCAGGCTAGCAATTGTGAAGACAATGGCTACAATGGAGAAATCAATTAATGGCAACATAGAGTCTCTAAGGGCAGAAATGAAAGCTGAATTGGCAGCATTTAAAAATGCTATCAATGAGATCCAATCTAATCTAGATAATCTAAAAGCTAGCGTTAAGTGAGGCAGAAGAATGAATAAGCGACCTGGAAGACAATATAATGGATGAAAAGGGAAAAGAGGAGGCCAGGGAAAAACAACTCAGAATCCATGAAAATAGAATCAGAGACATAAGTGACACCATGAAGCATTCCAATGTCAGAATTATTGGAACCCCGGAGGGAGTGGAGAGAGAGAGAGGACTAAAAGATGTATTTGAGCAAATCGTAGCTGAGAACTTCCCTAATCTGGGGAATGAAACAAACATTCGTGTCACAGAGGCAGAGAGGACCCCTCCCAAGATCAAGGAAAACAGGCCAATGCCCCCGCATGTAATAGCAAAACTCGCACATGTTAGAACCAAGGAAACCATCTTAAGGGCAGTTAGGGGGAAGAGATTCCTTACATACAGAGGGAGGAATATCAGAATAACATCAGACCTATCCACAGAGACCTGGCAAGCCAGAAAGGCCTGCAAGACATATTCAGGGTACTACATGAGAAGAATATGCAGCCAAGAATACCTTATCTGGCAAGGCTGTCATTTAGAATGGATGGAGACAAGCAGAGCTTCCATGATCGGCAGAATCGTGGAAGAATAAGTGACCACTAAGCTGGCCCTGCAAGAAATATTAAGGGGGGGGATTCTATAAAAGGAGAAATACACCAAGAGTGATATACAACAGAAATTTACAGGGACAATCTATAAAAACAATGTCTTACAGGCAACATGATGACAATTAATTCATATCTTTAAATAATCACTCTCAATGTGAATGACCTAAATGCTCCCATAAAACGGCACAGGGTTGCAGATTGGATAAAAAGACAGGACCCATCCATATGCTGTCTACAAGAGACTCATTTTGAACCTAAAGATACATCCAGACTGAAAGTGAAGGGATGGAGATCCATCTTCCATGCCAGCAGACCTCAAAAGAAAGCTGGGTAGCAATTCTTTTATCAAATTAGATTTTACACTAAAGTCTGTAATTAGAGACAGATAAGGACACTATATCATTCTTAAAGGGTCTATCCAACAAGAAGATCTAACAATTGTAAATATCTATGCCCCCAACATGGGAGCAGCCATCTACATAACCCAACTGTTAACCAAAATCAAGAGTCATATTGATAACAATATGTTAATTGTAGGAGACCTCAATACTCAACTCTCGGCAATGGACAGATCATCTAAGCAGAAAATCAACAAGGAAACAAGAGCTTTGAATGACACACTGGACCAGATGGACCTCATAGATATTTACAGAACATTCCACCCTAAAACAACAGAATACTCATTCTTCTCGAGCGCACATGGAACTTTCTCCAGAATAGACCACATACTGGGTGACAAATCAGGTCTCAACCAATATGAAAAGACTGAGATTATTCCCTGCATGTTCTCAGACCACAATGCTGGAACTCAATCACAAGAAAAAATTTGGCAGAAATTCAAACACTTGGAAGCTAAAAACCACTCTGCTCAAGAATGTTTGGGTCAACTAGGAAATCAAAGAAGAATTTAAACAACTCATGGAAATCAATGAGAACAAAAACACATCAGTCCAAAACCTATGGGATACTGGAAAGGCGGTCCTAAGGGGGAAATACATAGCCATCCAAGCCTCACTCAAAAAAATAGAAAAATCCCGAATTCACCAACGAACTCTACACCTTAAAGAACTAGAGAAAAAGCAACAAACAATGCCTAGGCCATGCATTAGAAGAGAAATAATTAAGATTAGAGCTGAGATCAATGAATTAGAAACCAGAAACACAGTAAATCAGATCAACGAAACTAGAAGCTGGTTCTCTAATAAGACGATAAACCACTGGCCAGACTTATCCAAAAGAAGAGAGAAAGGACCCAAATTAATAAAATGATGAAAGAAAGGGGAGAGATCACGACTAACACTAAGGAAATAGAAACAATTATTAGAAATTATTAACAACTATATGCCAATAAACTGAGCAATCTGGATGAAATGGAGGCCTTCCTGGAAACCTATAAGCTGCCAAGACTGAAACAGGAAGAAATGGACAACCTGAATAGGCCAATAACCAGTAACGAGATTGAAGCAATGATCAAAAACCTCCCAAAAAAACAAGAGTCCAGGGCCTGATGGAGTCCCTGGGCAATTCTACCAAACATTCAAAGAAAAAATAATACCTATTCTCCTGAAGCTGTTTCAAAAATAGAAACAGAAGGAGAACTTCCAAACTCATTCTATGAGGCCAGCATTACTTTAATCCCCAAACCAGGCGAAGACCCCATCAAAAAGGAGAATTTCAGACTGATATCCCTGATGAATATGGATTCCAAAATCCTCACCCAAATTCTAGCTAATAGGATCCAACAATACATTAAAAGGATCATCCACCATGACCAAGTGGGATTTATCCCTGGGATGCAAGGGTGGTTCAACATTTGCAAATCAATCAGTGTGATAGAACACATTAATAAGAGGAGGGAGAAGAACCATATGGTCCTCTCAATTGATGCAGAAAAAGGATTTGACAAAATACAACATCCTTTCCTGATTAAAACTCTTCAGAGTGTATGGGTAGAGGGATCATTCCTCAAGTTCATAAAATCCATCTCTGAAAAACCCACAGCGAATATCATCCTCAATGGGGAGAAGCTGAGAGCCTTTCCCTTAAGATCAGAAACACGACAGGGATGCCCACTCTCACCACTATTGTTCAACATAGTACTAGAAGTCCTAGCAACAGCCATCAGACAACAAAAAGAAATAAAAGTATTCAAATTGGCAAATAAGTCGAACTCTCTTTTCGCAGACAACATGACACTTTATGTGGAATACCCAAAAGACTCCACCCACAAATTACTAGAACTCATATAGCCATTCAGTAATGTGGCAGGATACAAAATCAATGCACAGAAATCTGTTGCTTTCTTATACACTAACAACGCAACTGTAGAAAGAGAAATTAGAGAAACGATTCCATTTACAATAGCACCCAAAAACCATAAGACACCTTGGAATAAACCTAACCAAAGAGGTAAAGGATCTATACTCTAGGAACTACAGAACACTCATGAAAGAAATTGAAGAAGACACAAAAAGATGGAAAAATATTCCATGCTCATGGATCGGAAGAATAAACATTGTTAAAATGTCTATGCTACCCAGAGCAACCTATATCTTCATTGCCATCCGATCAAAATTCCAATGACATTTTTCAAAGTGCTGGAACAAACAATCCTAAAATTTGTATGGAAACACAAAAGACCCTGAATCACCAAGGAAATGTTGAAAAAGAAAAATGAAGCTGGGGGCATCACGTTGCCCGATTTTAAGCTATATTACAAAGCTGTGATCACCAAGACAGCATGGTACTGGCACGAAAACAGACATATAGACCAATGGAACTGAATAGAGAATCCAGATATGGACCCTCAACTCTATGGTCAAATAATCTTTGAAAAAGCAGGAAAAAACATGCAATGGAAAAAAGTCTCTTCAAAAAACGGTGCTGGGAAAATTGGACAGCCACATGCAGAAGAATGAAACTCGACCATTCTCTAACACCATTCACAAAGATAAACTGAAGATGGATGAAAGACTTCAATGTGGGACAGGAATCCATCAAAATCCTAGAGGAGAACATAGGCAGTAAGCTCTTTGACATCGCCCACAGCAACTTCTTTCAAGATACATCTCCAAATGCTAGTGAAACAAAAGCAAAAATGAACTTTTGGGACTTCATCAAGATAAAAAGCTTCTGCACAGCAAAAGAAATAGTCAACAAAACAAAGAGGCAACCCACAGAATGGGAGAAGATATTTGCCAATGACACTACAGATAAAGGGCTGGTATCCAAGATCTATAAAGAACGTCTCAAGCTCAACCCCCAAAAAACAAATAATCAATTCAAAAAATGGGCAGAAGACATGAGAAGACACTTCTCTGAAGAAGACATACAAATGGCTAACAGACTCATGAAAAAATGTTCATCATCATTAGCCATCAGGGAAATTCAAATCAAAACCACCTTGAGATACCACCTGACACCAGTTAGAATGGCAAAAATGGACAGGGCAAGAAACAACAAATGTTGGAGAGGTTGTGGAGAAAGGGGAACCCTCTTACACTGTTGGTGGGAATGGAAGTTGGTACAGCCACTTTGGAAAACAGTGTGGAGGTGACTCAGAAAATTATTGCATTCAGATTCCATGTTTGAAACTCCGTATGTTCAATGGAGTATTACTCAACCATCAGAAAGGATGAATACCCAACTTTTGCATCAACATAGATGGGACTGGAGGAGATTATGCTCAGTGAAATAAGTCAAGCAGAGAAAGTCATTTATCATATGGTTTCACTTATTTGTGGAACATGAGGTCATTAGGGGAAGGAAAGGAAAAATGAAGGGGACGGAATCGGTGGGAGAGATGAACCATGAGAGACTATGGACTCCGAGAAACAAACAGGGTTTTAGAGGGGAGCAGGGAGGATTGGTCAACCCGGTGATGGGTATTAAGGACGGCACGTACTGCATGGAGCACTGGGTGTTATACGAAAACAATGGATCATGGATCACCACATCAAAAACTAATGATGTATTGTATGGTGACTAACATAACATAATAAAATTTTAAATTAAAAAAAAGAATGCAAAATGCTAAAAAAACACAAAAAAACCCGTAGACAATAGAATATATCCTATTAAGAAAAAAACTGCAATGTATAAAATACTAATCAAAATTTAGCAAAATAAATGAAAATGCTATGATAGAGTATAAATACTTAAAAAAAACTCAAAACTATCTTGAAAATATATATTTTATGTTATGCTGTCAAGGGCAGCAAATGAAAATTCAGGTTCATCTCATCAGTAGGGAAACTCTAAAAGTGATAGACACATTTTAATATCTTGGATTCTACTTGAAAATTTCAAATCACAGAGATTGTGGTGTTTGGGGATTATATGCTCCCAGGATTCCATACCAATTAGCAGGTGAAACTTCTGGGTTACCTTGAAAGTCATTTTCACAAAGGCATTATAAAATTGTTGACAAAAGTATTTGCACAACCCTGGAGATCCTAACTTTCTAGTAGAATTGAAAAGTCCATGAAAATAAAGTAGCCACATCTTGTTAAAGGTAAGAATCTAGAAGAAGTTCCAAAATTTAGATTTTTCTCAACTCTCAGTTTTTGTCTTCTAAATTCTGTTCCTGTAAGGCGGCTTATTGGCACATGTTTTCCAATATTTTACATTTATTCTCCATTAAAAGGTAATTTTATTTGTAAAGGACTCTGAGTACTTTAGAAGAGAAAAAATAAGCACATTCTAAGTAAATATGTAACATTCACAAGTACCAAGAGCTATAGCAGGATGTGGGGTATTCCACATTTGAACTACAGCAGCCAAAGGGGGAGCGGGGAGGGGGGTGGAGAGAGAGAGAGAGAGACAAGTAAAAAATACATGCACTACAACAGAACAAGAACAGTAACAACAAACAGGCATTCTCCAAGTTAAACAGTGTTCGAGTTACCCTTTCCTATCAAAGGGGTTTCTATTTTAACTACATGGAGTTTTTGCTTTTATTTATATATTAAATTATATAAAGAGTAGAATCAGAACATAATGTCGTCTTTATAAATGATGAAAAGAAGTTATCATTGGCTTTCTAAATGTCATGATCATAATATTTTTATTCTAAGTGTCTAATGGAATAATCAGTATTCTTCACAGAGAGGAAAACGTCTAATTGATTATTTCAGTGATAACTAGCTTAAGTATCTAGTTTGGTTAAATCACATTATTCTAGTTATTCTAATATACATATAATAGCAATAACCACAAGAAAACAATAATGTATGGAGTAGCTACTATTACCCTCACAATTTGGCAGAGGAGCAGAGTGAGGCACACAGAGATTTATTAAATATTTGAAAACACCGACATAACCATGATAAAAACGGAATTCCTTATACTGTGTACCAAGTTACAAATATGTATTTCATAATTCGGTGGGGTAGAGGGAATCAGTAGTATTTTATCTTCTTTTGCACAAAAGAAAACTGAGCATCAGCAAGATTAAGTCATATATACAAGATGGTAGAAGTGGAAAGTTTTAGATCCAATATTAGAACCCCAATAATCTAGTTACACGTTCAGATCTCTTTCAAACACACTCTGCTGTTCTAAGGGTATTTCAAAGGAAATTAATCAACAGCTTTGAACATATCAGACTACAACTCACAGCAAAGGCGACCTCATAGTTTGGATGTAGTCAAAGATGATATTCAAAATATTTAACCAGAAATGCAGCATGGGCACCAAGCTATCAGAAGGAATGCTTGGTTACTCAGAATGCACACTGACAGTCTATAAGCGGACTTTCAACTCTGTGTAGAGCTCAGTTACTGTACCACCTTGCCAGATGTCTATTATACAGAAACTGAGTAACTGGTGTATAAATACAGAGACAGGTCTGAGAGAGAAGCATTTGATGGCCACCACGTATCAGTGTTTACAGGATATCTGCGTTCTGTTAGGTAACATCGATTTAAAGAGGAATATTGGAAAATAGAGATATGTTTTCAAATATGCTTTGAGGAGTATGAACAAGACAGTGAAGAGTCCAGAAAACATTTCATTTCAGACACAGCTATAGATGATTGATTAAAAAAATGAGAAAATTTAGCGTAGCTAGAAGACAGTCAAGAAGGTAACGAGAAGTTTTGGAGTCATTCTGTTCTCAGATGGTCTGAATTCTGTCTCCATTGCTTACCAGCTGTTTGGCATTTGGAAAGTGATTCAACCTTTCTGAGCATTAATACTTTCTATGTAAAGTAACAGTAAAGATACCTACCCTTCAGGGATTTTGAGAAGATGAAAGGGGGCTCTGCAAATAACTTATTTCCCAAATTGGGACAATTCTTACATAGTACAATGGAAATCCAGAAATAACTAAGCTGTAACCAATGGAATGACATAAACTGAGAACGTCCCAAAATGCCACGTGTGGGCATCAGAATGAATGGTGATTTCAATAATCTTAAAAAAAAAAAAAGTTAGGGAAAAATCTTGGCCTAAGAGTAGATTAGAGTACCTGCTCACAAAAATGACTGTCAAGTGTCCAGATAGCCAAGATGTCCATCAACAGATGAATGGATAAAGAAGATGTGGTATATATACACAATGGAATATTATGCAGCCATCAAAAGGAATGAGAGTTTGCCATTTGCAATGACGTGGATGGAACTGGAGGGTGTTATGCTGAGTGAAATAAGTCAATCAGAGAAAGACATGTATCGTATGACCTCCCTGATATGAGGAATTCTTAATCTCAGAAAAGAGAAGGTCTCTTGACTATGGTACTAACCAGGATTCTTTGGAACTTAGGAGCAGATAAACATTTACATTGACATGGATGAACTGGAGGGTATTATGTGAAGTGAGATAAGTTAATCAGAGAAAGACAACTATCATACAGTTTCACTCATATGTGGATTATAAGGAACAGCAAGGAGGACCACAGGGGAAGGGAGGGAAAACTGAATGGGAAGAAATCAGAGAGGGTGATAAACCATGAGAGACTGAGGACTCTGGGAAACAAACTGAGGGTTGTGGAAAGGCAGGTGGGTGGGGAAGATGGGGTAACTGGGTGATGGGCATTAAGGAGGGCTCCTGATGTGATGAGCACTGGGTGTTACATGTAACTAATGAGTCACTGAACACTACCTCAAAAACTAATGATGTACTTTATGTTCGTTAACTGAATTTAAATTAAAAAAAAAAAACAAGTGCTCTAGTTGGCTAGTAGAAATATCACATCTTAAAGTACCCTAATTAAGTTGTTCCTGCATTTTCAGATCATGTCATGTTATACTGACATGTTGAAATGTTTTGTTATCACTAGAGAATAAGATCAACAACTCTTTATTGATCTCACAGATTTTGGGGCAATTTTTTCTCAGATATTTTCAAATGTTCAGCATCTTCAGTCTTTATTCCTCCTCCATGGCTCTCTCTCTCTCTCTCTCCCTCTCTCTCCTCTCTTTCTATAGACAGATACATAAATATGTATATTTAGAGACAGGAATGTGTATGTATGTGCGTGTGTGTGTGTGATACATTTGTATATATATTTACATTTGTATCTGTTAGCTTTTCCCTTGTTTTCAAGGCCAAGAGTATCACCTGAATGCTCTTCAACCATGACATCCATTTTGTTCTATGCATTTCATCTTCAATATTAGTTCAAGTATCTGCAGTCAGATTTCAGTTCCCACCCCTCTACAGAAAGATCTTTCATGAAGGGCATCAATTTTATTCTTGCCAGGTACAACGCTTCTTATAGCAGTAAGTACCCATAACTAAAATTTCCTCTTAGAGATCACCTTATTCAGGAAAGCATCTCTGTCCTAGACATGATTATATTTCTCTAATCTGTCGTCCTCAGGAAACTCATCCAGCTTTTCTGTTTGTCTGTTTCTCTGTTTATCGTATATGTGTGTGTACACATATACAGTATCTTTAATCTTAAAAGTATCTATTTTTTCTAATAGAACATATACTTTTGAAATGGGTTTTCTTAACAGAATATAAAATACTTTAGCCAATATATATTCAATATATGATATGTTTAGAAGCTACTACTCAGATTCTGATGTATCTAGTACAGATAATTTCAAGTTAAGAAGACAGAGCTAAAAAAGGCATCAGTTAACAGTTACAGTTGTATGGTTAATTTTAAAATATATTAAAGGTCCATAAAAATTCTTAGAGATATCAGGAAATTATGAATTCTAAAATATATAACGTCAAGTGCAAAATAAAAGGCAGCTGAGTTGTATAATATAGAGAAAAAAGAAACATAATTAAGTTTTAAGCAAAGTATACAAAGAAGGGAAGTTTACTGATTCTCTAAGTTGATTAAAAACACTTTATGACCTCTTCTTCCTTCTTTATCAGCATCTCTTAAAAGCCTCCTCCTTTGACATCTTCTCTAATTAATATGAAAGTAAGTCCAGATTCCCCAGAGGCCTACCCTGACTTTAGAAGCAATTAATTTTCTATTCACTTAACATTCTATAATGAAGTTTTGCCCTTTGACAGAAAAAGTAATTTATTCACTCAGATGTTTATTCAGAAGTTGTTATATCCTTTATGTTGGTAGCAGAACCTGACTTAAAATGTGCCCGAGGAACTAAAAAAAAAAAAAATCACTTATTCATATAGTCAAATATCAACTATGTTAAGAACCAGGCACTATATTAGGCACTGGCATGCCAAAACCAAAGTAAACCAACCAAAACAAACAAGAAACAAAATCAACTTAAGTTCCATTCGCTAATTTCTAGAAACCAGCAATCTAATCAACGTTAGAATGGCCAGAAATCAATATGGATAAGGTAAAAGGAATTAGGTTATGGTAGCCTTCACAAAGACAACATGAAATTACTGACTCTGTCAACACCTTCCCGCCAACGGCCACCAGGAACATGCCTATATAAACAAAGTTAAGCTGATCTAGTTGTTGCAACAGGTGAGGTGGCACATAATAGAGAACTACGGGGTAGGTCTCTAAGAGGATGGTTAGAAAGAGTTGATTGGATTTGGGCACATGTAAGGTGAGGAGAGTAGTCAAGGAAACAGGGCTTTGCCTTTAATTAGATGTTGTAAGTAAATGGAGTTACTTCTGTGACTGCGCATCTTAAAAATTTTTATCTAGATGGCAGGAACAATGTAGAGAGGTTACAACCAAGACTGGTAAGGCAGCATCATTTGTCACATTAGTGAAGATGGGGGATATGCAGTCATTTGGGGTGGTTTGCACCCATTTTTTGGTCTATTGAAATATGATTACAAGATGGTCACATTTTGGTCTTGATCCATCACAATCATGAAGTGGCCTTGTCTGTTGTTGGCATTCTGAGCTGTTGCACATATTCAGCAGGAGAACACCGCAGGCTAGCTGTGAGCACTAGTCAACATCAACATTGAGCATCTCCAAGGACTAACTGAAGTGCCCAGCCAGCTCCTGATTATCAGTGGCTTCTTTTTGCTTTTTCAAATGAATATCAACAGAGGCATAATAGGATAATATTTATGTTTTAGTAAGTTCACTCTGACAAAAGTGATGTGAAAACTCTAAAGGAATACAGTATTAGTGGCAAGGAAGACTGGCTAGGGATTGTCTTCTTAAACAGAGGTAACCCATGGTATTAGCTTTAATCAGGGTTGTAGTGTTAGGAATAGAAAGAACTGGACACTTTCAAGAGTGGTTAAGGGAATGAAATTAATTGAACTAGGGTGAACTTGCAAATGGTAGGAAAAATAAATCTAGATGACCCAGTTAGCTTTTAGATTTCTGGATTAGGCTGTCAGAAGAAAGAAAGGAAAGAGAAAGAATAAAGGAGGGCTGGGGAGAGCATAAGATTTTAGTTTTCAGGCAAATATCCAATTAAAGTTGTCTATTAAGCAATTAAATAAACTGGCTTGGGCTTCAAGGGAGAGACATAAGCTAATGATATTTATTTGGGAGCCATTAGAAAATAGATGTTATTTGAATAGGAAGGAATGAGGATAATCCAGGGAACAAAAAACAAGGGAAGAACTGTGTAGAATATCAATAATAAAGGAAAAAAAGAGATAGAACAATCGACCAGAAATGTACAAAAGTAACCAATAGATAATGGTATCCCATAAATCCAGGGAGGAAAGAATTTCATGAAGGATAAAGAGGCTAATAGAGTATAGTCCTGCAGAGAAGTTAACTAAGACGCAAAAATATTCCTCTGTGTTTAAAGGAGAGGAAGGTTTTATTGAAGATATGGATGTGTGGCTGAAAGGAAGAAGATTCCTTATGACATAGACAGTAAAATATTGAGAACTCACACACACACGCACACGCGCACACACACACACACATTCACATACACAGATTAGCCTTAACCAGCCAAAGCACAGTCTCTTCCACCAAGGCAGAGGGGGAAAAGAGAATATGAGCACAAATACACATAATTTGTTAGATATTATCTTAAATAAACTAAGAGGGAAAGTCATCTGCCATGCCCATTAAAAACTTGAAATAATTGTCGAGAGAAAGAGAGAGGAAACTTACTAGGAATGCATGGAAAGCCTATGAAGAAGTACCAAAGCATCTGTGTAAGTAGAGTATTTCTGAAACAGAGTAATGTCTGGCAGTCAAACATCTACGGTCTAGTTATGCAAGGAGGTAGCTGAGTTGAGCAGATTAGGGAAACGGAAACTTTTGGAGATAGCAGGACAACCAATATGGCCTGAGATTTTTAATGAAGGCATAACGTGGGTGGAGAAGAATATGATCCTGGTACCAGTCTTCAATGAGAAAATATTATCACAAAATGGTGAGTAACAGATGGCTAGCAGGATGGCCAAGGGATGAGATATTTTTACACAGAAAGAAGTACCCTCGGAATTGGCCCTGGGAAGTGAGGAAACTAGCAATTCTAAATGAGTGGGGGATATACGCAACTAAGGAATCAATGAACACTACATCAAAAACTAATGATGTACTCTATGCTGGCTAACTAAACATAATAAACAAATAAATAAATAAATGAGTGGGGGGAGTTAAGGAGTCCCTTGTCTTAGTGGTGTTCTTGAGGGTAAAAGTGGTTTCCATGTAGTACTAGAACAAGTAAGAATGAGTACATAGGACAGAAAGTTTGCTTTGGAAGAAGGACTTCAGAATGCACAGAGAGTACGTGTGGGAAGGTCCCAAGAAGCAAGGCTGAAGAAGGGCAGAGAGATGGAGATTCAAGAAAACACAGATGAATAGAGATACCTATATTGTGGGTGGCAAACCCAGATAATAGACCTAAAAGAAATGTAGAATTAATTGGCTTCAGGATTTCCAACAGAACTTTGTTAAAAGTTGATTTGGTATGAGTGCGAGCAAGCACGGGCTCCAGAAAGAGCCCAAGGCCTGTTGACCTAACACTATACAGGTGTACAACCACCTTGCAGCAAGACTAGATTGTTTTGTTGTTTTAATTACTACCTTACATTACCATGTGTTCAATTCAAGAAGTTGAGTAGGTACACCTGTTAATTCCACTTGAATTTCTCAACTGTGGTGACATAAACAGAATAAGTAAAGGATCTAGGAGTTTGGTGAAGTCTCAGATGATTCCTTAGAATGCTGATTCTCAAACCTTTATGTACAAACCAATCACCTGTGGATCTTGTTCAAATGCAAATTGATTCATTAGGTCTGAACTCACACGTTTCTAATAAGGTCACAGATGATGCCAATATTGGTTGTCCAGGAACCACTTGGAGTAGAAATGTCCCCTGGAATTCAACTTTTAAGTAAGTGCATTATGTTAATTATATAGATAAAACACATGACTAATAGAGAAAGAAAAATTGTTAGTTTTAAAAATATATAAAACTGAAGTGATAATATTCTACAACATTCTAATTGGCTGGAAACACTTGAAAGTAATAGATGAATGAAGGAGTCAAATGAAAGAAAAAAAAGAGGGTAATATTTAGCCACTTTTAATGCCTAAAAACGAGTACCACTCAAGTTCATGAGACAGGCCTCCCGTGTGTTCAAAATAAGTTACATATATTGTCAGGTGAAGAAGTAAGAAAATTAATGGACGCCTAAACTGCATATCCATCATCATTACTATGTATTTCTCTCAAGGATTAATACATATATATATTTAGCCTGAAGGAAATGTCTAGGTAAATCATTCCATGTCCTATTTTAGTAGGCAATTAAGAATGATGTTATTTCAGAAAATGAGAGAAGTTGATAAAGGTGACTCACAAGGCATCAGAAAACCACTCATACAATATTGTACATCTTTTTAGCACTTTCAGTCTGTCATTGCTGACACTATTGATTAAATGCAAATTGCTTCTAGGTAACCATATGATAACAGGAAATTTTTGAATTTATATTCTTGAGATTCTGGTACTCAATTTTCCTGCTTGATCAGAGCTGTTTTAAGATCCAGAAATAGGATGACAAACAGATAAGTAGATTATTGGGATAAATTTTTAAAAATTTAAATTAGCTAATAAAATGTCTGCCCAAGGTGACTCATACTTTGGTCAAATACATCACATGAACTTTAAAATGTATTTTAGACTTCATCTTCTCTAAGCAGTTTTCGACTTAATAGAACTTCCCTCCACAATCATCACAAAAAACACAACTTCAAGTGAATATACTTTGAAATAACACACTTTGCTAATTTTCTACTATATATATTATGCTTCAGTTTAATTTTAAAACTAAAACATCATCATAGTGCTCGTTTCTTAAAATTATTTATAATTGTCTATTATACTAATGAGAGAACACTGTATATAACTAATAATGCTTTTAAAATAACTTCCCAATTTATAAATCGTTAACTCTGAGATATGTTGATGGAACCATCTCCTCTCTACCTCAAGCAGCCTAAAAAATAGAGTATTTTCTCCTAGAAGAAAATCATTTCTTGCTCTCCCAATGTTCCAACTGCAGAGCAAGTATTAGCTTGTATCTAAGACAGTGTTGTGTTTGGAAAAATCTAAGAGAGTTCATCTGGTAGGAAACTGAATGCTTGAAACATGAAACTGAGTTATTCACACATGTGGCCTTCCTATAGCTAAAATTATTTAACATTCAAAATATTTGTGTCTTTAGCCTGCCCACTAGCGTATTCACTCTATTAGAAATGCTCTCACAAACAATTTCAAAATGGATGTTTTATAATTGTAGAAGTTGAAATATCAAAGCCCTGATAATGTCCTTGAAGATGAAGCAGCTCCTATTAAATTAATAAAAATCCCTATTGTGAAAGACACAACTATAATGTCTCAGCAGGTAATAAAAACAGCAAACCACATCTTACTATAAATAAATATTGAAAAAGGCTGGACATCTTTTAGTTATGGTAATGCAATACATAAGTATCTGGACAATGCAAATCTCTTACAAGTACTAATGAGTATAAAAAATAACTTTTTGATGATAGTGAGAGCATAAACAGGGTCCTTAGTATTTCTAAGTGTCTATTCTATTCTGCAAGCTTGCTAAGTCTCAGCCTTGAGGTGACAGAACAGTACATGAAGGAAAATCAATATGAGTTAATGTTATAAAATTGTTAATTTACAGCTAAATATTATAAAATTTAAAGAAGGTTTATGAAAAGCATCCCTGCTCAGTCACAGCAGAACCAGGAAAAATTTCTCTAAGCTAAACTCTGATTCTGCTGGATATGTAAAATGTACTTTAAAGATATATTTAAAAGCATTATTCCATATTGCTTTAATCTTTTCAATTGATAGAATCAGATAGTACAAAGCACAGAGTTTACAAGCAGCAAAACTTAGAAAAATACATAAAAAATAATGCATAACCTACATTGACTTTTTCTTTAAGGTCTGAGAAGTTGCCTTCCTTCCGATAGATTGCAAATTCAGGACTCTGCAACACAGCTTCTGAACGAGTAATCCAACTGTGAAGTTCAGTTATATCGACATCCAACCTAAGACAAGAAAAAATAAGGGTCATTATTTCTTGATTATCTCTTTCTTCTACATGAAAAAAAAAAAGTAATTGCTCCACATTTACCATTCTCCTTCCAATCTGAGACTCCTGCCTGATGCCCCTGTTACTGTTAATAGCACCACCACTTCCCTAGTTATGTAGGCTCAAAATTTGGAGTTAGCTTTGATCTAGTCTTATGATCATGGAGGTCACTTTATTAAGCTCAAGGTAGCAATCACCTCCCTAGAGTATCTCCTATAAGCTATCACTCTGCTTCGGCTTGAATGTTTGCACTGGCTGAAAAATTACTACTCCCCAAGATAACCCTCTTTCTTTCTGGAAAGTACTTATAGCAAACAGAAAATTCCTGTCGGTAGCTCCCATTGAACCATACCTTGGAGATCCATGCCCTTGTGTAGTCTCCAACAATACCACCGACTCTGAATTTGGTAACTTGCTATGGCAAACAGGATATTAGGAAGTGTAAGGTAAGCAGAGGCTTCATAAGTGCTTGCACTGTGGATCTTGTCCTCTTAGAACATGCACTGAGAATGCAACTGTTAGCTAAGAATTCCAATGGCCCTTTAAGGAAGCTTGATATAGCCAGCTGGAGAGACAATGTGGAAGTGAATGAGGCACCACGCACGTGAAGAAAGCTTTCTTTCACCTTTTGACCCATCTCAAACACCAGCTGAATATAGCCAAATGAATTCTCCAGCTGATATCACTTAGAGCCTCAGAACTACCCAGAGAGCCCTGCCCACATTGCAGAACCCTGAGAAAAAATAAATTCCTTCTGTCTTAAGCCACTAAATTTGCAGTGTGTGGTTATGCTGCAATAAACATCTAATCATATACCCTGATATTCTCATTCTTTTATTGTGGAGACCTATGGAGCCAATGGGAGTTAACTGTTCAATCAGGTCATTCAGATTGAGGTAAGGCAGAGATTGGAGGAGAGTCATAGACAGGTTGCAAGGGAGGAGGAGGTCTGTGCATCACTTGAAATTCCAGGCACAATTCTAAATTGTGTGTGCATTTGTCTTGAGAAAGAACCCCTAGATTTTATCAGCACCTGTAAAGACTCTATGAAAAGAGAATTTAGAAATCATCTAATCCAAGTTTATTAAAACAACAGTCAACAAGGTCCCCAGAAAAATATTTATTCAGTTTTTATAGGTGGCTTGTGAAATAGGACAAAAGTACAGATATAAAATTTAAGACACCAAGTAATGTACTTTTATCACCATGCTACATCTTCTCATCCAAGACAACCCTCACATAGTTGAAATCAATTCTTTAAAAACACTGGAAAATATCTGAGGGTACCCTACCTTATTCCTAGTTACTTCCATGGCTAATGCCTTGGCTTGTCAGTACCTTGTTTAAAATTTGGCTCCTAAAGAGACAATGTCAGTAGTGTTTAGTACAATCAGGAAGGAATAAACTATCTTCTTGGAAATGTAGCCTACAAGCTTGATCAATGTTTTGACTTCCATATTAGACCTTTAACTCACATTGAAGTTAAACTGAGCTAGACATCTCAGAATTTTTCACATAAACTATCACTAAGCCAGTTCTCCACAACCACAAACTTAGGAGCTGATTTCCTTTTATTTATTTTTTTCTTTTTTTGAGAGAGAGGGTGCAGGGCAGAGGGAGAGGGAGAGGGAGAGAGAGAATCTTAAGCAGGCTCCACACCCAGTGTGTTGCCCAGTGCAGGGCTCGATCTCACAACCCAGAGATCATGACCAGAGCCAAGATCAAGAGTCAGACGCTTAACCGACTGAGCCACCCAGGGGCCCCAGGAGGTGATTTCCCGAACTCTTACTTCAGGGCTTTCAGTCATATAAACCTGATAAAGTTTTGCATGTTAGTTGCAGGCTACTGTTTTAAAATTAAACTGATACAGACCTTCATAGAACATGAAACACTTCCAAAAACATATTCTCTTTTTGTGTTCTTAAAAAAGCCTATGGTGAGTTATTATTAATCTCTCTGCTCGTGTAAGGAGAAGGAAGTTCAAAGAAATTAAGTGAATTGATCTCAGACTGTTAGTACCATGGAGAAGGAACTTAATTCATCTTGTTTACCATTATATCCTTTACCTCAAATCAGGCCTAGTTCACAGGGACAAATATTTACTGAGCAAAGTGTACTCAACCAGAAAGTGAAGGAACAGAGGTCTGAATTCAGAGACTTGGACTCCAATTCCGTGTCACTGAATGTCAAAAACTTTTATTTGCATTTGGACTGTAAATATCTATGGATTTTCATTTTATCATGGTGATTGTTATCTTCCCTACCTTTGTTTTCTCCTGTACGTTTAGTTACCGTGTTTCCTATTTCTTCATTCATAATGGTGATGTTGAAATAGAGTCCTATTGCATGCTTCTAAACACCTCTCTTTCTCTCTTTGATGTTAACTCACCAAATCAAATCTTTGACTCTGGTCACTCAGCCACCTACAAAATTCAGTGCAGGTTTTCCATCAGAAACCTTTAAGAAAAGCATTTTTACTTTTCCTTTGGTACAATGCAGATATCACTGGGTCTCTCTGCCTTTAGGCATTCACTTGCCAGTGCACAGGGGAGGCCAGAAGTGCTGAGATATTAATCCCACCAGAGTGACCCTTAACAAGAGAGAGCTAGATCAATATCCCAGCTCCCCTGCCTTTCAGTACGACCATCATGATGAAAGCTACACACAGAACCTCAGGGGGTTCCCAGACAGGTTCAACTCCAGTTGCCTCCAGCAATAACCCAGTATCATCCTTTATTGGCTGCCTTCTTTTCCTAACCTCACTCCCCCACTTTACTTCCTGGGATCACTTCTCCCAATAAACTACTTGCACCTAAATCTTTGTCTCCAGATCCACTCCTGGGGAACCCAACTAAAGCAATTATCAACAGCTGCAAATGAACCCAGCATCCAGCCATATTTAGCTGTTTTCTCCTTGAACCCTGACTCTCCACAGGAACTATTTTAAACTTTTTCCAGAGCTTTCAAAGCATTAACCCATCTTCCTTCTACAGCTATAAACAGATGACATTTTCTACTCCACCAATGAAAGTGCAATTATCAGACTTGAATTTCTTCCACTTTCTATGTCCAAATATTCAATCTTATCTGTGTGTGCCCGTCTCATTCCCTTCTCTTATATTTGAGTTTCCCTTCTTTACCTAAAGCCAATCACTCTACTTACCTTTTATACTTTGTTCTTTCACTTTTTAAATTTAATTTTATTATGTTATGTTAGTCACCATTCATTATATCATTAGTTTTTGATGTATTGTTCCAAGATCCATTGTTTGCATATAACACGCAGTGCTCCATTCAATACGTGAGCTCCTTAATATCCATCACCAGGCTAACCCATCCCCCCCACCCCCCTCCCCTCTAAAACCCTTAGTTTGTTTCTCAGAGTCCACAGTGTCTCATGGTTCGTCTCCCCCTTTGATTCCCCCCTGCTTCATTTTTCCCTTCCTATCTTTTTTTTTT